>NC_034427.1:12785047-13136010 GCF_002078875.1 Numida meleagris
AAATGAGGTAGATTAGATAGATGAACTAGATAGACACATCTAACTGTCCTCCAGTGCACTCATTTGTTTGACAGCCTGGAAAATGCCAACATTCCTGGGATTCAATGAAAATAGGAAACTGCATTTTCACTGTAAAATACAGTCAGAACTTTGTGATGTCAGTTTCTCATAGTTAAAATAAACCAGGGCCCAACCAAGTACTTCCAAAGAGGCTCAAAGTACAATACACTAAATGAAACAGTAACTAAGACGCTACCAATAGAAAGCCCTTCACTGCTACTCTTTTATCCCAGCATATTAGTGGAGTGATACGACTTGCACACACTTCAATACACTGATTTTTCTTGAGCTCAACACTATCAAAGTGCTAAATTGCCCATCCTGCATTGCTGCCTTGAAACCGTATTCCTTTATTGCACAATTGCCAACTCCTCTACCTTTATGGGCCTGTTAAACAATTTTTCTTCTGTTGTACAGTTTCCCCCCTCTTTGTTCTTCAAAAATGTAAAAGTAAACAAATGTGTTGCATATAAAAAATAAACGACAAGAACTGGACTGATCCTCCCCAGAGATTTCTGGTCCAGGTTACAGATGTACTGGCATGGCTTTTGCTTCAGCACTCAGAAAAACACACACACAATGACACACGGTTCGCACTTGTGTTCGTATTCAGCAGTTCCGTACTTTTTTCTAGCACCAGGGCATGTGAGCAAGTTTGAAGCTAGATTTGGCAGTGGACACTCTGGCAGTCTCTGAGCCGGATCCCACTCTTGCCCCCTCCAGCTTTGACAGAAGTGCTGGCTGCACCCAGGGAGCTGTGCAACATCCCGGTGCTGTTGGGGAGAACAGAAACCAGCTCCTACTGACAGTTTTCCCTACACAAAATCACAATCAGCCAAACACATTTGTAATCTACTGCAGCTGGTGTTTCTATAATTGATAGAGATATAAAAGCCCTTTTTGCTAAAGTTGTACTTCTGTATTTTTTTTTCTTGGGGGAGTTGTGCGAAAGCAGCTACAAAAAGTGAGCTTTAAATCTCAGATAATGTAGCTCCCTTTAGAATCCCAAGCTTAAAGCAAGTAGTTATGAGTTTTAGAGATGCAAAAAACTGAAGCTAAAAACAAACATTTATTTTACTTGACGTAGCAAAACAGTGGATTAAAAAGTTAAATCAATGCGCCGTCTGAATGGTTCCTGCTGTAGCTGCAATTTCAAATGAAATAAGAATGTTATAAAAACTCTTGCATATTAGGCACATTTGGAAATGTCTCCTTGTAACTGTTCTTTAAGTGTTCTGTCTATGAGCACTAACAGGTCACTGCACAGGAAATGCAAAAATATGTTACGTTTTAATCAGGGCATATAAAACACTGTCTAGAATGTTACATTGCCCTTGGGAATCTGTAGTAAGTAGGGGAACTTTTACAAAGTCCAGGTCACTCTCCCCATTACATCACTGTAAAAAAAAAATATTAGGTTAAATTATATAGATGTCATGTATTAGAACTGTTCCAGTTGTAGGATGATGGCTAAGAGATGCTTATTTCCTTGGAGAAAGTCATAATCACTCCCTTGTTCCCCTGCACATACTTTATATATTGAAAATAGTGCATTTTAACTGAACTGAAATGTTTCCAAACAATAATAACGACAGAAGACAAATATAAAGATGAAACTTTTTGTTTACTCACCCTAACAACAAATTTCAGCACTTTACCTTAACACAGAGACACCAATTGAAAACCCGCCTGGTTGTACCTCACAGGTGATTAAAAATGAAAGAAGGGATTTTAGCAGAGATGTTTGGGAATGATTAAGGTAAAATGTCCCTAATCCAAACAAGTGGAAACCCAGATGTCAATGTCATAACATTCCCCCAACCCCCATAAATATTTCTCCAAGTGATTTACCTCTGTTTAACCCAAATCACAAGATCATAAAATATCTAATAAGTTCACAGAAACAGCAACAGAGTAATGTGAGGGTGACTGTTTTCTAGATTAACATTCTCGGGATTTTAGCTATTTAACATACAGAACCTACGAGGTGACACAAAGCAGTGTCCCCAAAACGTCCTGCTCTGCTCTCACTGCTCCTGGTTCAACTTTTGTCACTGAGCTCCAGATGGAAAGAGTCCATTTCTATGAAAAATCTCCCAAGGAGTAACAAACAGAACAAAATGAAAAGCCCTGCCCTGAGCGAGCAGCTGCCCGTGCGGCGAGGGCCCAGCGCCCACTGGGGCACATGGCGGCTGCCTCCACAGCAGCACTGCTCAGCCCACTGCGATTTGCATGCTGCAGCATGAGAGCAGATCTCAAAGGAACAGGCCCTTTTTTATCTAAACAGATATCTGTGGTTGAAACTCTTGGCATTATTCTTTGTATTTTTCTCCGAGCTGCTCGCTTTAGTACAACAGCTTTGTCACTGCCAGTATTTTCCACACTTAGTTCCAGCCTACCTACTGCGCGCAGCTCCTCCAGGCCTAGTGTCCGCCTCAGCCCCTGTGACAGCAGACAGCAATCTCTGTCTCACAGACGGGCAGTGCAAAAAGTGGCTTTTTCTACACAAATGAGGGTGCCCGTAGTGCTGGGACAGCCTACCTTCCCCTGCCCACCGCCAGTGTGGGCTGTGGAGAAGTAGCAGCGGCCCAGGCCCCATCCAGGCGCCAGCTGACACGCTCTGTGCTGACATTTCCCTTCCTCTGCTTTCACTGCCCAGACCCATGGCCATCCCGCAGCAGGGAAAGCAATTGTCCTACTTACACTCAGCTAACACATATTTTAAGGCAATGTAATTGAAAAAGAGAAACCGAGAACTGAGCTTGCGTGGTGGAGATGGCATGCCTGGAGAATGCTGTGTCACCTTCTAAAAATTCTTTGGCAACAGCAACTTTTCAACTTTGTAAGTCAGACAAATTTAGGTGGATTTTTTTCAGGGAAGGCAGAAGATACCTCTGAAAAATGTTCACGTCACTGCCAGAAAGCAGTGGTCCTGCAGCTTTGGAAATAAAACCCTGACATACGCCTTTTGCATTTTTGCCAAACAACATCCTACCCTAAATTTCAGGAAGAACATTTTAATAAAGGAAACACAGATTTTGGCAATGGAAAATGTTACTCTGAACAGCTCAGATCTGGAAACACTAGAATCAGTAGAAATCAAGCCTTTGAACAGAAAAATCCAAACAATCTGGACTACATGTATTGTTGTACCCATGATATAGATGTTATTGCTGTGCCCGGGGCTATGCAGTACTCCCAGCATCCATACAACAGTGCTCTCAAGACCTCCATTGGTTTTCTGCTCTTTTCAGCCTCTTCCCTTATTTTCCCTTTTTGTTATCATACAGCTGAACTTTTTCCATGTCAAAGGGCTGCCAGGCAGGGGACAGCACTGAGCCTTGAGAAGCAGTGCTGGCTGCTTGTTCTGCCTCATCCATAGCACGCTGCCTCAACGGTTCAAGCAATCCATCTGGCTAGAGGGATCATCAGACAAAAACAAACAAATAAATCCATAACTCAGATCACAGAAAAGGTTGATGACTTGGTCTACATTATATGAGCTGTTTTTTTCTCATGTGCAAGTTACACAATAATTGGCTAAGCCTACAAAACCCAGGTCTGAGTCCCTGATTCAGCCCAAGGGGTTCCTTGGCCTTAGATTTCAGTGCAGACTTAAAAATTGATAGCAGCTCCTTTTTAATCATCAGCTGTTCATAAGTGATACACGTTTTAATGATGTGCATTTAGTTTTGGCCTGGTTTTAAAAATACAATTTACTCAAATTCAATATAAATTCCAGGGTTATGAAATGAGCCCTTGCAATTGTTTTTAAGGGCTTTTTCAAGTTATAAGGTACATTTGAAATACAAAATTGAAGGATTTTGGTAATGTCAGGTGATGTTTTGTTAGCTTTTGACAAGAGAAAATACTTAATACCCTCATTTTTTTCCTGCTCTGAATATTAGTTTAATTGTCACAAATAATTAAATGCTTATGACTAAAAGACATCTTTAGACATTTTGACAATACATATTAAGAGATGCTTTAAGGGAAATCTGCACAGATCGGCTTTTATTTGTTATGCTAAACGATGATGCATCTTGATTGCATTTGCTCCTTATTTGTGTGTGCAACAGGAGACGTACTGTGAATGATCTGTAAGGAATAAAATGACAGTATTTGACAGGCTAGGAAATGTCTGGGCAAGGATACAGGATAAGGAACCCTAAAAGGGCATTGTTTGTAGAGGGGCAATGGGATAGAGACACTCCCTTCAATCTAAGGCAACGAAAGGCGCCAACAACTAAATTACAGTTAATAAGAATAAGAAATAAACATAAATTACGTATGCAAGGCTCAAGTTCAAGGACTTTGGACCACTAAAATATATATATCTCATTATATCAGTTATCAAAGAGAGACAAATTTCCATCTTCAGAATTTGCATATGAACTCTAATAACCTACCATTCAGAAATAGAGGCAAGCATTAATTTCCACATGAAAAGGAGCCATGGGAGAGCTTCCCAAGTCCCCGGCTCCTGAGAAAAAAGCCCTACCTGGTGATTTGGCCCTGAATGCTCCGGCCTCTGCAGGAGGGGGAAGCAGGTGGTCTCCCAGGTACGGCAGATTAGCCCTCTATTACCTAAGATTTATTCTGAGTTCTTGTCAATATAATGGCTGAAACAACCATTCCTGAAAGGTTATATGGTGTGAAAATAAACATAAACAATCCTTAATGAATCCATAGGCTATTACTTGCATCATATTTCTTCTATAGGCAACACATACATCTCTGCTTAAAGAAAACAATGCTGCCCTTGATCAAGGCTTAGCAATTCCTGTTCACACAAGAGACGGAACTGAAAAAGGTCCATGGGAACTGCTCAGGGCTAAACGCTTCTGAAAATTCAAGCCCCTCCTCAGACACCCACATAAGGATTTAGACCCTTAACTTTAGAAGCTGGCTTAGAAAAATTAGAGCCTCGGAGTTTATTACCAGAGATTTCCAACCACCTCTGGTGGTCTGTGTGGAAGAAAATATGCACGTTCTGTTAGACTATAATTAGACTGGGTTTTTCATATTTCTCAGGGCAAGGCATTATATATGAAATACAAAGCTGGATCTCAGACTGACAATGAAATATAAAACAGTGTAAGGGGGGAAAAGTAACTGTAATAAAATTTTCTGGTCCTGAAACTTATCACTGACCAACAACGCATCCAAGGGTCATTTAGGAAAATTAAAAACTTACTTAAATTACGCTGACTAGATCTATCCCCCTGGAAAAGATCCCCCCATTTTGAAGTTAACAGAGCCCAGTCTCCTTCTGCTAGAAGTGCGCTGACAATATTAATATGATCTAATAGCTAGAGTAGGGAATTAGGACCAAATGCCGTTTGACCTTGAGCAAATCAGCCAATACCTCCTGTCTTCAATTTACCCTTCTGTAAAATTCTGCTTCACTGGGGTCATCCTACAGAGTACATAGCATTGGTAAGGAATCCTTGGAAGAAAGGTGTGAAGAAATATTACTCCACTTCTTATCAAAGAGCATATATGAGCAGGAACCATGCAGCTAATCAAAAGCACTAGAAAGCTTTTAATTTTTTAACATTTAATGTTACAGATGATCAATATAACTACTTAGCTTCTTTCTCCTTTCACATGTTAATTTAATGCAACTTGTACTGTGCTCATAAATGTTATGACATGGCTGAAAAACACATAAAAAATTAATTTTGGTACACAAACATACCAGCTAGACTAAGATTCTGTTTCTTCAATACAAAACTGCACATCACAAAAAGATCTTGTTTGGGTGTTGTTTTTTTGCCCACTTACACTGCAGAAACTAAATGAGTTCTTTCTATAGGTGCAAAGAAAATTACAGACTTTATGAATTGAGGTGGTAATTCCCAGTGCAACCTACACAAAATTGTTTATATATCTGGAAAATTCAGAGTAAAATCTTTCCTACCTACAGAAAAAAAGAAATCACAACAGGACTTCTGTCCAACTGAAGTGATAGAAATAGGTTTGTTGTCTGCACATTTGAAACTGCATCGAAGTGCAGATTTTCATCCTGGTCTGCTCTTTCACTATAAAAATCTTTGCTATCAAGGTATTACAGCGAATTTATTTATTTTCATTAAAAACAAGAACTGTGTGCTGTGCTTTTTTCTATAGAAATTCTGTACATAAACAGACCAAATATAACTTCAGCAAAGTTGCTTGGGGAATGTTTAACAGCATTTTTTAACTTATGAAAGCAATATCGAAAGAGATTTACTACAGTTTAAGATAAGCGGGTCTTAATTTTATATGAACAAAGAGACTTAAAAAGCAACCAGAAAGAGTTCTGATTATATTGTGGAATATTAGGCCTTGCGCAAAATCGGCCCTCTTCTCTCTTACATGCATAAAAATAAATACAGGAGGCTTTTCAATTAGATGAGCCTTTTGAGAGGGATGCAGGAAGGGCCAGAGAGCTTCTTAAAACTTTATTGCTTTTATCTTTGTCAGGTATATTAAAAATGACCTGTTCTTTCCATAACATGCAAGATTTTGCTTCTAATTTGACCTACCCATTTTAACGGTTTCCCAAAATGGGAGTGGGAATGTTGATGTGGATCAGTTTTCCCCAAATACTCAGTAGTTTTGCTTTTTCTATAGCCATCTAGAGCTAAGGATGCTTCCCATGGTCTCTTCAGCATCATGAGTAACTTTAATGAGCCTCGGTATCATTAGACAATACAGTTTACAGAACACAAGGAAAAAAGACACAGAAAGGAATAAGATAGAGCTATAATAGATACAAGCTGTGGAGATGAAAGAAAGAAGTCAGCATCTCATTTGCATTAATACAATAAAAATACAGCATTAATGTTGCTAGTTGTAAATTTTTTTTTTTCAATAAAGTTGAGTCTGATTATATCTGAAAGAAAGACAGACTGTGCATTTCTCATAGGTCTTGAAAGAGTTTAGGCTTTAAAGAACAGTTACTGGCTATTAACTTCCTAGATTTAATTGCCACTAAAAACAATCTCTGTGAACCTTCAAGTGAAAGCCACTCCTCAAGAACCAATGGTCTGATCTTCCAAAACCCAAACTGCTTTGTTTACAGCAACAAATGCGGAGTCACTCTTCACATAACTCCACTTCATCGCTATGTTATGTATTTTGTTTACTGGTATTATGTGTGCATACATATACAATTATATACATATGCACATACTGCACAGTTCATCCTGAGAATCAGTCAAATGCAATATTACCAGCTTTGTTTATTCAAAAATCACGAATCACACCCTCAAAAATCATGAGACTAGCTGAATATTATGAGATGCTAAAATGAGTTGCTGTGAGAATCACGGTATTTCTCTTCTGGCATAAGAACCTTTAGGCTGCACGTTTTCAGTCTTCCTAGTTCTCCACAGCAAAGGCTTTAAAATAAAATTTTCTTTTAGAATATGTATTTGGCACTTGGATAATCAAGAGACTCCAGGAGCTGGAGCTTTAAAGAAAACACACACTAACAAAGGACTTCCAGTGGACACAACTCCCAACACTGCAAGAATTTTAATGTTTTAGGGTACTGGTGCAATACACAAAAAGTGCTCTAAACTACAGAACTCTCCAGCTTGTATCAGTACGAACGGAACGTTCCTCTCCTAGAGGAGCACGTACCTATCCTTTCTGTGGGGCAGGGATCTATTTCCTATACGTTTAGGACTGTAGGTTCCATTTAGGTGTAGCATTTTACCAATAACTGGAACAATCTGGTGCTGCACCTTATGAAATACAGATTTTTCACAATCTAATCCTGTCATTTTGTAACTATTGTTGTGAGTTCATTTTTTCCTAGGGCAAAGGGGAAAAACAGTTCTTTTTGGGAAACAAAGATTCTCTTCATTTTTCTAAATGAAACACTTAATGCAACACTTAGATCATAAGACCAGTTTTTCCACTTTTTGCTTGAAAAACCTCACAAGGTAACGAATGAAAAGCCAGCAGTTAAAGAGAGATGTGTAAATCTAATGGGAAACAGCATGCTTCTGCGATGTGTTTCTCCTTGAAACCTTAAAAAATACACTATTCACTGTCAAGGCATTTTGGTGTTGCAAAAGCTGTTATTATAATATGGCAAAAATGACTCGGTGCCAAGATCCAGTAGCCTCAAGTGAGAGGTCACCTTAACGAGGAAGGACTGGTTTTGATGTCTAAAACTACACGGAACTTTTACACTTCCCATTTGCAGAACACTTTTCGTGCATCTACCTGAGAGCAGCTGCTCATGTGCATAATGTAACGCAGCACGTTAGGAAAAGGATTCTTTAAAAGACTGTATCATCTACTGGTACCAAGAAACTGTTCAATAATTAACACAGAGAGTGGAAATGTGTTGGAGAAGTGAAGTTAGCCAAGCAAGTAAAACACGTCAGTTGCACAGGCACTAGAAAAGAGCAGCGTGCAACCCTCAGTAACACAAGTTACAGCCAGAACTCTTCCCCAGATTTTAAAGGCAGGTTATGCCTTAAAGCTGGGTAGTAGAATCTGGTCCCTCTTTGGATGCGAAATGCTGCTAAAAAAATACTTAAATTAATTTCATAGCTTAACAGCCCAGTCTTACAGAGACAGTCTTTACACAAACCAGTTACCCACTGAAGCAAAGTGCTGAGTAAGAGATGCAGAACTGGACCCACTCTCATGTAAATTATTGTAATTAAATAGGTAATGAAAAACCACTGCTCTTGCACGAATGAAATGTGAGACTTCAGCTAAGAGTGTAATGTGTTTCCAATTGACTCCTATATCAGATTGTGAGACAGATGAAAATGTCTCTCTGCTTGCATGAGCACACTTTAGAGGTACAACTTCACAAATATTTTCATTTTGCAGAGAAGAGGGAAAAACAAAGGGTTATTTTAGCTGTAAAGTCAGTAGGATATTCTTTTTTTAAGGCATAATATGGCACACACATGTCTCAACCCAAGAGGCATTAAATACAGTTTGAATCATTTCTTTGCATTTGCTAATAATACATCACCCAGTAGATGAACAAGGCCTTATTCTCCCCTCTATGAGCTGACATGGTATTTTTTTTTACATTTGAGCTCTTAAGATCTGCACAATAGCTTAACACAATAAGTGTTTAGCCTCTGGTTCCAACTGTAATTGATAGAGTACAGTTCCATTCCCTCTGCTGCTGCTAAGTTGGGAACTGCAGCCACAGCAACTGACAGCTTTTTTTTTTTTTTTTTTCCCCTGTGAGTCTTGAGCTGCTCTCTGGGAGTGATGTCCTCATCGGGACGTGGAGGAAAATGACCGGAGAACGGCTCACCCCAGCCCTGGGCTGCGGAGGAACTCCAGGGACCTCTTCCAGGGGAAACAGTTGCTGCAGGTGGGTGCTGCTAATGGGAGAGAAAAGCAGGAGAGAAAGCTCTGGGAGGAAATAGCGAAATCCTGCAGTTCTGAGGAAAATGGGCTTTACGATTAGAGAGCACAGAGGAGGGAGAGCGTTTACTCAAAAGAATTTCTGACAATGAGCATATTTGTAGAAGTGTTACAAGATTATGTCATTTACTGATGGAAACTCTTGGTAAGTCCCAGTCTTTATACAGTGATAATATACTGTGCTTTGAGACACAAGATTCAAGCTGAAATAAGGGAACAGCTGAATTGAACGTGACTGCAAATTGTCCTGTCTGGGCCTGAGTTCTGACATGGGAAAGAATCACATTGCGGCTTTGGGCTTAGTAGCCTGAGTCCAGATTTTAATGCAGATGGCGACTAATTTTGGTGGCTCTTTAGTTGCAAAAGTACCTATTTTGGTACGTATTTAATTAACCAGGATTTAAAACCTTCTCTTGCTTGTGAACACCTTGGCTTTTCAGTCATCTGTCAGCATCACGATGTGCACAGTAACTGCAAGGTTCCGCGGCATGAGTTATTTAGGTGGTTTTGATGTGGACTTGCTTTTCTGGAGGATGTTTAAACAAAGCAGTGCTGCCATTTCTACAGTTTCATTCAGTGCTGCTTGTGTGGAAACTATTTCTATTCCCATATAATAAAGCACACAAATAATGCCTGAAAAGCCACAAGCTCGGTTATTAATACATGTACATACTGCTTCCTTTCATCACAGAAATGCACACTGCAGACCTAGCTGGCCATCTACTCTGCTCTCTAAAGAAGCAGAATTTTGCTTTCTAAATACGTTTCTGCTTTAAATAACCTTTACTACTGATGTGCAGACTGCAGCTCCAACGTACTGATTGCTACTCGTCTTCTGTTTGCCACTATCTGGGGACTTTTCCAAAACAGGACTGCCTTATTCTACTGCACCAATAAACAAAATAAATGTGGATGATATCTGTTCCTGCTGTACTTTTCAAGGGCTTTGGTTCTCAGATAGCCTATTGGAGCTGGGAGAGAAAGAAAAGAAGAAAGACGAAATTGCATTCGGAAAAGGCGTTAAGTCCGGATTCGTCTTTGAGGCTTTAAAAAAGCAAACTAGCAATTCATGATCACAAAATAAAATATGCACATTTAAACAAGCTGCAGGGGAAAGGAGAGTTTAATCCAGTGAAATTGTGTTTGAAAGCTATTTCATACCCCTAGGAATAAAATCTGAATAGCAATTTTGCTTTGCTCCCACCTTTTTTCCACCCTTCTGTTAATATATTACCATTTGTTATGGAATCGTTACAAGAGTTCTACCCCAGAGGTGGCTGCGCTGCGCGGAAGCACGAAACGCTTTCTGGGCCTGGGTCTCCTCTTACTCGCAGGGGCAGACAGTGCTCATCGCAGCCGCACTGATGCGAGCAAAGCTATTTCTGCTTTGTACCTGAGCGAGAGAAGAATTCGGCCCGCAGTCCGTGCAGCCCTTGTGACTCGTTTGGAGGAAGGCGACAGCACAAGAGGGTCGCTATTGTAAACAGAAGTACGATACTAACGCAGACACTGACTTAACGAGCTCCAAAACCCTGCTTTAAGAATTACTGAAATGGATACGATGAAAAAAAGAATGACGATTCGGAGCAGATTCGGCTCTGGGAAGATCAAAATGCATTCAACATAGTTTTGGCATTGCTGCGCAGTAAAGTATCTTTAAAAGTATAATTTGAGATCAAAAATCCCCATCGTCAAACATAAATAGTGTCCCGTTTATCCAATTATGCTACCTTGTTTCATTACAATGCTCTGTAATATATTTCTTAGGAATACAAGGCTTAAGATTAATAATAGAACAGGACAAAATTGCCATGTATATTTCTCTAGATAGATTTTCATCTAGCAGCAGGACTTCACTTCTGATTCACTCGCTGGTTCTCTCTAACCTTTACATTATTCATTAATCAAACTAGAAACCTGCTTTCAAAGTCAGTGCATGGTAGTAATTATTTACAGTTGTGCATAGTATTTAATTTTAAGCAATGACAAAAGCAGGCATGTCCAGAATCATAAGGCTTATCATTTTTCTTCCGTTGGAGGTGAACTATCTAAGGGAGCCAAAAGTTGCAAACTTCTCTTCAATATCTCTGCTGCCATCAAGACAAAATGCAGTGCAACTGATACCTTTGAACTTGTACAAGTAAAAATAAATACAAGTGAAAATTAAGTAATATATAATGTATTAACTCCTTTAAATAAAAGGAACAGAGAGATTTGCTATCAGCCTTGATGAGCGATTCATTTCTTATTGCGCAGTCTGTCTACTGTCACTTTGAGGTATTTTTCACTCTGCAAAACAGAACCTCAGTGCTATCCTGAAAATGAAAGTCAGTTTTAAGAACTACACGCAAGAGGCATGTCTGCTCTTTGAAACCCCCCTGCCCCCCACAAACACACAAATACAACTTCAAAGCAGGGGAACTATTGCAAATGTATAAACCGACTTCAAATCGGTTATGCTGAATGAAACCGGACTGCTTTTGCAGCGTTCTGCTCACCTGAAACAACATTGCTCTGAGGACAAACAGAATCACAGAAATGCACTGTGGAAGACCAAGGCACGCTTCATAACGGGAATAAAGACGGAGAGACGCTATTGTGGCCATTCAGATTCTACCTCCTCACTACGACTCGCAAAATACTGTAATGTTCTGGATAGAAATATTTCTTACTGTATTCTCAGCGGGGAAATCCTGGGAAACAACAGGATGGGCTCTGCTCACAAGAATTTACTTATTCTGTAGCCTACGTTTCTAAAAAAGAACAGGATGCTCCTGCTACAGGAAGATACTACACACATTGCAAGTGAAAATTCTACTTTGAAAATAAAATAAAATGAAGCCTCATACTCCTGACAGAAAGAAAAAAGGAGCAATTCTAGCACTGTCACTGTGATGATCAGCATCCATGAAAAAATAGCTATTTATCCTGCAAGTTGAACACGTTAATGCCTTATTCAGATATAACCTCTTTGTGAATAAAACAATAATAGCGACTCGTCAGAGAGTACTTCTGAATATATATATATAAATACATATCCTTGCCTAGCTTGACTATCATTTACAGTTAGAAGGGATTGCTGCTTGCCAGCCATCATGCTGGCAGCCTGCGTAGGTGCATCACTGCTCATGTCCCAAAAGACTCTCCCTGCATGCCACTGTCCTACACCCATATGAAAAAGGCAAAACATGTAAGTTCATAAAAGTTACGCACATCCCAATTTCTCACAAAGAACATTTGCCCCTGAATGTATCCCAAGCACTACTTTTCAAAGTTTATTCAAGCGTGCCACTAAAGTTGCCCATGCATTTTGTCCCATGCATAATATGACACATCAAGAAAATATTTAGGAAGGGGTGGAAAAATTAATAGACCATTTTGAAAGTACAAACATGAAATACGAGTTTTCTTTAGAGAACTAATCTGACAAAGGACACATAGAAAAAAAGGGGGGAAAAAACCCGCCTACATTAAAAGCCAAACAAGATAATAATTGTGCATGTCTGGCTAAGAGAATCTAGAGGGCAAGCCTTACGTCATTGGCACTTGGGTTACCATGGTGAGTGATTTATTGATATATATCAAGAATGAATAGATCAAAGGCAGCAAGATGACAGGTGATCAATCAAATGTCAAATCAAAGCTGGCAATCAACTGGAAAGCTGATTTTTCAGTGGGTGGGTCTGGCAGAAGAAAAATGAACTTCCATATTGCGCTTCCCAGAAACAAAACCCCATCACACTATTAAAAAAAAATAAAAAGCAATTAAGCAGTCTGGAAGAGAACTCTTTGGAAAGATTTACTATACGGGCCCACTCATCTGCTTCTTCTTCTTGGCCCCCAAAAGAAAAAGAACATCCGACGAATGACAAAACAAAACGCTTCCAAAGTTGCAAACTATTTCCTCCCCTAAGATAAATAAATTAATAAATAAAAAAAAAAGGAATAATTACAAAAGCACTTGGTGTGTGCAAATGTACCAACTCAGATACAAAACAAAAGAAGAATTCGATTTGAAAATGCGGACTGTCTTCTAGCAGTCACAACGCTTCGCTTTATTTCCTGTTGCAATTTTCACCACCGATGATCAAAGGCTGAACTTCCCCGCCGGGTTCAGCAGCGCAGCCATCCCCTGCGCTATTTCAGGCACACGCAGCGCTCGGGCAGCGCTGCCACAGCCCCGCGCCGTGAGGGCTCAGCACCCCGACCCACTTCGCCACACGCGTTCGGAAAACAAAACCACCGCGGGGAAAAATAATGACAATGACCAAAAAAATAAAATTTAAAAAATAAAAAGCGAGAAGCGAAGAGGAGGCTGCTCTCGGGCAGGGAGAAGGGCCGGGGGAGAAGGGGAGCGAGCGACGGAAAGTTGGGGGGAAGTTTTGGCCGGGGCGGGCGCGGGGCGGCGGGAGGGGGTCGGGGCCGGGAGCCCCGGGCAGGGCCGCAGCCGGCGGGCACCGAGCGGCCCGGGGAGTTCCGGGCACAGGGAGGGGGAGCGCGAGAAAGAAATAAAGCTCCGGCCCGGGAAGGCGAGGGTGACCCTCAATGATAATAAAGATGGGGGGTAGGATCGGAAGGAGCGGAGAGACAGCGCTGTGTAAGGGGATGGCTTCTCCTTACCTGCAGCCCGTTTGGGTGCTTGCTGTTTCCTCCTTGGCATCGCTCTACTTTCTCCAATCTCACTTCTGTCCCCAGATCCGGGAGCCCTGAGCCGCTCCGGAGCCGTGTTCCTGCGCCTCAGCCGCGGCCCCGGCACCCTCAGCCCCGGCCCCCCTCGCTGCGCTCACAGGAACCTGTTTGCCTTTATTTTATTTCAGAGGTCTACGTTTCTTTCTTTCTCTCTCTCTCTCTCTCTCTCTTTTTTTTTTTTTTTTGTTGGGTTTTTTTTTTTTTTTTTTTTTTAACTGTTGCAACACTTGCTTTGCTTTGATTCAAACATCCAAGCTCAGGAGCAAATGAAAGGCGCCCACAGTACCAGAGAGCGAGAATAAATAAATAACAAAATAGATATGTATATCTTAGAAAGGCGGCTCTGGGAAGGCTGCGGGGCTGCCTGGCTGCTTCCTCCCTCTCCTCCCTCTCCTCCTCCTCCTCCTCCTCCGCGCCGCGCGGATGGCGGAGCGGTGCCCGGCGCTGCGCGGTGTGTGCGTGCGCGCGGAGCGCTGCAGGTTCCGTGCTGTCAGATGCCAGGCAGTGAGTGATATGGGAGAGGACAGGGAGGCTTCGGAGGGAAGGAAATCTGCTGTTCGCACACACACGCGCGCGCACACACACACACTCTCGCACACACGCACACACGCACACACACACACACACACACACACATACAGGCAGGGCGAGGCGATGCCAGCAAACATCGATCCGCTGAGCAAACTGCACATTAACAAACTCCTCCTCCGCGCCCTGATGACAGGAGGAAATTTACTCCGCGCAGTTTATTAAAGAGACAGCGCGCGCCGCCGCCGGGCCCACGGCACCTGGGGCGCGCGCCGCCGACGCCCCCTTCCCGCGCGCGCGCCCCCCTCCCTCCCACCAGCGCGCGCGCCCCCCTCGCCCCACGCTCGAGGCCCGGCACCACGCGCGGCCTCGCGCGGAGCGTCCTGGGGAGGGCGCTGCGGGGCGGCCCCGGGGCTCCGTCCAGGCGCGCGGCCGGGGGTCCCCTCCCCGTGCTCCCTCGCGGCCGTCCCGCGCTCGGCGCAAACTTCGGTGAAGTTGAGGTCGCTCCCGAGCCCCCCTCGGGGCCCGTCGGTACGAGCAGCCCGCGGCATCGCCGCCGAGCGCAGGGCGGGAGTGGGGTGCCACATCTCTGCTCTCCCAAGGCCCCCGCACCTGGACTGGGGAGGTACGTGTCCGCGCCGTGCCCCGTCCCGCCGAGCCGCCCCACCCCGCGGGGAGCCCGGCGGGCGCAGGGCAGGTGGGGTGGGCCCGGGGAGCCTTCGTCACCCGCGGCGATCGCTGCCCCGGCCCCTTCCTCCTGTGCGGGGCTGTTTCCACGGCTGTCGGCAACACCTCGAGGTCTGAAAAGAGAATGGGATTCGATTCTGAGCGCTGTATTCCAATTGGTACAGGATTTTTTTCAAAGTGGATTTTGCAATATTCCACAGCCCAGCCCCAGAGTTTGGTACAGAACTGAGTTCCTTGGTGCTGTTGTTGCTGTTTTGCCCTTTGTATCTTTCTCATGAAACTGTTGGGATGAGCGGGAACCATTTGCATCCCGCTCGAAGCAGTCCACCCGGCCGGGCTCCGTGACAGGGCACCTCTGTGTCACCGCCGCGTGCGCCCACAGCTCTGCTGGGCAGTGGGTTTCCATGGCAGGCCCCGCGCTGACCTTGCTGTTAGCAGCCTGGTAGGAGGCTGTGTGTGAAAGCGTCCACCTAGCTGATTTCACTTAAATTATTTCATAGCCTTCCCCAACTGAACGCTAGCAATTTTTATAAGCAATCTAAAAGTATTTATTGGTGCAAGCAAATGCTTAGTTTAAAAGATAAAACAGGATAACACTACCATAAAATACTCATTTTTCCACTTCTGCCGAGCATAACTCACTCAGAAGCGAGCAGCTCTGCTCGAAGCACTCGGGATTGCTTGGTCCCCTTGACCCCCATGCAGTGTGTGTGAAATCCCACCAGTGTGCTCCTGGGGTTCTGCGCTGCTCGCTCCGGGCATGGAGCTGAGCAGGGCCCAGCACGGACAGCATGGGGGCAGTGGTGCTGATGCTGTGGGGACAAGAGGTGACGCTGCCTGCTGTCAGCGTGGTGCTGGACCTGGAGCACAGTGACCAGCCGGGATTTTCTTTTTGCGGTTCATCTGCCCAGGTTCATGATTCAGAGCCCTTCAATGTCTGTGTCTTGGTACCCAGGTTGGAAAAACGAAGGTACTTCCAGTGGGGGGTTACATTCTTTCTCTCTCCCTTCTTCTCCCCTCTGGTTGCACGGAGCAGTACTGCTCCTCTGGTTAGGACAGTTTGCTTATTAGTAGATAATTATGAGGAATCGTAGAGTATAGTGAGGAACTGTGTATGAAAAGGCCTTGTAAGACAGTGAGATTTTTATTGCCAGTGTGATGTGTTGGGGTGCTGCTGGGCACCGTGGGGTGGGGGGATCGAGTGTACCTCTCCGATGTGAACCTCTGCACCTGGGTCTGCTCCTCTGCGCAGGGAGGACGGCCACGGCCCGCAGATGGAGCAGAGCCGGGCTCCAGGGCAGCCTGGGATCAGCAAGGAGCAGCTATTGTTCTCCCAGCCATGGCTGGAATCCAAATGCTCCATGCTGGGCATGGTATTTGTATCAGTGGCGTTTTCAGTCTCAACATGCAAGATGAGAAAGTCACTGTTTTAAATGGTTACTCCTTCGGGAAGGGGAAATTGAGAAGATGGACTTCTAGCAGAGCACTAGTGAGATGGCACCCTATCCTCGGTGATAAATGGGAGCATTAACAAGGCTTGGTTGAGAGGAACCCTACAGATTTATGGCTTCCTGTCTCCACCAGCAGATGCCATTATGGCTGACAGAACAGAATGCCTTTCAAGAGGGAACTGGGATGGGATTATGAAGAAGGGGGAAAAAAAAAGCCAGCAGAATCTGGTGTCCATTTTTATCAACTGGTCAGAATCTGCCGATAGTTTCGAATAGAGCTGAGACTATACAGCAATTGTGCACTCTGTCCTCCTGTTATTTATAACTGCGTTAGTGAAGGTCATTTAGCATCTCTTTTAGCACAGGAAGAACCCATAATATTTACTGAAACCATTTTTGCACACTTGAAAATTAGAGATAATAAAGTGAACAGATAGCATTGGAGGCTTCCTTGGCTTATCCAATGGAATAATCCTGATGGGTGCTTAATGTTTACTTTGGAAATGTAGCAAATGATTCTGAAGCTATATTGAATTTTATCTATTTTTATTACATGGCAGAATAATATTTCCCTTTCCTGACAAAATGTTATGACCAGTAATAGCAATGGCAGTTATGCACGTTCAAAAAAGAGTAATCAAATCTCATGCTTCAGGGCATGAGCTGAACTCCCCGCCGGGATCGGGACGAAGTTCTCTCCCCCCACCTTCAGCTCTGTGCAGTCAGCTAGGTGTTTTTTTAGAGTTTTTCCAGTTTCTTGGTTAGGTGCAGGTTACATGGAACAGAAGTGTGATCTGGGACAGTGAAAAATCTCCATCGCGATGGCTCTAGGGTATTTTTGGTCTGATTTTTCAAAATAACGCATGTGATTTGGTGTGCATTACAGGAAAGTTTGGGATGCGTGTACTTGATTTCAGTAACTGTTCCCATCGTGAGCAGTCACAGTGACCTCAGCTGTTTGCCTGAACTCTCTCGTCTTACCCTGTGGTGCCTGGTGCCTGCCCTAATATGGCTGCAATATTGGAACTAAATGCGGTTCGTTTTTCTGGAATTCATTGATGTGTAGGTACAGGAGTCATCTTGAACAGAATTCACTTTGGACCTTACGGCCTCCTCTACTCTTACAACTTGAGATAAATAAATAAATAGAGAAATGATAAATAAATAAAAATAGGTAATTCTGCCAAAAAAAAAATCATTGACACCTTCCTTCTTCTTGAAAACTACTCCACTTGAAAAAAAATAAAAGAAATAAAAACTGGTGGTTTTGCAGGTGTGTTTAGAGAATCAGCCTTGGCAGGCAGACTGGCGCTTCCTCGCCGTGGTCATTTCTCCGGTGCCGGCCCTGCCCGGTGTTGGGATTAGCCGTGCTCCGTTCCCTTTTCAGGCACATACACCACCACAGTGCACATCTAACTTGTCCCTCCGGGCAATCTGTTCTCGTGCCCTCACCGTTTGAAATTTCTCCTACTGTTGAATGCATTTTGGAAACATATTTGTTCCTTTTTTTTTTTGATGCTCTCAAATGAAATAGAGAATAGTTTATTTCCTTCCTCTTTGCAACAATTTTTAATATATTTGGCAATTTATTACATCTACTCACTAGTAACCCCAATTTCTTCGTTCATTCGGTGCAGGTCATGGCTTCTGGACCTAGCACCTCTCGTTGTTCTGTGGCTGGACAGCATATGTTTCGCAGCGCAGTGCCAAAACCTGGATGTTTTATTGTGTTTGAAATCTTCCCAGCACCAAGTGGGATTACTTCACATGTCTAACATATGACATTCCTGCTTATACGTCCCAGTTTGACATATGCCCTTTTTGCAACAGCATGACACTGTTGACTCATGTACTGCTTCTGATTCACTGTAACCCCAGATGCTTTCTTGCAGAACTGCTTTGTAATCAGTTGTCCCCATCCTATATTTGAACAGCTGATTATGCATCAGTGACAACTTTGCACTGATTCATCCTGAATTGCATCCTATTTTTTCAGACTATTTCTGCAATTTGTCAAGATCATTCTGTATTACAATGCTGTCTTCAAAGGCTGTTGCCATTCCCCCTAGCGAGGTACCATCTGCAGATATCATGCAAAATATTCTCCGTTCCACCTTCTTAGAAGAACAATAATAAAGATATTGAATACTGCTGGGCCCAGAACCCGTCCAGACATTATTCCATGCTGACAGCATAGGTGATACTACATTAAGGTGTAGTTTTGGAGGATGGCTTTGTGGCCTCTCCCGGCCCCTGCAGTAATGTCACCTGAAGATGTCCCTCAGCTCACTTGTGAGTCCGTTACATGAGACAGTGGCAGAAGCTTATGGAAGTCAAGATAGATGACTTCTCTATCTGCACGGTCTGTCATGTTGTCGTGGAATAAGTTTTGACATAATGTAACCTGAATAAATCCATGGTGGTCATAGTTCACCTCCAAGAACCTCATTCTAGGTGTGCTTTGTTCTGGTGTTTCTGTATGAACAGATGGTCAGATGATGCAGCTCCTGCCCCCCCCTCTCAGACAGGCACTGTCTGCACCACTGATGTGCCACAGCCTGAGGGATGGTCACTGGGATCGCTGGAGTTGCTGTAAGGTGAGCGTAATGGCCTGACCTTAGCTGTGTGCTTTCCAAGTGCTCTTGAGACTCTTCTTCCTACTGCAGTCAGAGCTCTCACTCCTCTGACACTGGTCTTGATTATTTTTGCAATCTGATCACAGCTGATTCCCGTAGAGAAGATGAAAGTGAAAAAGGCTTTCTTAGGGTGATCTGTCAAAAGCTTTCTCTCTTTGCTGAGTGACAGATGTAATCTTTCCTAGGCCTTTTTTCTACATACAGAAGGCACTTACCAAACACTTTCTTCTTATTATATTCCTTTCTAGTTGTATCTCATTTTGTGACTTTATATTTTTTCTTTGCATGTTCGTGGTCACTGTAAGGAACTGTTTTCTGCCTGTTCTTCACACTGAAATAAATACCGATTTGTTCATAGAATTATGGCGTTGGTTTTTGTTGGGTTGTTTGGTATTTGGTATTTGTCTCCATAAATACTCATCACACTATACAGCAGTCTTTTTGCCCGCAAATGGGTAGATCAGCAGCACTGGGGAAAATCTGTTTTCCCCTTTTCCAGCAGTTTTCTGCACACAGCTCTGTTAACCCAGCTTGGAGCAGTGGTAGGGGAGGATACATTTCCCTTCCTGGGATGAAATCCTGGTATTGCAAATAATTCATGCTTGGAATAACAGCAGGCAGCATTTCCAGAGCCCCTTGCCTTCTAATCTTCAGCGAAAGGATTCACCTTTTGGCTGCGAAAAAAAAAAGGCGTTGGAGTTTGAACTCCCATCTAACTGCAGAAAGGATCTTTTGTGGCCAAGTAACGGGAATTTAAAGCAGCGCGATGATTTGCACAGCTCGGGCTGCAGCCACCTTCAGCCACATCTGTGGTTCATCTTCCATCACAATGTCATCAGCTAAAATATCACAGAAGATCTCATTCAAAACTATACATAAAGGCTCACCGTGCATTTTTTAACTATGACATCCTATTTCCAGAATTTATAATTCAGTCTTGCAAACCTACTGCAGACTGGAACAGCCTGGAAGCTCTCATTTTAGGAACTGAATTTTCCTTCTTTAAATCACAACAAATCTCCAGTTTAAAGAAAAACAGAAATAAACACGTTGCTTTTTCTGAAATAAGCACAGCAACACTGTAATACCATTTCCCAGTCAATCCAGCAGAACCAGCTAATTGAATAAGGACTTGATCTAAGACTAGTTCATACTGCAGTACAGAAACTTTGCATTTTCTTCAGCGGATTTTGAATGGAGCCCTGGCTCAGCAGGCATGCGGGACTCGTGCCTTTATGCCCTTTTCTAAAATATACCAACATCTGTATATAAAAAAAAAAAAAACAACAATGAGATAGATCTGGGCAGCAAATGGACTGTAGTCTCAGAAGAGTTCCTAGATAAAGGTATTTAAAATAAAAGAGGAATGAGAACTGACATTTGGGGGGTGAAAAAGCAGCAGTGGAAGAATGCAGTATTCTTCTAAAACTTTTTTCCTAAAACATCTTGCTTGACTGAAAAAATGTGTTTAAATAGATTTTTAAAATCTTCCATGAATGTTGAGATTATAAAACAGACGTGTTTTACACTATGTCATAAGCAGTGCTGAATACCTCACTGCAATAGAAAGCAAAGCACGAGTTTGAAGTTGACATTATGTTTTGTGGGATATTTTGCTGCTTTCCCAGCAAATAATGAAAGAAACCAAAAAACCACCACAATCACCACCACCACTGAAAATAACAAAACAGCACAAAAAGCAACCAACAAAATTCAAAACAAAAGCAAACAAACAAGAACCAAATAGCCGTGCACTTCTGTAACAGGGAAGGAGGAAAAGGATCGTTTCCTGCACAGAGCTGGCGGGACGTGAAGCACAGGAGCTTGGTGGAAGAAGCTGTGGGCATTCTGGAGCATGTGTCCTCTTGTGCTTCCTCCTTCTAAGAAATCTGTCGGACATGCAGCGCTCTGTCCCTGTGAGGCTGGGAAATACAGAGTGGACAAAAACCGATGAACAGGAAACGTGGAATTGGGTTAGAAGCTCGAGTAGAAAGCAAGGTGAAGGCACAGATGTTTGGGATTAAGATTGCTTTAAAAAAATGGCTACAGTAGTGTCAATGTGACAAAATATGCAAATACTCCTATCTGTCTGGATAATTTAATTATAAAGCACCCAATCACCATGGTATTGGAATGAATGCTTTCCATTATGCCATAATGAATTGTTTGTGCAGTGTAAGCCTATTCGTTCTTTTGTTGGTATGCTTATTTATTATTATTATTTATAGTTAGGGAAGAAAATTATGCTGGCAATTGAAATAATTGATGTATCTGATATTTTAGGGGCTAAAATAATACTGGTGCATTCTAAAGCATCTAGTGTTCTGTCTATGATAAGGGCTGGGGAAAAGCGGATCTGCTAAATGCTTCAAGAACCTGTAATTCTCCACGTTGCCCCTCATCGTAAACTGCATCACCCGCTGAGCCACGCTGGGATTTCTTTTAACATCAAGAGAAGATAAATGCATAAATGCAGTTTTCACATACCAAGCACTTTTGTTTAATAAATAACACAAAGAAAGTTTAACTGAAATGCTAAAGCCAGCAAAAGGGAGAAAATATCCAATGGGATCTTAATTGAAATTTAATTTTAATAAAGCAAACCTCTTACTGAAGTAAGGAGCAAAGTTTTCATTTAGCAAACAGCAGTAATTGCCCATACAAACTGTTGAGTGGAGGGAAAAAAAAAAAAAACACCACCGAAGAAATACTCTTTTTCTTTCTACAGAACTTTCGAAAAGTTCTGGCTGCCGCATCTGGGCTCTGGGCCAGGAGCCGGCGCTTGGGGTGGGCACAGCAGCGCTCCCCGGGTGTCCCCAGCGCCGCTGTGCTGCTCCCGCCAGCGGCTGAGCAGGGCCGAGCTCCGCTGCCTTTGCGTGCAGCTCCTGCCCTGACTCTGCGAGGTAAGCGCTTGTCAGAAATACGGTTTGTTGGGTTTCCTGTGGAATCTGGTTTGAGCATGTGCTGGGAAAGAGTTTCTACAAAGGAAGAAGCCTCTTTCTGTTGACGCAGTATTTCTCTGGGCTTTAGGCTGGGGAAGAGAAGGTTCCAGGGAGACCTCACTGTGGCCTTCCAGAGCTTGAAGGGAGGTTATAAGCAGGAGGGGAAAACCTGAGCCGGGGGGGGCAGCCAGCCCACGGCAGGATGGAACCGAATGGGCTGCGAGGTCCCTTCCAACCCAGCCACGCTGAGAGTCTTTCACCCTGTGACTGGAGAGCACAACCTGCAAGCTCAGGTGCCTAACTTAAACTGGTAACACCAAAGCTGACTGCGTTCATCCTTAATAGCTCCCCTGCAAGCAGTGTGCAAAGTTCTTTAGGTTAAATGGCACGGAGTTTTATCAGTGAATTGCACAGCATTGAGAAGTAGAAGATCAAAAGCAAAGAAATTCTTTGTAAGAGACCGAGAGTTACAAAAGGATAAGATCAGGAACATGAAAGTTATATGGCAACCTAAAATATCAAGAGTAAAACCTGTGAGACAAAGTTGGTAGCATCCTTCATTACTGGAAGTTTCGGGCAACAAAAGAGAGGGATTATTTAGAAACAAGAAAGATGTGTTGTTCAGCAATAGCAACTGGCTTTCTATTAGCAGTGTTAACAATGAAAGAGTGATAATCTGCTGAGACAATTAGCTTCTAGGAGAGTCTGGAGGCAGAGAGCGGAGAGGAAGAGCACTCAAAAGCAACAACTCATGCTTACCCAGAAAAAATGTTGGGTGGTGCTCCTCTTTGATATAAAAAACATTTAAAAATAATGGAGCTTGTTCATCACCGTCAGTGCTCGGAATGCTTTTTCTTTGCAACTGAAGCAGAAAGCCTTCTTGAACAGTCTGTGCCACCAGTGGCAGAATTCCTTGTGTTTATTTCAGAGGAGACTGAGAGTTCCTCCAAATGCCGTCTGGCTCAAGTAGTTCTCCAGCTCAGAACTGAGGCACCTCACCCTTGGCCTACGGGAGCTGGTGAGACCAAGTGCTGGGATGGCACCCGGTCCCACTGAGCTTCGCTTTGCTGCCCGCTGCCAGACAAGAAATCTGCTTAGCCACATTTCTTGTTCCTGCCGTGCTAGAGTGAGCGTGCTCTGCACCAATGGGCAAACACTTCCATTTTCACGGGTACGGCTCCGTTTCTGAAGAAAAGAAGCCTGAGGCTGTTCAGTTTGGCTCTCAGAGTCTTCCACGAAAAGCAGGATACGTAATGGGTGAACAGAAAACTAGTTTTGTGGAACAATATTACAAAA
Organism: Numida meleagris; assembly: GCF_002078875.1. Taxonomy (NCBI): domain Eukaryota; kingdom Metazoa; phylum Chordata; class Aves; order Galliformes; family Numididae; genus Numida; species Numida meleagris. Next base: position 12,808,736 of record NC_034427.1, read on the forward strand.
GGAGACATCAAGCCATTTTCATGGAAATTGAATGGCACTCTTATGGGTCTTTCTCTACTTCTGCTTTTAATATAAAACGTATAGTAAATACAGGTGGGGAAAAAAAGAAAACCACCTGTCAAAATATAGCTCTGTTTGGTTACCTCTGTCCACGGGACAATTTTAGTAACCTGTCAATCAATGGGCTGCTAAATAGCCTCTCCAAAGCACAATCTGCTATTTCAGACGACATCAGTGTGTCAATCATTTATTGAATCAAAGCCAAATTTGAAGCAAAGCAAGCCCAGTTTGTCAATCACTTTTCAGTATTTTCTCCACTAACCACCTGACAGCTTTTAACTTTTCACTTTTATATTCCATGCAGCTAGTTAAGATTCTTTCATTTTTAATTGGGCTTCTTTTATGATTGGTAGCTAAGCAACTAATATGTTGTTTTATATGATAATAATGGGCCCAAACTTGAGAGCTTTCTTGACCATTCCTATTTGTTGTAGGAAAATTATTTTCCTTCAAGTTGCTAAATAGCAGATGTAGCAGAAACAGTTATTTAATTATGGGTTGTCCTGTTGTTTCTATCTATAAACACTTTTGGCACTGTTTAAAAATAAACACTGCATGCGCTGGCAAATATATACTGAGTGATTTTAACTCCTGATAGAGTCCTTTGGAATTTCACTGCTCATTTGCAGGAAAAACCGGGTGCAAAAATGAAAGTGTTGCTGAAAAAGCAGCGTGGAGAAATATTAGCAAAGGACAAAGCTCAAAATCTCTGTTCCAGAGTCCCACTAGGCTTTAGTCCAACTCGATCAGTTTTCAGTCTTAATTTAGTACAATTAAATTTCTGAGGCCAAGAGCAGTGCTCTGAACTGCCATCTCTCAGAACAAGGCAGAAGCTCTTCCTGAGCGAGCTGCAGTTCTAGTCCAGAGCAACGCTTTGAGCAAATTAAGGTTTTCTAAAATTTAAAACTTTGGGATCAGGATGGGGTCCCCCGAAGGCGATCACTGATCCTGGTGTGGTTTCAGTCCCGTCTCCCCCTCTTGTGCAGGAGAAATGCTGCTTTCACAAGCACTAAACCACCTTACAGCTCTCATCTTTCTAAAAACTATGTCACCAGTAAAGCCAGTGTGTTGTTTTCAGACTGAAAGAAGTAACTTTCTGTCCTTTCCATGAGAGGAAGCTTGGAAAAGGAACTATTTCTGTGTTACAGAAAACTCTATTTTGGGTTCAAAAATTTTCTTCGTTTAATTCTTTTGCATATCTGTCTGCTGGGCTTCTGGCTCTCTTTTGACAGACTGCTGTCATCTGGTTTGATCCAAAGCTGTGAAACTCCAGATGTGCCCAAGCCTGGGAGAACATGGGTGTAGTTCTGCAAAAGCTGCAGTAGGCTTAGAGGCAATCTGATACCAAATGTACTTTCGAGTCCTCTTCAAATTTTTTTATTGTTTTTGTATTTCTCTTCATCTTAGACTGCATAAGTGACTGACAGGCTGCAAGGACCGACAGCAGCGAAGCAAATACGGGGCCTTCGGAATCCTTATGCACTTATTTCAGAAATGCAGTGCAGTGTAGGTGCCTTTTCACTGCTACCAAGCTGAGAGGTGCTGGAGAGCACTGCGGAATACACTGTGCTTTGGCACAGTGCCCTCTCTTTGGAAGAAGACCCCCACAGACTGCTGGGGTTGGATGGTTAATGAACAACAAAAGATAGAAAGAACATCCTTTGCAATTTGATGAAAATGCCAACTACTCCTTGCTCACAAATGGAAGTGTGAAAATGTATGGTTCCTGGTTTTTTTTCTTTTCTGCTCTTGATGGGACTTCTGATATCTTACATTGAAATCGATGGAGTTAATAATAAATTTCTGTGAGATCATAGATAGGTATCAACTGTTCACTGACATTCTGACAAATGAGGAGTACATTTGCCTGTACGTGCACGCGATTAAGAGATTTATTTTATGAACAGATTTGTACTATTTATAGAACTCGATATTAACAAAAGTTTTAAAAGGGCTTTTGATCCCAGACTGCTTCCATAGTTTGGCACAGATTGCTAATCTTGGCTCAAAGGGTGTGCAGGCCTGGCTGAACACGATGCTTAGCTCTTGAAGTTCAGGCATCTGAGCAGAGGGGAAGCCCACACAGCACCCACCTACACAGCACCTGGTCTGTGAATTGGCATAAGACTCTCAATGGAGGAATTAAGATACATAAGATCATAAATAGTATACCAATAAGAGCAGGACAGGGTCAGGAGAGCCAGAAATGCTTGCAGAGGGCTTTTTCGAAACAGCTCTGTTTTGGTTATTTAAATAAAAATTAGTAGTAGGATTTGGGAGCTGTTCTTTGGGGACAAGAACAATCTCAAAACCACCACTTGTTGGAATTCCCAGCTGGGCAGAAATGCTGGAGGGAAGTCTGTCTTCTGTGTATTGATGTGGTAGTTTGTGCAGTCTTCAATGCATCTACTGATGCCTTAGTGTTCATAATCAGTCCTTGATAATGGAAGATGCACAAGGAATTAAATGGCTTATAGGGACATTCATCACAAGCCACCTTACAAATATGGGGACCGAGTCTGTTCTCCTGCTTAGTGGCAGCTCTCTGAATAGTTTCCTTGATAATAGAAACACGTTACCTGGAGCTGGGGATAGAAAGAATGAGAGCTTTCCTTGCTTGTCACTGTTAGTGCAATGCCACAGTTCCTAACTACATAATGCAACCTGAGCTTTGCTCTGGTGCAGCACCAGTACTTGGCCTGGCCCTTTTACTTGTTGCTTTGTACTAAGAATGGTTCCCGTAGTTCGTGGCAGAGTAGCACTTGTCTTGGAGTGAACTGTACTGTGGTCTCCATTTACAATATTAATAGTTACCATTACTTACTTAACAACTCTATTTTTCCACCTATGTGTCAAAAAGCTATCAGTGCCAGCTGCCTTTATTTCCCTCTATCATGGGAGCTGCACAGGAGTTAAGACAAAAATGATGAATACTTTTCCTACTTGGAAATGGAGGGAGCATTTTCTAATACCTCCTATGACCTATGCTGGAATTTGTCCAGGGTGCTCTGATTAAAACAGACACTCTTCCAACAAGTACAGTGGGATCTTAAGCTGTGCTGAGTGCTTGGGCTCCAACCTGGAGCAACGTGCAGCCTACTAAAGCATCAGTGGCCCTGCCCATGTCACCTCAGTGTCATCGGGGTCTGTTCTGTCCAAGTCTTCCTAGCTGGCTGTACAACTTAGCACGGTCTGGGCATTTCCTGGAACGCAGAATGGGGACTGTAGTTACACATTCTGGATTATAAAAGTGGTTTGTACACTGAACTCTAACTGATGCCATTTAGAAGTACTAACTGCTAAAACTGCTATGGCTTTCAAAGCAGGAAAGCAAGGCTTCACGTTTACTCTCAGACATGAAAGTACTTGAAATGCAAAGCGAGGTTTTCCTTGTTTGAATGTGGAATGGTAGTATTCAAGATGGGCTTTGTTCAGGCCAATGTTTGTTATTTAAAACTAGAACTGAGGAATGAAACTGTAGAATGTATACAAACAAATGCATGCAAACACATGCTATATGCTTAATGCCATGTAAAGAATTTATAACTGCAAAGCCACCTTAAGATATTTCAAACGAGCTAAAATTATGATTGCCTGATTTCAGAACCTGGCTATTACTTGTCTTATATCAGACTCAGCTGTGGGTTTTTATAAAGCCTAAAAGATGTGCATGATTTCATACACCTACAAAAAGCCATTTTTTGTAGTAATGTCTTTCTGATTAATTACATATGTCCAATATTCACAAGCTTGAGGAGTATTTGAGTGCCTGAAATTATGAGCACTTCAGCAAACCATTGAATATACCTGCAGTGTAAACTTTACACATACGTTGTCCGCCCTGCCAGCGACCTTAATTTTATTCTAGCAGGGGAACACAGTATGTAATGCAGTCAGACTTAATTTTTTCGGGTGCCTTTTTAAGTACATACTGATAACATGCGTGTAAGTATAGATGCTATGCCCTCAGGTCACTGGAGGATATAAAAAATTAAAATCACTTGACCCCAGAAGATGATACACCCTGGCTACCCAAATTTTGTATGGCACCGTGCCCCCCAGGGCTTCTACAACACGGGAGAACAGTTGGGTGCTGGTAGCGCTGGGACTGATTGAGCTGATCTGAGGTCTCTGAAGCAAAGATAGATCATCCTGAAAATAATTATTACTTTATGCCCCAGTTTCTCCAGGAATAAATATTGACACGGTGTCTTCAGGGCTTACTTTTCAGGGATGGCACGAAACTTTTCACCATCTTTTGGAGAGCTTAGTGTTTGGGGTTTTTGCTTGTTTTTTTTTTTTTTTTTTTTTTGGTTGGTTGGTTGGTTGATTGGTTGGTTTTGGTTTTTTTTTGTTTTTTGTTTTGTTTTGTTTTGCTTTGTTTGCGATAGGTTTATGTGAAAGTGATAAAATGATGTTCTAAAGCATGGTGCAGTATACTGAACCTTGTAGTTCTTACTTAAAGAACAGACCATGAACCCTTTGGTACCATTCCGCATTAGAACCCATACTAAAAATTAGTGGGAAGATCCAAAGTAAAAATCTTGTGCTGTCCTTTGCTGTCACTTACAACTTTCAAGAAAGGTGGAGCTGGTGGGGAGGCTGCTGTGTGGTCGCTGAAGAGGCGCTGGGGCTGCTCTGCTGCACGCAGCTCACCCGGGAGCCCTGTGCTGGCTGGGTCGCTTTGCTCCCTGCTCAGGCAGCTCTGCAGATGCTGCAGGGACGCTTCTGCTGCCTACTGAACTCAGTGGTGCACATCACCTCCCAAGAAATTATAAGCCCCCATAATTCCTCCATGATGTGGCCAATGTTCCCTTTCTGGGAAAGAGAGTGAGGGAAGGGAGATAACTTCGAGTAAGAAAAACGGCCCTTGATTCAGGGCAGTGCTGCTGGCACGCTGTGCAGAAGCTGCCTTTGTTGTCTGATTTTCTTACAGTTCTCATGGTTGTGAAGTACAGGATATCCTGGAGTTTGGCATGGAAACAGTAGCCGAAGATTACTCTGTATACAGCCACACAGACCGTCAGCTTTGATCAGATGCTGATTTTCTTTTTTCCCCCTGACTCATTGTACAAGTATTTTGAAAAATTAGCTTCTGAAAACATAGCCGAATACTTCATAGAAACGCTTTTAATCACTCCTATGGGCAAATTTCATCGACTTGGAATTTAAGAGCTAATTCAGCTTAAGTTATATTCTCTTCAATTCTCATTGGCAGCTAATGCAATAAGAGAACACTAAGGAAATAATTAAATGCTGGGCAATTAGGGCTACGGCACGTCAGGATACAAATAAATACAAGCCATTACATCCTTTCGTAGCTTTAAGTCGTCTTCATTTTGTAGCCTCTGGTCTGCGTCTGCTGCAGACGCGGAGCTCTCGGATCGTGCCTGTGTGCCCTGTCGGCCGTGTGCAGCCCAGAGGCGCTGAGGCACAGCACGTGTTAGGCTGCAAGCTGCAGGACGTGCTGATGGCAGGGATGTGAGTCAGTGAGCAGAGCAGAGGGAGCCGGATCCAGCACCGTACCGTGATGATGCTTATTGCAAGTGCCGCTGAGTTTCGTAAGGGTCACAAATTTATCCCGAGTTCCCGCAGCTAAACACTAAAGAAATGTTCGGATCAAATATTCAGTGTATTTTTTCTCTAAAACTGATTTGTCATTTGTGGGTTGATTTCTGCCCACTCCATTTTACAGAGTATCCTGTGGCCTACTGGGCCATTATTTTGGGAAGACCTTTCAGAAATAGGAACGGCAGCACTTACCAGGGTATTATTAGGTTAATTCCTGCCAGGCTGGCTTTCATGAGAGGTCCTGACGTTGAACAAACCTGTTTCCTTTACTAGGATGTGTCAGTTAGAAACACCAACTGCAAGGATTTCTTATGTTCTCACGAAAAAGGAAGGAAACAGCTGGTAAATGTTTCACAGATGGTAAAGCTCTTGGCATCTCTCAGGAGAGGGCCACCCATACAGATGGCTCATTATTTTAACATTTGGATTTTCATCTTATTAAAACATCTTTTTTTTTTTTTCTGGTTTTATTTAGCATCATAAATTCTCTTACACTTTAGTTAACAACTCAGTGATTTGGGGGAAGTGTCTGTTATAAGGAACATCATTTGGCTAAAACACGTATCTGCATCATTATTCTCAGCTCTGATGTGCACTGAGTGGACTTGAACCTGATTAAAAATACCAAATGTAAGCAAATGCTTAGAAATATGACTTTATCAAGCAAAGGTCAGCTAAGCCTGTATAGAAGCTGAATTATTCAGCAAAGGAAGAAATGCACTGAGTGAAACAAGCAAACATTTCTATCTTGGGCATTACATCAATTAATGCCGCGATGCTTTCTGTGTACATTGTAATAGATGGGCTTTGCATGTATGGTGTTAGTAAATATGTTCTGTCTTATATTATCACCATAAATGCAAAATACTACTCTTAAATTGGTTTAGTCAGTAACCCAGATGATACTCAGGTTTTTAGAAATGGCTGTAAAACGATGCATTTGCGAAGTTCCACCTTGCATTTATGATGGCATGTACAATCATAAACATGCAAATAGATGGTATGTTTAGCATGTGTCATACAGAAACCCCTGCTCCCACATCGCTCAGTAAATATCATTAGTCCCTTTTGGCTTATGGCAGAGGAAGGGGATGGAAACAATGCCAAAAGGTGACAGAACTTGCCCTGTGTGACAGAGGAAATTGGGGCAGATGTAAATGGAGCTTGGATGTTCTGGCTTTTGGCTGTAGTGCCTTATCTTACTTGCTCCCTTGATACTAGCTGTTCTCTTCTGTGGCTGATACTGTGCACGTGTGCAGGTTGAAGGAGCTGAGGCCGAGACGTGCAGCTCTTTCTGCAAGACAAAGCAGTAGGCAGGAGAAGAGGAAGAAAGAGAGCATCCTGAATCTAATGCCAAATCTTTGGCCTCTCTATTTTCCAGAGATTGTTTAAAGTTTCAGCATGACCTCTCTGTGAAACTACTGAAATATAGGTTCATGTTGTAAATATGGATTAACAATAGCACAGATTGCCACGTGGATCAATCTGAAGAGATAAAAAGTAGCAATTGATGAATGTGCTATAGCTGCCTTGTAAATTTCACCATGGTGCCAACCAAGATATGTACCGCCTTAAATTCTCTGAGTTCACTAAGATTAGATTTGGTCTCTGCAATTGTTTTAATTAAAAATAAAACAATCAGGCAGGAAGAAAGAAACCTACTTTTTTTCTGCATATGTATGTGCAACTCCTGGTTGATTCCAGAGGGTCACATCAACAGCAAATATTTGACCCAAAAGTCAAAGTACAAGTGTTCCATTAATAAATACAGGGACAGATTTGCAGCATGTAAATCACTGGAGCTCCACCGATGCCAGTGTAGTTATGCTGATTTACATCAGCTGAAGAGTTGGCCGGTGGAATTCACATTCCTTCAGACATCAGAATGTGTCAGCAAATGGTAAACTTCATTTGTATTTTTCAGCCTTGTAATTTAAAAATAGCCAAACTGATTTATTATTAACTGCTGGGTTCTTATGGCGAGACTTGGTATGCCACGTTTCAGCCAGACGCCATTCTTGCAGCCAAGCTGTAAATCCTTCCAAGATGGGGATTTTAGCTGAAATGCTGAAAACTCTGTAATGCTTGTGGGTACCGCTGTGTCATATTTATAATAGATGGGCTAATCTAACCATATCCTAAAAAATGAAAAGCATGAGGGTTGGATGGCTCAGAGGGTTGGCAGGCATGCCAACTTAAATTCAGTCATAGCCAGAAATGACAAAGTTGTTACCGTTTTTGGAAACCTATGAGATGAGTTGTTGAGGCTCAATCCATTTGCTGTCTTTCTCTCCTTTGAGAGGCCAAAGAATAAGAGAGCCATGGAAGCTGGTGTTCTAGCCAGATGCTTGACTTCTGGTTTACATGGCCCTGCAACTGGTGCCTTTCAGAAGTCTGCATTCATTCTGAGTGAATAATGGTTTGGGAGGTGTTTGAATGGGTGCTCTGGTTACTGGTTAGCTTGACATGCAATATCTGTAAACCTAGGAAGAGATGCTGTGACAGGCAGCTGGGAGTATTACCAACATCCTTCCTGGCCTCCTTCTGGAATAGCCTGTATTGCATTTTAATAGAGGACTCAACATAGTTGTTGAAATATTGCAGAAAGTTTCTCAGAACTGCTCAAAACCATTGATCTTGCTAGGATCACAGCAAGCAGAACGGAAAGTGCTTCAGAACTCATCTGGTACAACCTCCTGCTCAAAGATGGCATTGGCTTCGGAATTAAATCCAACTTTGAAGTCGTATTGGTTTGCTCAGGATCTTGTCCAGTTGAGTTGTGAGTATTTCAATAAGGATTGAGCTAGTGGATCAAGTAAGAGGACATATATCTAAGTGTGTTTTTCTATTTGATTTTCTGTGGACATAAACTAAGCGTAATAATGCTGTCTGTGGGTAATAAAGCAGATCTTCACAAAAACTGTTGGTGCTGAAGGTATCAGGTATAAGAGAGTGATGTAAGCTGAATGAAAATGGGTGGCTAATCAAGGGGGAAAGATCACAGCTGAAAGAGAAATTTCTGTATAGCTCATTGAACATCGGGAAACTGGGGAAACCCTTCATGGATTCTGCTCCAGCAGAAGCAATTTCAGGTGGATCTTGCAGTGTCTTAGGTGTCAACTGCCTACAAGATACAAATCCATAAAGAAACAGGGTCTGTTAGTTCTTGTCATGTAAATTGCTAGTGTCTTTTCTTAAAGTCTTTAGTTGCAGTATTTAGTGCTCTTAACTAAAGAGGCACAATCTTGAGCTGAGATTGAAAGCTGTTGTTTGTTTGTCTCTTATTTTTATTTACCATTAGTGTCTTTATTTGTGATTCTGGTTATGGATGCACTGTACACTGAAAAAGGACATAATGGCAACAGAAGTGATACAGAAGGTGAAGTAAGTAGAAGGCTTGGAAGAGCTTGCGTTTGCAACAAATGAATGCCACCATCATTTTCCAGTTCTTCAAAATGGGAGCTTCTAATCTCTAACAGGTATTCTAATGGATTTCTACTTGACCATAACGCAAAAACAAGTAGTAGAATGGAAAAAATAGCTAAACGAGCTATGCAATATAAAACGTGCATTTATCTCTTGGGACTTATTGCCACAGAACGTCACTGAAATAATTTGGTAGGAGTTGTTACATATTTGCAGGCAGGCTGAGTGCATCCAAACAGCAGAAGCTTTAAAAACAGTGTGAGGTATATGGCTGCTCTGTATGGCAGGCTGATCACTAATGAGAATTGAGGAGAGACTTGCAATGTACATGTGTGTGGACTCACTGTCTTGTGAAGGTGGATTGTCATTGCTGCAAACAGGCTGCAGGAGAGGATGGACCACTGGCTTTTCTATAATACAGTAGTTTGTTTCTTATTTGTTATGGGCTTCAGAAACGTGTCTTAATTTTGTTGGGGCTTAAATGCTACTAGTTAGCAAGGGAGTGTGGATTATATCTCAGATGTAATGTGAGCATGGGGGCTTTCTTTTTGATCATTATAGGGTATGAATGTTTTGTAATTCTTCTAGTGCAAAAGAAGCTGTTTGGTGACAGGCATCAAGTTAAATTCCTGCAAGGGGCTGGCAGCAGAATACATTTGTCTATTTAACTGCATGCAAAACACTTGTCAAGACAGATTCTGGTCCCCTTTCCTAAGCAAGAGACTCTCACTATCTCATGTTCCAGATAATCTGGTGGAGAGAGGCTTGTGCAGAAACACATGCCAAGCTGCTACCAGGACTCGTATATGCTAGAACCAAAGACGTGCTGCCAGATGGAAACCTCACTGGTGCACTGAAAAGGGACAGAATAAAAGGCCGAAACATTCACATCTGGAGGAAGACTAGATCAGAGCTGGCTTTCCCAAGACTCTCTAAATAGATGACGGGCTGTCACTTTCTTTAATGCATTTTGCCACATTTGGTAAGAAGTCACGGGGGTAAGCAACTTGTTTTGGGAAAGGACAGAAAGCGAAAGGCTGTAGGAAGCACTGTGGTGGTGAGACTGCTGGAGGTGTGAGGGTGGTATGCAAAAGAGAACAAAAGTCTAGAAATGAAGCTTTAATTGCTATTAAAGGGGAAAAATTGTGGTCAGCCTTCCATTGCATTTGGATGTGGTATAAATGGTTTCCACATTCATTGCTGGCTTTGTAGTGTGCTATAAGCTGCTTAAAATGTAAAGGTGTTGACGTACATCTGATGTTGCTACTCATACTGCTGTTCTAATTATAGTTCTGTTGATTTCTGTTAAAGTTGTGCCCATCTTCATACTGGGCCTCCCTATTACAACTTGCTCTCTCCCTTCCCCCTGTATATGCTAACCTTCTTCTCATTCCCCTCACTTTCTTCTCCTCTTTTCTTGACTCCTTTGCCATTTCAGAAGTGTTATTCTATCATTTCAAGTGCTTCAAGTTACCTCTGGGGCCATCTCCTCCTTTAGAGCTAGCTGACCTTTTCTGAAAGCCAGCCTCACCTCTTCAGCATCCAGCTTCAGAGGCTAAAGAGGCGGGCAGCCTTTGGCACATGATGGTCAGCTCTGGCCCAAGTGCGTGTGTGTTTTGGAAGAGGATGAGAGAAAGATGGATGAGTAGCTGAAAAGGATAAGCCTGTCACAAACCTCATCCAGGAAAACTGCAGAAATATTGAAATATTCCGATGATCAGTAAATCCCCACCGCTGAATTTGTACCTTTGTCCAACCTGGGTTTTCCAGAGCTCCTGCCTGCTACGTTGTCATGGCACAGATGCTTTGTACTGCCTTTTTGTTCTTGTTTCAGCATTGAGAAATCTGTGCTATCTTAATTATTAACCTGTTATGCTTAAGTTTCATTACCTATATATTTTTTAATGTCTTCTATTGTGGTGAGAAATGAAAGTGGTGGTTCTGCTACTGCTGCGGTGCTTTAACTTCAGACTCTGTGCTCACTGTGTGCCAGTAGTAATGACTCCCATAAAAGTCCTTTGATTGTTCTCTGATGCAAATCGAGATCAGCAGTAATGCACCATTCTCTGTATAACAATTGTATACTGTGCAACTTCTTTGGGCACCTTATTGAAACATAAGTCAACATTAGGATAGGTTAATAAATACTATGGTAAAAATTTAAATGCTGAAGGCATGCATCTCTCTATGCTTATTCTTAGGAAAAGCAGAACTTTTATTTTCCCACCCTAGTAGCTCAGGTTTAGCCTTACTCCTCCCCTCCCCTCCCCCCCAAACCCTTTTTTTATTTCATTTTCTTCTCCCCAGGAGGAACGGCCTGGCAGAGTGGGGTGTGATGGTAGGGAGGTGAAAGACTCCAAACATAAAAGCTACCTGCCAGTGCAGTTGTAAGTCATCTCCCCAACCCAGGGCTGGATCGCTGTGCCTGCGTGTCCTCTTGGCTATCGGAGTTCACAGTTGAGCCATTCCGGCCTGTGTGTGTGTACACCAGCGAAAACAATGAAACTGCAGTGCAAATAAGGTTGCTAACAGTTTCTAACTCCTTTTTCAACTCTAAATTACCTGATGGGGGGGAGGATCTTGGCAGAGATGGCACAAGAAGGGAAACCTATAAGGACTTTATTCCCTGACTCTTGAAAACTTTGGATTTATCACTGAACACTGTGCCTCTGTATCCTGACCGAATTACACCCCTGAATTACAGAGCAGAGTTTTGGGAGAATTAACTCAGCAACGTTTGCAAAGTGCGAATGCAAAATAATAATCATCCACTTACCAACCCCTTGTTTGTATTTCCACTTCCATGTGGAAATGCCCTCAAACTGAGTAAAGGTACGGAGCTGAGCACTGAAACAATCCTGTCGGGAGCAGAGAGCAGCCCTCCTCCTGCGGCCGCCCTCCGCCGTGCCCACCCAACGTGCCCCGTGCCCACCCGGCCTCACTGCGCTCAGCTGGGGCAGCGGTCCGAGCTTCTGTCTGGCTTCTCCTTTGTTTGCTCAGCTCTTTGTTTGCAGAGCTCCCGTGTGCTCAATAGAACTTAGCTATAGCCTCGATGTCTTGGAAGAAAAACCCACGATTTCGTCCTTTTTACGGCTGCTCTAAATATAACTATTGAAGCAAAACAATAGTCAGATAAAGAAATGCAGGCAGTGTAAGCAAAAGCCTCTTCAGCAGGTCTCAAGTCAGCCAGTCTTCCCTTCTTTTGTATGTTTTAGCTAACAGCCCATTGAATTAACAATGAAAAAAAAGGGAACAAAGATTTAATGCTACTCGTCACTGCTCTTTAAAAGACATTAATACTAGTATAAAAGCTCCGATTTAAAGCAACTGAAACAAGGATGTTCAGCTAAGCCTGCTGGTTTGCCTAAATGTCCCTTGATTAGTAAATGCAGCGTAGGGTGCCCAAGGCAGATGGGTCATCTGTGATCACGGCCTGTGTAACTCTTCGTTGCTTTAAAGGGATTAAACTGGTTGCAGTAACCCTTATGATTTTGCTTGTGTCATCTTCATATACTGCCCCACTTTCATTTGTAGCTGCACAGTGAAGCTGACCTCGGAAGTGGTCTGCCTGAAAATAACCTGACCAGGAGACGAAAAGAGGCTCTTTCCAGTCTCCTGACCTTGCTTACCCTGCGCCAGGTTGGCAGAGGTGAAGGTGATCTGGAAGCAGAATAAGCAGTTACTGGAGGAGTGCTTAAGCCATAGCTGTCACCGGAAAATTTCTGGTCAAACTACAACCTCGCAGAACAGTTTCAAGGCAGTCTCGCTTCCAGTGAGATTTACAACAGAACAAGGGATAGAAACCTCATTTTTAGATTCCCTTTTGCCATTAAAATCACTATCTTATGTACAGTGGCTTGCGAGAAGACAAAGTAAAGCAAGGATCAGGGGAGAAACACTTACTAGCCTTTAAGTATTAGCAATTGACACGTGTTAGCAAAATATTTTACATCGCCTGCTTGAATAAATTGCTCTGTGACAGTTTTTGGAGTACGACAAGGGAGTGGAAGGTTGAACCCAGGGCCTGAACTGCCGACAAAATGCACAAGACCTTGGGAATGACTGAACATTGGTCTTGTTCCCCACTGAAATGAGTGGGAACTGAGTTGGGCCTCTCCGGAGCAACACTGAAGACTCCTGTGACGTGGAGTCACAGCAAACCTGAGTAACTACATATTTCCCCATGGAAATCATTGTGTAAGTGCATCTGATGCATAATACAGTGCAAATACAGGCTGCTGTAATTGCATTCAATAATTGATATTTTTAAACATGTAGTTATTGTCGTATCTGGCCCCTTGGAATCTCCAGCCTACATGGTTCAGTTTTGAAGGCCAGGCAGTGCTCTGTGCCTTTAGAGTATGACCTTGTACCAAGAGGATAAGTGCTTATTGCATGCTGGGGCCATGCAGGGACCATGCAGCACAGTCATGCTATAACACAGAGCTAGCTAACATTTGCCTTTAAATTTCCTTGCTATTTAAGAATCTACCTCAGGATTTTTTGAAGTGATAAGTAGGTGATAAAATAATAAGCAGAGTTGGCTTTGCATGCTGTCTGGCACATGCAGAACAGTATTTTGTCAGCAAGCACCTAACCAGTGGTTATATCTGAGGGAGACAAATTCTGAAGCATGCAGAGCTGGCTCTGAGGGCTGTGCGGCTGTAAATGGTGATACAGACATACTGCCCACACCTCAAATATGTCATGCACAAAAAGATTCATTTGAGACAGAGCCCTGTGTAATAGGGATGCAGAAAAAAGGGAGGGAAGATGCCATCAGCTTCCTCTGTCTGCAGCAATGTGGCAGTGCTTCACACTGTGACTGGCAAAGGAGGATATTGCTCCTTAAAACAGCGTCCTGCCATTATGCACAGCAAAGGGCAACTCTGAATTTCTGTGCAATAAATGCATTTGGATATCTAATTTGTGTTTCTGTAGCACTCAACTTCTGAATTATCTTAGAAACTGGGGATTTAGGGCACTTAGTCCTTTAGGGTTGTTCTCAGTACTCCTTTTTCCTCCCCCTCTTTACTATTAAATAAATGGAAGCTTTCCTCCAAGTCAATGGTGTTTCTGTAAATTGTGTGCAAGGTTTGAGGCTGGAGAGATGAGCTGCTTTGGAGCTGGTAGCTTTGCAACAGGTCAAGGGGCATGAGGGAAACCTCTGGCAAATTGCTGACATGGGAGAACTCCTAGGGATTGCCCATCTGGCTTTGGAGCCCATATTTCTGCACCTGGCAGAACAAGGAACATGCTGTGGTTGAGACAGGAGAAAGAGAAGTAAATACAGTTGGCAAAACGTCCAGCACATCAGGGAGAGCAGCTCCCATGCTGCGCGTGCTATGCAAATGTTGGCACCGGCCTGGAAATCGTAGAAGCATAACTGCTTCCATGGAGAACTCTGATGTTTTGCTTCACCCTAAATTTGGCCCATTATTAATATCCTCTGCCCCCCTAGCAGAAATAATCCATTGCTTTATGTGTCACTTCCTATGTAGGATAACGCCATTTGATGTGTCTGCGATGGGCCTGTAATTAGTATTGCTTCCTTTCTCAATCCTTGACCAGCTCTATGGGAATGATTTAACTTCCTCTCCTCCCACCTGATTTATCTGTCTTTTTCTGAATGGGGAAAAGTTTCCCAATCGGAGCGCTGTTTTCCTGTGAACGTTTACCCAAAGTGCAGCCCGCTGTGTAAGTGTTTTCTACTGACGTGAAACCTGCTGGTAACAGAATCCAATCTGAAGTATTCTTGGCTAATCATTAATTCATCTGCTTGCAATTCATTCATCTTTATTTCACAATTTACTTAATGAGGATAATAGGGAGCATCAAAATCTAAAGACTGATCGTTTTTTAAAAGCAAGCATCTGATGATATTTAATTAATAATAGTGACAACAATAACCTTAATTTTTTCAGGTATCCCCTCAAGAGAGTTGTATTTTAATTATATTTGCCACAAGGACAAATTAAATCTGCTAGGTTTAGTTTATGGCATTCACTTTGTAGGAGTAAGGAGAAAGCTATCTTCGTGTGAAAATAATTTGAAACTTTTTTGGAAGCTCCTAGAAATGGCAGAGATGAAGAGAAGATAAATACTGCTGATGATATTTGGTATGACATTGGTAATTCTCAGAGGGACTCCGCAGTGTACGGTGCCAGTGTAGATGTTCTTAGCTTTTATGAAGGTGACAGACTTGACCTGTCATGTACTAGTTACACCCTGGACAGACTAGAAATGTCACAAACTGCTAACAGTTACTACAGAAGATATAAAAGCGTCTCTCTGGAAAGCTGTGGCACTTAAAAAGGTGGGGGGATACCACTTTATACTCTTCTTAATTTTTTTTACTCCCTCTTCCCATCTGACTGTACATACGTACCAGAAATTTTCAGGGGAAGAAAAAGCATTTTTAACAAGCTTAAAAATGCCAGATTAAATAAACCAATGGCAGTGACCATGTAGTGTTTCATTACTATTTCAAAGGCTTTGTGAGGTCCAATCCATCGCTGAGTGGGACTGAGGACCAGAGAGCAACTTCTTAGACATAAAGAAGGTGCAGACACTAGGAAAGTGTATAATTGTGTACTGATTTACATAGGTGAATATTTACTGTAAGAGATCTTCAGTTATTAGAATGGCACTATGCAACAGGCTTCTCCAGCTTAAATTCAGCTGATGTACAGCTGGAAGGAGTTACCAGGAAGATATTTATGCATTTGTCTCACCCTAGAAAAAGTTGTGTCTTCTAGAGATGAATGCATCAGATGTAAGATAGGGGTCCAAACTAGGTCTCCAAACTAGGTTTCCCTAGCTCAATTCAGCTACCTTGGTTCTTTGTTTATACGGCTGGGTGTGATAGCTTTGGGCAGTAAGCTGTTGCACTCACTCTCATAAAGCCTTAGTCAAGCTGGTTGTGATCCAAAAGCCAAATTCCTTGGATCAGACCCTTCCAGAGTTGACTTTGTTACTTCAATTTATAACAATGAGGCTGCAGCATTTAAAGACGTCACCTCCAGTCTTCAAAGTCAACAACCACTGCACTGGAGGCAAGCATTAGTAATTGATGTTTGACATATTCACTGGTTGTAGAGGTATGCATTTATTAAAATATAGTTCAATTTTGCCCTCACTTGTTTTTATTTCCAGGGAGCTTTTCACTAGCTTGTTAGATCTCGTTTTTGCCAGGCTATCCAGCCAGCTCCAGCAGTATACCAAATCTTCAGCAATAATTAATCTAGTTTATCTCTTGAAATAAAAGCTGTCATTTCAGACTAGCACCAATCTAAAAGCTATGGCTGCTAGACCCTTCCACTGTGTCATTTTATAGTTGCAGCACTTCAACTTCCATTAAACTGTGTCCCTTTTTTCATCTGCAAACTAAGTAGTTCTCAGCCAATTCTTAGAGCTTTTCTCACGTGAGTCCAAAGTGAAGGTAGCTCTTTCTGGCTGCCATTTCTAGGAAGAAAGAGTGCAACTGGTCTGTGGAGACAGAAATGCCTTCACCAAGTCGTAATGGACATATCAACGTTAAAAAGATTAAGGAAAGCTTAAGAGAGGCCTAGACAGGAGGGTTTTGAGGGGGACCTGCTTACTTTGTCTCCTGCAGCGCTGGGAGACCCTAGAGGAGAAAGGGGATTCCTGAAGAGAACAGTTGCCAGACTGCCTTAGCAAGAAGCTGAAAGTGCTAGGAAGTGGGGTAGGGATTTTCCCAGAATCGGTTACAGTTCAGGAGTGCTTCTGTCTGTCTTGTAGTTTGTGGAGGATTTAAGAACTACCTGAAGATTAGGCATTATGAAGTGTTTTCTGACAACTCTGCTTCTTAAGGAATATCCTTCTATTTGAAAAGGGTGCCAAATGAAATTATTTTAACTCATTTTCATGAACGTACCAAGAAATCTCTACCTTCTCATGTGTAGTGATTTGTAGAGTGAAGTGACCAGGGACAAAGTTGTTCTGCCATGCTCTCAGCGTGTCTCATACTACTTCCAGTGCAGTCACCCGAAGCCCCTGTAGTGTCAGCACTGAGCAGGAGAACAGGCAGCTCCGGGTGTTTTCTTAAGAGCTAGGATATTTCCTGAGGCTTCTTCTGAGTCCAGTACTCTAAGTGAAGAATCAAGTAAAACATGTTCTGTGATAATGAGTGTATAATGACTATTAAAACTGCCTATGAGGTGCTGTAGGACCTGTACAATTTTTTTGTAAATATACGTACAACAATTTTTAGAAGGAGAATAACCATAAAATATGCATTGATAACGTTGGTCTCTGCTGCCTTGTAATACACAGCGCATTAGAACTGCAGGGAAGCTACGCGTAATCTTAACTTTCCTTTCTATTTTCTTTCTTTTAAAAATAAACATTCCTCAAGGAAGAGAGTCCTGCGTCCTCTTAAAGGAAATGTAGACCTAGTCATTAGTATTGGCTCAGCTTTTAGCACATTGTTGCTGAAGGTGCCTACTGGTCTCAAGAGGCATGGCAAGCTGTTTTCATTCCCTAATTTATAGGAGAGATGAGATGTACAACCCACTTCACATTTGGTAGTGGCGAATCTGCAATTTGAGCCTTCCTTGCTCTGTCAGTTTTTTTCTTGGGGAAGATACACATGTAAGGATTTTTGGGATTGTAGTCCAACTGTCGTCGTTGTCTGGAGCAGGTAGCTTGATTTCTTTCTGGAGAAAACACTTATGTTGTAAATGCCTGATTAACTTAGAGATAATGAGGAGTTGAAAAATCATTGGTTATTATGAACATGTCAAGGTTGCTTATTTATTTTTTCTTCCTGAATTCCACATGTGACAAGCAGCGTCATGACATGTCAGGTCAGGCTGCATCAATCACGTCTTCTTACGTTACGTCAGGTGTGCGGGATGGTGGAAACCACTCACGGGTCAGGCAGGAGGCTGAAGAACAATTCTATCACAGCTTGAATGGGGGAAAGAAGGTTGAGGAAAGGGAGGAAACTTGAGTAAAGCACAGGATTTCTTTTCCTGAACAGATGGCCAATCCACCCACCATCAGGTGAAGTCAGATAGGGCTGCATACGGAAGGCAGGGGATACAAACCTCATCAGATGGATTGTTAATTTCATAATGCTATGAGAACCTAAGATGCAAAAATGTACTAGCCTTGGGAACAAAAGACTTTCAATTCTGAGTTGGAGAACTTCTTATGAAATTCTTCAGTTTCTGGGTGGATAATCCAGTCAGGATTTTTGTAGAATTTACTGAATTGAAGGGGATAGAAAGGAAAGTTTTAATCACTATAGAAAAACCACATGCAAGAGGGAAGCTTCTTTGCAAAGTGCTCTTCATTTTGTACAAAGCATTTTCTAACATATATAATAATAAAGTAGAATATTACTGATGTGAAAATTAACATTTCATCTCAGTTAAATTGTTTTTATCGTTGGAATATTTAAGGATTTTTAATGGGTTAGGTCTCATTTCTAGTAGAGATACGGTTATGTATGTTCCACATTTGTGAGTAAGAATTTCCACCCCCAGTAAAGCTCTGTTCTTAAAGATGAGCCTGTCAATGGGAACAACTTGTGTTTTGATGCTTTCTGAGAACATGTATAATCCAAAAATGGACACATTAAGGTCATTTGAGGCTCAGCTCTGCAATAGAAAGCCATAGTCATTTCCCTGTTGATATCTTGCTCACAGAATCAAAACAGGTATCAGCAGATTATGGCCTTATCTTTTTTCTATGGCTTTCTTGTCAATAACAAATTTTGACCTTGTTCTCAGCAGAAGCCTGGTGGAGTTGGGGCAGTAGGTAATGGTAGCTCTTGCTGAGGTCTGACTCCTATGGCCATCTAGATGCATGGAAAATTGTTTTCATCTCATCCCTCCTAGGCCAAGATTACAGATGACTGATGTTTCTGTAAGCTTTGGGCATTTTCACAATAGATTGAGATGTGGAGATTGACCTTCTAACTTTTCATAAAATAAAACCAACTTGATTTTTAGTCCAATAATCCAATCATATTTCACCCTTTTTTGTTTTATTTTTGAACTTGTTTTAAAAAAGATATTTGGTGTGGGTTCTTCTTTTTGTTGTTTTGGATTTTTTTTTGTTTTGTTTTGTTTTATTCCATAAAAGTGCGTATTCAATGCTTCCACTGCAAAGATTTTTAGAAAGTGACCCTTCCTGGTAAAGCTCTTCTCATGTGGCTGTCAAGACAGTACAGCAACAAGTGCTTCACACAAGCAAATTTTCAGGTAGGAAGCCTGAAAGTAAGCTTTGCAATATGTACACCCTAACATTCTGCAATGTTAGCTGGCACTGATCTGACTGTTGAATCGTCCCTGCAATAAGATCTGTCCAAAAACAGAGTTGTGCAGGGATGGAGTCATCCCTGAGTTTTCTTAGCAGAAATGAAAACTGACTCCAACTTTCAACTCTGATTAGAGTTGAACTACAGGAATAAAAAACAGAGCAGGTTAGTTGTGATTGGCAAATGCCTGGCTGATACTCTTACCCATATTTTCACTGCCCATATGTTATCTCACGGTATGTTGTGTAATTCAAAATAATGTATCCTTAAGATTAATATTAAAAAACGTAACTGGTCATCTCTGTATGGAAAGTTCTCATTTTGCTTTCTAGAATAAAATCTGTCCTTCAGAGTAAACAACCATTGCAACGTACTGACATAATGTGGCAATCTGAGACAACTGCTGTGATTAAACAGCCTGGTGAAGAGCAACCAGTCAAGGGATGTGTGTGCTACAATGTGCTCAACATGAATACACAATAGTGTTGCAAATGTACTGTAATGAGGTGTTCTAGAAGTATTGTCCGTAGCCTCCTTGGTCATGATATGAAAATGATTATCTGAGATCTGAGACGTGGCAGAGTAGGTGAGAGTCACTATGAGGAGTTTTTGAGAGATCCTTTACTTTATATGGAGATATACCTGCATTTGCAGGTTCCGAGTGTCTTGAGTTTCTCAAAGTAACTTTGAGTGTCTCAGAGTAATTGTGGGATTAATTTGTTCTCAACCTTGTTTCATCAAACTGACTTTAGATGCTAAAGTTTGAGTAAATTAAAAAAAAAATAGCATATATATCTAGACTTTTCCCTTTCCTGAAGGTATTAGCATTGCAGACAAGTTTAGATGTTAAATCTTGGCTTGCTAACAGGAGGCTCAAAGATACTGCAATCTGGTCTCAGTATAATGAGCCCCTTTGTTATATTTAAATACGATCATACTATCCTATATACAGCAAAGAATTGGGATGTTTTATATTAACAATGCACCAGCACTAAAACCTCAGACAACTCTAAAAAGGCACTAATTATTATTATTAGTGTTTTACACTAACAATAAATGTCAAATGGAACCCTGCAAACAAATAACTACCTGTCACTAAGTGAATGAAAAGCAATCTTAGTAAAGTGAATTAAAACCCAAACAACAGAATGCTCAACAGGCAAGCACCGCTGGGGTGGCTTAGCTGGGTGGTTGATGCAGCTCCTGTTACAAGAAGAGCAGGATGTCCTTGGTTGTGACAGTCCCAATAGTCCTGTCTTTTCATTGACATGTAGGGCACCTGGTTAGTGGGAGGTATATGAGCTGATATCAACTGCAGTGCATCAGCTGTAGGAGACACTTAGTCATAGTAAATGGGAATTGGATAATAGTGAGGATTTAGCTGTTTTATTTACTGTATTAATTGCAGCGCTTGAGAGTTTTATCGGTGGACAATTTAAAGTTGGACACCAGAGTATGTGTTTGTTTGGGTGACATTTCCCTTACATTTTTCAGAGTAATGTGCATCTCCCAAAGACTTATTTTTATAAATTGTACATTTTATTTTTCAATCTTCATGTATCTTTGATATCTGATTGACATTTTCAGGACACTCTAATCCTTTCTACTGAAGGAAGCTCTCGCAGTGGCAGCTCTGGCAATCAGCTTCAGAGAGCTCTCGATCTGTTTTTATGATGGCAATGAGGTGTATGACTGAAGAGCTGAAAGGATTTGAGGTCTGGTGGGTGGCAGGACAGGCTTTCATAGTGACAGAGGTTGCTTCTCACGTAGACCCGTTTATAAAATTCACATTTTTGGACCGTGAGTCTGCCCTCACACTGATTTGAGTCTAATAGACCACCAGCCTCAGCTGAGTGTCAAGAATATAAAAAAGGAATAAATGAGTTGAAAATTGGCCCCAAAGCCTTAGTTCAGACCACACAGTATCACAGACAGCAGTGAAATTTTGTGCACACTTAATACAGATGATCTAAATATCTTTTCCACCAAGGGTGAGAAAACAGGCGAGTATTCAGATGACAGTGGCTCTCAGAACCCAGTGTCTTATGGAATTTTGTGGCTCTACTTTGAGGTAGACTAGAATGCTGAAGTGTGTGAAGAGGAAGGAGATGGATGTGAAATCAGCAGTCTGTGTACTTGGTAGATTGTCCTGCATTGTGGATGACAGTCTAAGGTAGTTTAACTACTTCTGTGAGCTTTTCTGCCTCAACCTTTCCTTTTTGTTCTAAAAAGTAAACAAAACCAAAACATCCCTGTCTTACAGCTGTCCTTAAATGATGT
Source organism: Numida meleagris (assembly GCF_002078875.1). Classification (NCBI taxonomy): domain Eukaryota; kingdom Metazoa; phylum Chordata; class Aves; order Galliformes; family Numididae; genus Numida; species Numida meleagris. The sequence goes on from NC_034427.1 coordinate 12,830,361, forward strand.
GGAATACCAGTGGAAACCCATAAAACCATGACACTCGGTGTTATCAGGAACTGGTGTTTGTCTACTTGCCTACCTATAAAAAGTGCAAGACCCAGCAAAGATGTCTGCCCTTAAGCATCTTCATCTCTCCCCACATTCATCCTTTTTTCCTTCTCAGCTCTGCCTGCTGGAAATAAACATTAAAAAATTCTATTCACAGTGGGTCCATGACTGCAGTGATCTGTGTTGTGATTTATCTTTAATACTTGCCAAATCATTCTTGGTAGGTCTGTCTCCTCTGGGGATGAGTAATGGGGAGGCATCTACAGTTCATCCAAGAACCCAAGAGTGTGGGTTGGTGTATTCAAATTTAGAAGGAAAAAATTCTAAACTTTTCTCATTTGCTTTCACCCTTTAATGAATATACGAATCACACTGTGGTTTTCTTAGTATTATTTTGAGCTCCACATCAAGACAAATGGTCAGACACAGAAGTGTGGGCTTTCTTGTAGTGATTCTGGCAATTCTTGATAGTTTATTTTCCCCCAACCTTACCCGAGCACTGCATGCCTGAAATAAAGAGCCTCTTACCCGAACGTCTGATAGGACCCATTTCTCACACTGATCAGATCCTTTTATTACAATATTAGTTGTTAACTCTTTTTTTGTTCTGTAAAAGGAAGTCACAGTGAGTCAAAAAATGAGTCTTACACTGTTAGATTAACTAGAAAAGTTCAATTAAACTCAGACTTGGACATCTAAAGACTTTCTGAAAGTTAACATCTCTGTAGAACTCAAGCTGCTGCGATATGAGCTTGTGAAGGTCTTCTAATATTGGTTTGAAAGTGCATGCAATTTTTTTTTCAGGTTTTGATAACTGATGAAAGCTGGGTTGGATGTTTGTCCAAAGATCATAATTTGAACTTAAAACTAGATATCTAGAATAGAATTGTTTTAAGTTTAATGGAGACAAAGTTATCGCATAGTTAATGCTTATTACATGACATGAGACAGTTCTGGGTGCCTGTCCATTCACACAGAAGTGAATTCTGAAGAGACCTGTTGCATAAGACTTCAATTTGTCTTCACCTGAAGGCAAAGCTGAAGTAAGAGGGAATTTGTATAACAAGAAATAAACAAGTAAGGATGAACCTGAAAATAGCTGAAGACTGCATGGAGAGAGATAATGGGGGAAGAACTCTTGTTGCTGAACGTCTATTGAGATAGTGAACTCTATTCACAAAAGGAAAAATCATCTCTCAGCAGAAGGAAGCTGAGCCTGTCTCTCCATAAGCAGTGCAAGGGGAAAGTGGTGCATGCCCAAGCCTCCAGAAAGGAGCAGAGCAGCTCTGCTAGACTCTTGTGATGTGGCTGCAGATCAGGAAGAGGTGTCCAGAGCAGATAGTTGGTGTGGGGGTTTTGAACAGAAATGCTGTCTGAGAACAAAACTAATTAGCTATCCATGTGCTGCTTGAGGAGTAACTAATCACAATTCAGAATGCAAGTACACTTTCATCCTTTTATCTCAGTCCACTTCTCTGAAGCAGAGGTATGTGCAGTGACAGGTCAGTAGCAAAACGCATATAAACACTTGAAAAGCAAAGTTAATGGCTCACATTGCACCAGAAGTGCAGTGCTCCCATTAAACAGCTAAATCCACTTCTTGGAAACCTCCCTGGCAGCAGACTGAGGGAAGCGAAGCTTGGAGATAAACTCATGCAGAGGATTGCTTTTTAACAGAGAACTCTTTCAAAATTTCCCACCAGGCGTCAGCAGCTCTTTAAACCATGCTGTCTATTTTGAGTTTTATTTAGATTAACAAATTCCACACCCTCGCATACAAAAGCAGAATAGAGTGAAAACACAAGCTGCCCTAACAGAGCAATATCCAACAAACATTATGCTACTCAGAAATATTTGCTGTACAATCCTCCCCACAAAAGGGACTTGTTCAGCCAAAAGATGTCAGATAGCATCTTGCTGAAAGCAATGGTGCCAGTGGAGCTTGCTTCCAAGTTCATACAGCTGATTTTTTTTCTTCCCATTTGCTTTATGCTAGGAATATCAGCCTTTTATTTCTCTGAAGCTCTGAACATAGGTAATGAGGTAGATGGACTTGAGACAGGGCTCTATCTGCTAAGGAAGCGGACTCCTGTGAAGATGGAAGATGATGTAGTGTGCAGTAGGACCTGCTGCTTTCTATTTAAAAGATACATTCTATTCGACAAGGTTGGCTTATGGGTGCATATTGTTGCCCTTACACATTTTTACTCTATTAGGCCTCCAGGAACTAATCGAATTTTAAGAAGTATGTTGTGTGTCAGTGTTCCATTGTTAGGTGAGACCCAGGCTATTTATGGAGTGAAATCCCGATGATTTTTGAGCAACCCAGCTTCAATTTGACACTTAAACGTAGCAGTAAAGGCATGCAGGTGTTGTGTAGGACTTACTGCCTGAACAGAACGGCAGAACTAAACAAGGCGCTCTTCTGTATGTTCAGGTGACTAATGCAGAATATCTGTGGCAGAGCTGGGAACTTGTGTAAGATAACCAAAGTTCCAGTTCAGTACCGCAGGAACTTAAAGAATGCTAAATTAAATGAGTGCTGAAATACCCTGTTACTGGTATAGTGGTGTTTCCGTCTCTATTTTCTTCACACCCTCCTAAATCTTTCTTATTTGCATATTAGGATCTGAGCCCTTTTCACTGTGGAGTTCTAGCACACTAAATAGTAGATGCTCTGTCCCCTGTTCCCAGCTTCTGTCGGTAGCCCCACGACGTGGATTTAGGTGGTTGTCTTTAGCTCAGGTAGCTTTTTTCTTGGTTTAAATGTCACTGTGTCAGGAGGGTCTGTTGCCAGGGCCGCCAGTTTTGATTCGTATATCAGTAGTGTTGTGTCAGTAGCCAGAGGGCATGGTGCAGGTTTTTCCCTGTAAGCTTTTATTGCTGGTGTTGCTAGAAAATTGTTTCAAATTAGTTTCAATCTCATAAAAGTGCAGTATATAATGTTATTTCCTGCTTGTAAACAAAATGGTAGATAATAATTTCAGTAAGCAGCATTGGATGGTTTGGTTGTTCAGAGTTTCAGTGGAGCTCCGGTTCCCGAATGCTGTATCTTTATCACCTTTATCTCACTGTTTTAAGGCCAAGCACACCACAGGCGGATTGGAGAGGAGCAGGTTTAGGGCAATAATGAATTTGGCTGTCTGTATCTGTCTGTCTTGTCCTTGAAAATAAAGCTACTCAATACTACCTTTATAAAAATAAACAAGTACGTCTATGGGACAGTTCCTGGAGACTAGGTAATGCCATGAAACTCAGATTTGTAACCGGAGACAAGCAACTCAAGTTAATTAGTGCTTCAGTCTAAAGATTTATTTTAGCTCGTTATAGATAGTCAAGCTGTTGCAAGTTGCAGGGAGCAGATTTGGTAAGAATATAGCATTACTTTCCTTGGCATTTCTGAAGCCATGCAGGATTTTGGTTTCTTTTAAATATCAATGAATATTTCTAGAAGGTTATAAGATACTTGTGACTCAAGAATTTTAGTATAACTTTTAATGGGATACATTTTCAAAATCTTTATTCAAAAGCTGAAGACACTTTCTAAAGGGTAAAGAAGACAAGTGTCTATCAAGAGGAAGTTAGAAGATGGTGTTTTTATATTATGCTCTAGGACGTACAACATGTCATGAATGAGGATTAACAGTTGCACAAAGAAAGTATGCAAGTTTTACTGGAACAGTAGCACTTTATCTCCACTTTGCATCAATTTAAATGACTACAGAAGATAGAGGGCAAATGGAGAGAGTGTATTCAACATGAAGGCTCTAGAGAGCAGAAGGAAGCTGAATAATCTGCTATCTTACAGCTTCATAGTAGTAGTTTCTCTTATCACACATACTTACAATCCATACCCTGCATATTTCAACTGCAGCTCACTTGAGCTCTCTAAATGCCATATCCACGAAAGCCAGCTTGCTGGTGTCCCTTTAAAATCAGCTTAAACCTGGCATTGTAATTTACACCACTGTTTGTCACTATTTAATTTTCTCTGACTCTCCCATTAGTTATACCTGTTCACATCCGTTTTGAATGTATCCCTTTCAATTTATTTTTCGATTACTTTCAACTCATAAAAATCTGAACCAGTAACAAATTGTCCAGGTAATAAGTCCCATCCTCCAGCACACGTGTAGCCAAGGATTTGATGACATTTCCATTATGCAGGTGTAGGTAGGAAGGAAGGAAATGGCTTAATACACTGACAACTGAAAGACTTAACTTTCAGTTAAGACTTTAACTTCAGACTTAACTGAAAGTTAAGGCCAGAATAAAAGCTAGGTAGGTTTTGGAAGAGACTAGAGAACTTCCTTAAGAGAATGGTAATAATGCATTCTACACAAATAACTGAAATGACCTTCAGGGGAAAAAAAAACAAATTTAGAACGTTCTAGATAATAAGTCAGTGACCACTTGAGAAGGTTGCGTGGGGAGGCTGGGATGCTCCTGTTGAATCCATAGGTTCATAGAGAAACTTCTCTGGAAGGCGTGTTTAGTGCAGGAAAGGAAAGGAGAGGGAACGACTGAGATGTGCCCCGGCAAGAAAAGTGATGTTTTGTGTTTCCAGCAGATAACAGACAAGAAATCAGACCTTAAACTTTGGGAAAACTTGAGGGCAAAAGCTGAAGGAACAAAGAAACCTTCATTGCTCTGAAACATCCTTGAAGTGTGGGAGTGGGGCACTGAACCGCTTTGGAGAGCGGGCTCGCAGTCATCAAGTTTGTTGTATGGGATCTGACAGGCCCTGCAGAGCAGCAAGAATTTTGAGTCTTTAATGCATTGTTTTTCAGAACGGCTGTATCACCTCAGGGGCAATGTCCATCCCTCCTCGTGTCCCGCAGCTCCCACCAGTGGCTGCAGCACTGGGCCACATCCCAGCGTTGTGTCGGCAGCGGAACCGGAGCTCAGCGCGTGAAGGCCCAACCGCGTGTGAGAGGACCTGGAAAACAAGTTCAGCCCTGCTATCTGCGCCTGGCATGTGAGAATGAAAACTGAGGCTCGTTTGGAGCAAAGGGCTCCCTGCGGCCGCTGACAGGTATGCACTTTCTCCTTAAGGAATGAGATGGAAAATCCCAGTGCTGGATGGGTGGAAAAATATGGTTATTGATAGACTGGGTGAGTGGGGTTTGGAGATGCAGAATCACCGTTGGAAACACACCTGGTGACTGTGCTTCGGCAGTGCACGCTGGATTATTCATTCTGTGGGAAGGTGAAAGTCTTTGCTTTTGAAATTGTGCCTTAGTGAATAATCTGGAACATTATGAAAACAGTGAATTCATCTGTTCATGAATAGTGTGGATATTTTTGCTTTTGTGCCATACCCATCCACAGCAATATTTTTTGTATTAAATACTATGAATCCACTTCACCTGTCAGCACTATTCAAAACACAAAATGCTGCATGAATAGGAAGGATGTTCTGGGATCTCTCAGATGATTACTGTTGCTAGGAAAACCACTTCCTGATATCTTTGTGCTCAGTGTCTGTGTCTCTCTTTGTGTACAGCCTTCGGTGACAGGCAAATTCATATCAAGGCACAAGGAAGAAATAGGAAAAGTTTAGAAATGTTTAAAGAACACTGCTTAAAGTTAAAAGGCGGATGTCATTGCAAATAATAGTTAAGAGTTATGATTTCTTTCCTATGTGGGATTATTGGTATTAAATTGGAGAGAATTGCAGTGCTGGTTATGCTGTGACTGAACCTGATGCAGACTTTGGTTGCATTAAAGCTGAAAATTGCTAGGGCTTCCAAAATGCAGTTAATGTATTTTGTATTGTAATAACAGACACACTTGTACCAAAGGGTCACAGACACTGGCTTCTGCTCCCTATTTGTCTGCTCAAGAGGTTACTTGTTCTTTTTTTTTAATTAACTTTGCAAGAGCTAAATGCTTACATTAGCCAGAGGGCTTATATATATATATATAGGTTTGTAATTTTGGGTTTGTCTGTGCAACCATAGAAATCATAGCATTTAATCTGCTGTGACTTAATGTGCGGAATGCTTACGAGTGTGAAATAATAAGAGAATCCAATATTCTGGAAGTCACAGTGTGAACAGAAACCTTGACTTATTTTATAGACGTCACTGAGACTCATATGCCCTATTCTCAGGATAGTAATGTTTTGACTGTTTGAAGCTCACCCTTTAAGTTGTGCTTTTATATTGTGGATTCTAAATTAGGGGGCTGGTATTGATCTCATCTGAAGAAAGCAATGTAATAGAAGTGGTGCCAGTCAGGAAAAAGAAAAATTTTGCAGACTTCTGCTGTAAGCTGTTGCTTTACTATTCCTATGGCTGCCTGAGTGGATTCCCACGCAGGTGAGGTGTGCGAGAGTGCTGATGTTCTCTGCAGTGTGATCTGGGGATTTACTTGGAGTAAAGCTGAATAGTCTGAGTTGAGATTAGTACGGATTTAGGCTGATGTTTTTAAAGGAGTTGGGGTAACTGTGGTTAACAAGAACATCTGTAGCTGGAAAACATGCTTAAACCTTCTACATTTGTATACAAAGCCTTCTTTTCATTTGTTTGATATCTGCTATCCCAACTGTCTTGATTTTTCAGTAATGAAATTAAAAATCTTGTAGAAAACCAAATAGATATAAGCAAACTTTTTCCATTGTTTTCAACCAGAACTCAGAGATTCTTCCAAAATTCTGGCTAATTGTGAGTGGATTTTGTCTGCTTTGCCATTGCTCAGTGAGCTGCACACGTGGTTATTGCCTCCTGCTGAGGCCAAGGCTGTGTACAAGTTGGTAGATGAGCACCATGGCTGAACACTTGGAGTCATTCAGCTGAGGAATGCTTTCAGGCAGGCTGCTGCCAGTGATGTGTGACCCCCTCTCAGCCCACCTATGGGAGGGACCAGTGGAGAGTTGGCCTTTTTCTGCCACACCTTGGGATTTTTGTCTTCAGAAGCTTCTTGTGTAAAAGCCTGATGTGCTGAGCAAAACAGCAGCTACTGCCTGCTCTCGCCCAGATGTTGTCAGTAATTCATTTCTTTTGATGGCAAATTTGCTGCTAAGCTGTGCAGAGCTTCAGTTCTACCAGCTGAAAAAGAAGATGCAGCTGTACGGGATGGATCTGCTGCTTGATGGATAGATGAGTTTTTATCTCCTGCAGTTGGCTTGAACTAGTCTGAATGTAGCAATTCCTCCCAAAGTGAGTCGGTAGATCTGCTGCCTGCCCTAAGGAGAACAATGGCTCCCACTGGATGCTTTGTCCTATTTTTTCCACTCTCTAGCTGCAACATCCTTTTAATAAACCAGCTCCCAGCCAAGCACAGTCTTTCTCCAACACATTCTAATTCTTTAAAATAGCAGAAAATTTATTCTGTTCTCTTGGGTCTTTAAGTCCATGTTTTAAAATTCGAAGAGGGTTAGCAGAGTATCCTTTGCTGTGATACAGCCAAAAAAAAAAAAAATCTTTTTAAAAGGATCTAGCTAAACAGTTTTAATGATTGTGGAATACAGTGGTTATTAAAGGGAGAAGTTTGTGTGAAATGACTATGGATGAAATGAAGATTTTCTGGCTTTCCACGTATTTCACTTCCCTTTTTTAAATTATTTATATTGTTTGCTTTGCAGTGTAGTGGACTCCTTTGTTCGGTAGTATGGAAGAAACATGTTAAAACATAACTCCTGATGCATTTCTGGTCTCGTGAGGACGAGCAGGAAAAGGCCGCATTGGCATTTCAGATGTCTGACCATGGGCCGTGGCAATGAGCAACAAGCGTAGGGCTGCATGGTCAGTGCCAGAGGCTGAAATTGGGCTTGGATTTTTATGCCATAGCTCAATGGTTTTGTGGGTTTTTTGTTTTTCTAAGACTTCTCTGCCTTCCTTCCCTGATGTTTTTTGTTTTTCCTTTGTTTAATCTGACCATTCTTCTTCTTCGAGGTGCCAGAAAAGAGCTAAGATCCCATCAAATAATACAACTAGTTTCCTTGGACATTTAGTGTCCTAGAATTTCACAGACGGAGTGACTAAATTCCTTCCTTTTTCTCCCCTGTGTGCAGGAGTCCCAAATTTTAAATCGTTATGTGGTAAATTTACCCCCACCCACCTATTGCTTTTGCACCCACTTTTCTTCTTTCTGCTAATGAGTCATGATATATAATTACCTTCTGTCTTTGCATTTAGTGAACATGCCAGCGCAGAATGATTTAGGAAAAAAAGAAGAAAAAACTTTTTAAAAAGCTTTAAAAAAGACAAGGAAATAAGCAAGCATTCAAGACTGCTCTGGCTCCCGCTTACCATTCTTGCTTTTGCCAAGTGTAATGAATATTGCTTTTTTTTCCTATGGTATTCTGAAAGAAGATTAAGTAAACTTAGTTATATTATTACATCCCTCTGAACTTTTTGTGTGTTCGTGTAGTTTTTCAGCGGGCCGTCCAGCTTTACTGGGCACAGGAAGGTGGTGAAATGGAAATGGCCTGATCTCTCCCTGAAGCACCTTGTCTTCAAATCAGTTACTCAGCCTTGCAACGTATGCTAGAATAAGCTGTGCAAAATGGAGCAGTCTGCTCACTGCACACGTGGGAAGGGCTGCCGGGCTGGGGCTCGCCTTATCACAGCCCCCTTTATGTTGGTGGTTTCACTTCTGGAAAAGCAAGATTGTTCTACACCCTCCGAACCTCAGCCTGCACTGGGAAAGGGCACATCCAAGTCAAGGTGCCTCAGAAGTGCCCTCCTTGCTGGATCCTTCCTTTTTTTTTTGCTTTTTTCCCCTTCTTATTGCAGTATTTTTTGCTGCATGCAGCTGTGATGGCGAGGGAGGGAGATGTTTAGGGCTGCTTATTAAATAGTGGGAACCATAAGTTCATTGTCACTTCAGGAATTTGTTTTTAAGGATTGTTTCTTCGTACTGATGTGGGGAAGAATGTAAAAGCCAGCTCTCTCAGCCACTGCATAATAAATGATTGAATAGCAGAAATTCAATAGGGCTTTTCTCTGTGAATAAAATGACAGAGAAAATAACCATTTCTTTGGGATAACTCGTCCATTCATGGATAGCTTCTCTCGGTAAATAAATATCTTGCCACCTGCAACTTTGTGCTGCTAAAGCTGTTGTGTAATTTCCAGTATTTTCTGATAGCTTCTGAAATGAGTTAAGGAGAATGTTGTTTAAAGTAAACAAAAAGAGAAAGAAAAGAAAAACTTACATCAAAGATATCAACATTTCTCCTCTCTGCATGTTTCCCCTGAATATGGAGTTGGCAAACTCTCAAATCACTTTATCATGTTTGAACTTGGAAAAATGTATGATAATACCAGCTGAGCTAATATTTAAAGAGCTCTTCACTTCAGAATTTTATTGTCTCTCTCATTGCTTCTCAAGTCTTCTGACAGACACAGAGTGCTGTGAACAGCTAAGGCAACTGGAAAGGGAGGCAGAAAGTTGTTTGCACCTAAGCCTGGATCAGCCTGCTCTGAGACATCCCCCTTTGGATTTCTCGGTTGTATTTATTGCAGTAGTCTCAAGGACTGCTTCGTAGCCAAGTCTCAAGCATACCGCCATGCGCGCTTCCCTGCCAGCCTTCCACCTGTCCAGGATCCTCTTGTGTCTACAGAAATTTGGTTGCTGTGCTCGGGCACCAATAGTCACAGCCACAGACCGGAGCTTGCAGCATCTGGTTAGGATGAAGAGATCTCCCTCGCACAGATAAAATTGTAAGTTCAAGGAGGATTATTTGTGGTGGTGTTTTTTTCCCCAGTGTTCCATGAACCTCATTTTTGTGGTAGGTATCGTGGTGGTACCTTCACCTAGCTGCGAACCTCCCAAGGCTCGAGGAAAGCTGGGGGGTGGCACTCTGGGAGATGGATGTGCAGCAGGTGAGCGGCTGTCAGCACATCGGTGACATTTTTTTAGGCTGTATTCTCACTGGCCTCTTATGTGAGCTGAATTGATAACAGCAAGAAATGGTGGGAAAGAATAATTATTAGAATCTTGGAGGTCCTTGAAGGCCTGAGACATTTAGGAGGTGCTTTGAAAATGCTCCAGGGCTTGCTTGCAATGTGCAATTGAAAGTGTTGCCTTGTGGCTTTGGACTCTTACCTGCCTTTACCCTATTTGTCACCACATCAGACAATCAAATCAGGCGTTGGCAGATGATCTCTGGAGGCATTTCTCCAAAACACTTAAAGGTTAATATATCCCCAAAATCAAGTGGGCCAGAGAGATAAGGATATTTTGGCTTTCCTTCATGTATGGTCTGACCCTGGGAAGTGTTGGGTATTATCCCTCGTAGCACCTCAGTTCATGAGTGCTTTGGCATGACTTTAGGATCCTTGACCCTTATCAGAATTGAACTGTGGGGTTGACGTTTCTAGATGTAAAGTTGATGTATGCTGAAGGGTTAGCTCAATTAACTGTAGGCAAGACTCTCTCTCTTCTCCTTGCAGATATTCTGTATCTTAATCCCAATTTGTGGGAGTGAAACCTTAAGTATATAATTTCCTTCCTATTACATTATTTCTTCCAGTACAGGAGGTACCCAGTGTTTGTCATTTAGGAATGTCATATCATTACATTGCATATTGCAGTGTAATGATGTGAAATGATTAAATGACAAAATGCCAGTTCACTGCCAAAAATTTAAAGTAGCATACTTTTATTTGCAGATGGGAAAGCTATTATTAATTTCTGTATGGGCTTTGCCAGATAAAATAACACAAGTAGACTGAAGAGAGAGTTGTATTCAAGGCTTTCCTTAAGCTGAATACAAATAGTAGGAGTGTGATGTCCACCTCAGTCCTCACTTCTGAGCACGTGTACAGTGCCCCTGGTGTGGACTGCTATCCATTGGCCCAGTCTCCTCTCAAACAATGACAGTAGATGTCAAAAGATCTGACTGCCCTTTTTTGCAAGGGGAAAATACTCAGCTTTAAAGTATTTTTTTCTGGGAAAGGCTGTGCAAGCTGTTTTGTTCAGTATTATCTCTTGGTTTTAGTATTCAAAAATGTTTCTTGCTGGATTAAAGATAATCTAAGCATGGCACCAAAACTGAGTATGCCTCTGTTCTCAGAAAAGGGTGATGGGACCAAAGGCAGGATGGGTAGCTGGGGCAGCTGTCTGGAAATTGAAAGTTCTGTAACTGGGGTGAAAATGGCTAACTTGTTTTCTATTGCAAAGCCAGGTAAACCTGAAGTATTCATGTGTCTGGCTCTCAGCTTTTGGGGAGCTATTTGGCTGTTCTCTAGACAACATTACTCTGATATTCCTCCAGATTTCATTCAAGGAAAGATTCCTTAGGCTGCAGTGGTGTTGGACAAGTGGCAAAATCCTCTGACTGCGTGGTCACTGGAGGAGAAGTGCTCTTGCACTGGGTCATGCAATCCTGCCTTGGTCACAAAGGCACATCTTGGTTGCAAAGTTTCTATTCTTCCTTTTTGCCTGAGGGAAGGATTACTGGGAAATGCATTGGTTAAAGTTGACACGCTGACATTGTTTGCATGCCTGCAGCTACACATATGCTTGTGCTTTGCTGCACTGGGGCAACGAGTCATGTACAGTGCTTTCCATAACATAGATAAGATAATGCAGGCGCTTTATAAATTAAAACTTAATAAACACATAGAGCACTTTTGGCTGGTACTACTCTAAAATCTCGATTGTTTTACTTATGTTTTACAGAGGTTTATTTTGCGTTGTGAGTATAATCTGTGCTCGGAGTAAAAGATGAAAAAACAGGCAAATGGTTTGTGTTTATATTTTATTAGATTTTCTTGACACACTGAAAGTCACTTGTCTGTTATGAAAAGTAAGGTAACAGAAACCATCCCAAAACAATAATGACTTTATGGGTTTATAAACAATAGTAGCATGTTTGCCAAGATGGCTAGTAACTGTTTGGACCTGTCTTTTTAGCCTGACATTTTTTCTAAGAAGAGAAAACACAAGAGACAAGTTTCCTCTCCTAGCACGTTGGCAGAAGTACAGAAACCCCATTCTTAATGTGATGGGACTCATAAATGGACAACTATTCAACTAATAAAACTGTCAAATGCATTCATTGTACATGTGGCTAAAAGGTTAGACATTTAAAGGGCATCACCATGCTAAATGTACTGCTTTATGTATGGACTGACTTCCCATTAATTTATTTACCTAATCAATGAATTGCAGTGCTTATGATAGACTTGGGTTTTACTTGTTTTCTCTAGCTTATGTATAAGAAAATAAGAAAAAGCCCTTATGTTTTTTATTAAGGAAAAAAACTTTATTACCTTACACAGTAAATTTTTATATTCGGAGTCTTTTTTAAGTCCCTTCTGCAGCGATCCCTCAGCACATTAGATTTTCTCTAAAGCCCTTATTCAGTCCTAGACCTTGATCTTACTGATGTAATGATGAAAGATTAGATCTTTAACACTGAAGGACTCACAGATTCCTAATGGAGGCCTATAAATTGTACATGAAGACCACTGACACTGAGCCAGGACCTCGAGTGCGGGTTTCCAGGTGTGCCCGTGAACCCGCACCATCCAGCTTCAGCATCCCCAGTGCAGCGGGGCTGTGTGTGCCTGCTGCAGCCTGCTGCCCCTGCATTGTCACACGGTATGGAAGTGCTTTGGTTTTTGATAGGGGGAGGTCGCTGCTAATTTCAGCAAGGCGATCCAGCACTGAGATGAGAATATGTTCCCCTGTCTGTCCTGGGATTTGCTTCTGATAAGTGTCTGCATCTATCAGTTCACTTTCAATCATACAGGAATAGAAAGTGCTCAATAACTTAAAGAATCAAAGCATGAAGGATGAGCGAGAACCATTAATTCCTCTTGCCTCTTTTTGGTAGAAATGAATGACACTGACTTAAAGAAAATGGGCCATATCTGTCCTTGCCATAATTCTGCCGGTTCTAGTGGATGTACAGCAGAAATAAAGCAGATTCCCTGCCCTGGACTAAGCAGAAATAAATGGCTTAACCATTGTTAGCCTTGATTTCTTTCCCGATGCTGAAAACTGTGATGCTTTACAGCCTATTTCACTGCAAAACTCAAAAGGTCAAGAAATAAGTCTATTGCTATCATCGTGTGAATGTTATGTCCAATAGACCATTATGGCGAGAGAAAAAAAACTAAAAAGCAAAGTTTACAAAAACAAATCCCTCTCCCAAGGAGCTTAGTAAACAGTCTCTTATTCTGAACAATCTTACCATTATCCAGCAAGGTATCTGCAATCATTTTCTTTTATAGTTAAATCACTTCTGTACAGCTGATGTCTACTGTGATCAAAGCAAAAAGATATTTTATATTGAAATAGTCTTTTTTTCCTCTTTCATTGTCTTTTAATTTCATTCCATATTTCCATGTGACACACTTTAAAGGGAAAAAAGTGTATTTTAAGAAAGGATTTGGTGACAGTCTGGTTAGTTAACTAACTGCATTATCTAGAGTTTGGAAAAGGGTCATCTTAGTTAATGCATTTTTACATACTCCATTTTGGCTGTAAAATTAGTGTAAATCTCTTTTTTCCTGGAGCCTATGTCAGATGGGCAGTCCCTCGCTTGCTTCTGAGGTTCTTAAAGCATTAGGGGGGCTGTGTTACACACCAACCTAAACTGCGGGTGTTTACAGCTCGCTGCTAGTTCAGGACCTTAATAGACAGGAATTAAATATCAGTGGATTCCTTTTCTAATGATGTCTCTGGCCATAACAGGGAAGAATCTTGAAAATATGCTTTACAAAAGGATGATGTTCCTACTTATCTACTGGTCATGAATTACTCTTCAGCTATTTTCTTCTGGTACATATTTTCATTATCACTTAAGAAAGAGTTCCTTGGGAAACCTCAGCTGAAATCTTCTGTGGGCTCTTGGGTGGGAATCCCTGTGCCCCAGTTCTTCCTGTTAGTGCCGGTCTCACAGCAGATGAGCGTGGAAGTCAGGGCTGTCTCGTGGAAATGAAGGTGTCACCTTTTTACTTTCTTGGATTTTGGTGTAAAATGGGTCCAAAATCCTACAAAAGCCATGAGCTGTGGAGCACTTGTATGCTTCATGCCTCTTGTTAGTTTAATGCCTCTTCTGCTACATTTGTGTTGGTCTGTGCATAGTACTACACTTCTGTGGAATTTTTGAATTATTAGTTTACCTTAGGAAAAGGTAACAAATGGGAGCATATTCTTCCAAGCCAAATGGTGTTTTTTTTAAAAAAAAAGACAAGCATTCCTTGTATATATATTTATACATATATATGTATGTATAGTTGCTGATGTTTTGATCCTTTTCTAAAAATATATATAGGGGTCTGAGAGTTAGCATCCCTAAAGCAGTGCTCAACTTAAAGTAATGCATTATATTTTGAACACTGTATGTTTGACAATACATTTCATGCCTCATTTCCTGCCAGTTGTGAGCTCTAGTAAATGCTCAAAGAGCAAATTCACATTTTTCATGTCAAAAAGCCCTATAGTTTGTTCCCTCTAGGATATCACTAGTTAAATAGATTTCTGTAAGGATGTATTCTGTTCACACTATAATCTGTTGTGACACTAAATCTTAATCCGTCTTCAAATTTCCATTGTTTTTTTATGAAAAGATTATTTCTAAAATATTTTATATATCACATTCATTTTCTTTGCTAAGAATTAATTGCATAAGCAGTGGGTATCTGACCACTATTAAGTCTTCTATCGTAACCCAAAATTAAGAATTTAATGTGGATTATTCATAACATCTATCCAGTTAATTCAAAGCAATTTTTCTTTGCACTAGGCAGAATTTACACTTCCTTGAAATGAGCTTACCTCCTCATGAGATCTCAAAAGGAAGCCAACCTGGGTTGTCCTGAATGTTTTGGAACACCTGTCTCCCTGCTGTGCTGAAGGCCTGAAGGTTTTGCTATTTCGTGTCACCCATGGGTTGATCCTGCTCCTTCCTAGGCAGCGCGTGGCTCTTAGGGCTGGGTAGGGCAGGAAAATGAATTATAAAGCTATTTGGCCCCGTGAATGGCAAGTGGATATGTGGCTCTGCTACTAATCTAGGTAGGCAGAGAATTCTCTTCTTGTAGTGTTTTATACAAGCTTG
The DNA here is from genome assembly GCF_002078875.1 of Numida meleagris. NCBI lineage: Eukaryota > Metazoa > Chordata > Aves > Galliformes > Numididae > Numida > Numida meleagris. The sequence goes on from NC_034427.1 coordinate 12,845,425, forward strand.
TCATACAAGCAAGTTACTATGGAAGTCTAGAAGAGTGGAGAATAAGACCTCATATTTCAGGGTTCTGTCTTGTTATTTTAAATTAGCTCAGCAAGGAGCTGCCTGGAAGTTTTCTGGCAGTCATAATAAGCTTCTGTGAGAAAGACCTATGATGCTGGAACGGCTGGGTTTATTTCATGATTGCTTCTTATTATCACCATATCACTCAGGCTGGAGGGGACCTCGGGAGGGCTCTGCTCGGAGTGCAGCCCGGGGTGCTCAGGGCTCCTCCCGGCGGGGCTGTGAAAACCTCCAGGGACAGAGGTGCCTCGACCTCTCTGGGCAGCCTGTTCGAGTGCTTAATTACCCTCAGAAAAAAGAGTTTTCCTTGTATCCATTCAGAAAACTCTCCGTTTCAGTCTGTTTTTTGTTCTCCAACTGTGTGCTTCAGTAAGGAGCCGGGGTCTGTCTTTCCTCCCACGGTGCTGGAGGGCTGCTCTCCGTCCTGCAATATCAACACTGGAGGAGAAATTCACCGGAATGTCAGCCCCAAGAAAGTGATGTGGGCAGGGGGAGCAGTCAGAGGAGCAGGTCTGAAGGATGGGTGAGCTGAGCCCGAGTGTAGCCGGGACTGTCTGTGCACATCAACTGGAACTAATGTCCACCTTCACCTGGAGGACCTGTGGACTACTGCAAAGTGCTGTGTATGTCATTAAACGCTGGGACAGTGCTTGACAAAATGTGAGCATAACTAGATTAAGAAGGTATAACTCCTTGAAACTCTTTAATGTGCATACCGTACAAAACTGAACAAGAATTAGGATTACTGGCAAAACAGTACCATTGGTTTAAAGGCTGGATCCTTGTAAATATTTTGAAAGTATGCCTTCAGACTGTCTGTTATTTCATGGGACGTAGAAAGCATCTAACAAATCTATTGGAAATAGGCTGAAAAAAATGGCAAAATTCTCTTGTAGTAAAGAAATAACCACAGCTGTAGCAGGATATAGAAATCTTTGCTTAAAGCACATTGTTGATTTTTTTTTTAAACATAAATATGAGCTGGGATAAAGCACATAGCTAAGCAGAAAAGGACCTCTTGGAGTCAGATATTTGTGAATAAAGTGTCGGCTCTAGAAAGGTAATACAAATGATGTACAGTCGCTTTGTAGTCGTTGGCTCTTTAATTGAGCAGACTGATGTGTTGCTGGCATAATGGATCTTTGGAGCAGGCTGAGAATGAGGTGCTGTTATTTTGTTTCTCAAAGCCGCACATTTGAAGTGCAGGTGAATACAAACCATTTAAGAAATAATTGGTCTGACCTAGCATCGGAGTAGCCATTTTAGCAGCAGTAAAAGAGGTGTTACTCAGGTGACAGAAGACAATGAGACAGAGATATATAACAATGTTTGCTTAGTCTAAAAAATAAAAGTAAAAAAGTCAGCCTAATGAAAAGGGGAGGGGGAAAAAAGCCTACCGAAGTCATCCCGCGTCTTTTGGATCTCCTCTTACAGCCTCTGCAGATTCTTCTGCTTCATTAGTCAAATTTCAGTACCTTTCCATCAGGAAAGATTTTTTTGCTTTTTTATTTTTTTAAAGTCACTAGTTTCACTTCTCATTTCTATCCCTGCTAGGAAAACCCTTGTCCATGACCTAGCCAGCGCAAATCTGAATCACTGCAGCTTTCTGCTTTTCCTTGCTGCAGATTCCTTTTCTGCAATTCCATCTGAAAGAATACAACTGAAATATTCCATGTTTTCGCTATTCTGACACCCTTTTCTTCAACAAAGCTGCTAGTGTTTATATTAAATGCTATAAAACATCTTCCAGCAAAAAATGGCTATTTCTGAATTTTCTAATAAAAGGGAGTTTCTGAAGAGCAGACAGACAGTTGCTATTAATGCTTCAAAATCAAAAGGTTAGAGCCAGGTGGATGAAGCTGGTGGAACAAAGCCGGCTGACAGAAGTCGAGCATCTGGCCCTAGGTACTTCTGTCCGGACTTTGAAAGCTATTGCACTGCTTTTTTTTTTTTTAATGCATCCTTTCTGCAGTGCTGCACATACAGTCAGCTTCTGATGGGTCAAAGGCTTCTATTCCTGGTCCAAGTGGTGTGTTCCATTGGTTTAAAGAACGCAGAAAGAGTTTTCAGTCTCTAGTGAGAAGGGGACTCACTGGGAAAGGATGTTGATTTTGTAGACGCCAAAAAGTCAGGTGTATTTATGAAGGAGGAGGTTGGGAGAAAAAAGGCCCACTGTGTCAATACGTGAGTGATATACGTATTTGTCACAGCAAGGATCACTGACTCAGAGACAGAAATAGTCTCATGAAGCAATGTACGTGTTCTTGGTTGCTCCTCATCAGACAATATCATTTTAGAAATCTGACACTGATGCAGACGGTGCAGTGACTAGGGGAAGGGAGTTCAGTTTCAGACAAGATGCAATCAAAGCAGCTGCAGTTACAAAGTGGCTCTTGCTGATAATTTTATCTGTGGCATCTGCCTGTGGATGTGGAAGTCTTAAAAAAAAAAACTTTTATGTAAAGTCATTAAGGGTTATGTAATAATTCTACTTACGGAGAAATGAATGAGAGGCTCACATTGGTACACCTAGAACCTCGGAGGCGCAGCTGCTCAGACTCATGCCTAGTGACTGCTTCATCCAGACGGTCCATCTTTTCTGAATGACTTCAGGATGTTTGTTGTTGAATGACGTATTTATACTGTATTTTCTGAGACTTAGTGGCTAATGCTGCTTCTGTGCTGTTGGCCAAATTCGTCTCTTCTGCAAGTTCTCAGTGAATGACAGGGCCTTAATCTGTGAGCATTGGCAGGAGCAATCTCCTAAAATGGTACAAGACTTTTTACTTGTTTACCTGTGTTGATGCCTGACTGAAGGCATGTCTGAGTGATGCAAGAGTGGAGTATGACCTTTAAGAATGCTCACAATGAAACTACACAGAGTTCATGGAGATTAATTGAAAAACTTAAATTGAAGCCTTTAAAAAATCCTTGAGAGCAAATGGAACGGTGCATTGATGCAAGGCAGTGTTTGTACTGGCAAGTGGTTTCTTGGCTGTAGCCAAGAAGATTCAAGGGTGAATGTCCACTGAGTTCAGTCCACTGGGGATCAGTGTTTTGTCTGGGGGTTTGTGGGTGTGCACGAGTGCAAGTGGGTGTGTTTGGCAGCTTTGGACCAAATGGCTCATGGACTTGACTCTGTAGTTGCTCCTGAGTTGCATGGTCATGGGAGAGAAATGAGGAGTGCAGAAGGTTCAGAATTACTCTTCTTGCCTTTGGGATAAGGGAGACAGCCAAGACTCAAGTGATGCATGCTTGAGGAAGATGACTTTCCCTTAATACACTTAACCAGTGCCTAACATTTTAAAGTACTATAACACACGAATAGCAATAAACTAATTGTAGTCATTTCATGTGCTCCCCAAAGCCTAGTAAATGTTCAAAAATTCTATTTGTAATTATACTCAAGCTATAAAGTCCTAAAGCTGACTACTAACATTAAGCATTGTATCATCTCTGTTCTTAAAATTGACCTGTGCATTTCTGTATACTACACAGGGAAATCTCTGCCGAGAAAATGTCTCAGTGCAAGTTGGTCAGTTGCGGTTATTGAGTGACTATGTGTAATTACTGCTTATAAGCTATTAACAAAATCCACAGGAGAACTTAGTGTTAATGGCAGCTAAGGGAAGAAAAGACGGTGCTGAGAGAATGGGTCTGAGGCTGCAAACTTTCTTTATAGATAAGTGACATTTACTAAAATCTGTACCAGTGGTAGAATCAGGATATAATACAGCTGCCCTTTTAAACAGCTTCGTATGGAAGTCGGTGTTGATTTGAATTGTTGGAGATGAGTGGTGTGATCTTAGAGGAAAAAGTATTTAGCTCATGCTGACTACATTTCACAGTGTGAAATTAATTTTTTTGTTTATTTTAGCCCTCCTGATGTCTTGACCAATTGCTACTTTGTTGCCATTTTTTTTGAAAGAAAAATTTAATTATCAGAGAAGGTGGGTGGTGGCTGAAACAGAGCAGCTCCTGCCTCAGAGATCCGATCGGCGGAGACTGGAGGTGCTGCCATTCGAGATGCTCTGCTTTAATCACTTCAAAAAAAGAAAAGCCATTCTAAGTATGTGCGTTTGTGGTGTATTGCCCCATAAAGCTGATCAAAATACATACAGGATTTGCTGGAATGAAGTTTAACTTGGATTACTTAGGGAAATTTGCTGGACACAGCTCTTGAAAAATTGTAAGTAAACTCAGTTAATCCCTTAATGTTTCTCACACCTTCTTGCACGATGGCTGCAAATCATAGAAAAGGCAGCAACAGTAGAACATTTCTTTCTAATAAAAACTCTAGTTTCCTTGAGAAAATACTTTCTTTAGTGTTCCTCAGCCTTTATTTTTCACTCAACCTGAAGTGATATTCAGCGGTGAGTTTTCATAGCAACAGCGTGCTTAACATGAACAAAATCTGCTGCTGGATATCAAATTAGAATACTTTATATCAAGAGCAGGAATTTTGTTTGAGTTTTCATAGGAAATGCTGAGACATGTTTCTGCTTCAGTGGTTTAGTCTTCTGTGGGAATAGTCTTCCTTCAGTACAGCTGCTCCACAAATACCTTCTTCTCTGGGAGGTTTTGTTGAGTGCTGCTTCCCCCTTTTGATGCTCAGAAAAATCAGGAAGGACAGACAAGTTGGCATTCAGAGATGGACACTTATCTGTCTGTGTGTACATACATATATATATAATCTAATCTCTTTTTTTTTTTTTTTTTCCTAAATGTCGTGATTCTTGGAGCCAGAGCCCTGGCTTCTTTCCTCAGCATCGAGTCCCGGTCCACCAGGCTTGCACGCCCTCCCAGGGCATGGTGATATGACAAGTAAGACATACTGCTTTGGTCTGGACGTGCATTTGTATGCATGTACAACTCATTAAAACTCTTCAGCAGAATTAAGTATTTTTATTGTCACCGTGTCTACGAGCACAGATGGTCTTGCTATTAAAGCTCAAGACTCAGAGCCAGGTGATCTCAGTACTCTTTCCAAGCTTGCCACAGACTTGACATGTGGCTCTGGGCACATCAGTTCGACACTCTGTGCTTCTGTTTTCCCACTGGTACAATAGGTACAGTGATTAACTGCCTGATATACAGTGTTTTGCAACTTAGTGCCTTGTGAAGTATTTGGAGAGCTTCAATTGCAAGCTGATGCAGAATTGCAGTGATACAGTGTAAAGATTAGAAAGAGAAATTTCCTTCTCATCTTCTTTCCTCAAATCTGGTGTCTCTTCACTTGTCAGAGTCTCCCAAGTAGCAGCTGTCTTGAGTTAGAGAAAAAGAGCAGCAAGCAGTAAAATCCATAGGTAAAAATTCCAAGGTAATCCAAGTTTAACTCTGTTCTCATAAAATCGGGAAGAAGCTTCCCTTGGAAACACCCTCCCACCATGTTTTGAGTTAACCATAATAAATATACTTGGAAAATATGTGCTATAAAGGATTCATATAATATACGCAGTAATTTTGTTAAAATTCTGTTGACCATTTTAAACAGCTCCTGCATGTGTAGCTGAAGATGGGGAGGGCTTTGACAGAGGCTCATTGCAGTCCAGTGCCAGTTCCTGATGCAAAGGTTTTGTCTTCCACAAAGTTGGGTGATGTGGTTTCAAGGTGTTTAAGAAGTGTTACTGATATTCAGTCCGGTATGTGTACCTCCGCCTCCTATGTGTCCAGATATTACTTGTGAGGCTTGTGTCCAAATCCTTGCACACATAAAGAAGAGAAAAATATTTTCACCAAAAAAAAAACCATAAATGAACATTCCAAATAGCCGTAGTGTTTACTAGTGTCAGTCTCTTCTCTCCGAAAAATTCGGCCTTTAACACAAACATCTGATTTGCAAATCAGATGCAAGATGGATTCTTATCAAACAGTTAAATATCAAGGTTTGAATTTTCATGAAAGGGCAATTTCAGACCTCATTTGTGTGTGTAATTATTGCGCTTGTGAGAGCACCCCTGGTAGGTGTGCACATAAATGTCACATCAGGTTCCTAATGGGTCACGGACACGCTCACTTCCCACGACTGCCTCTGGAATCTTCGTGCTGAAGGAATGGGTAAAACGGGAGCCGAGGGGCTGGCAGAAGCACCTTTCTTCAGGAGCAGAGCAGCAAAGCGTTGTGTGCCCATCAACGTGCTCTCAAGATGGAGTCGCATCGACGAGGTCTAAACAAACTAAATCTGATTTTAAAATAACAGTACGTACTAAACCTTAGAAATGGGTCATAACTTCTCAAGGCTCAAGATTTGGCAATGCACCCCTGTGAGCTTGTTGTCATTTCCACTGTAGGGAGGGTTTAGAGATGCTTCTCATTCCTTTTTCCATGCTGGGATTTTTTCTTATCCCAGAGCTGAGAAATACTTGAAATCGGAGCCGCTGCTATCAGGCAGCGTGCTTCAGGGCTGCATCAAAGAATCTCCCACGGACTTTCTCAGTCTTGAGAGATAATCGTCACCAAACAGTGGCTGGTCACACTGGGTGGGACTCTGAGTCCTGAACAGAAAATATTTATCCTGCACTATGAAAATTTAGAGGAAATAGTCCTTAACTCACCAGTGGAATACATCGCCAGTGTGATGCAAGTGGGGCAGCAGCAGCGAGATTCAAACAGGAGTCGTGTGATTGTGTAAATCATGAATCGTTACGAGTTAATGCAGTTGATTTCAATGAGCAGAATATGGGAAGAAGGAGGGAGATAAGTTAATATCTAAGGGTAAATCTACCTCTTAAAAATGCCGGGGGACATCTCACCGGCAGGGAAGTGTGCATTGTTTGTCAGTCTTGATGGTTGTCACCTCTTTTCTGTTGCTGGCAGAGGAAGAACTCGGAACTGTACAGGCTGTGGGTCAGAGCCAGCACAGCGATTCTCTTGCTTCTAAATATAATATTCCTCTTTGATGAAGATGAATCTTGTACTTGAATGACCTCCTTCCACAGGTGGAGGGTCTTGGTGATCGTGCTTTTGTGGGATAGGAATAAATAGCTTCATGAGGTAGCAGCGTGGGCGGAGGGACAGCAGGTATCCGTCTCCTGCAAACAGCAAGGTAAAATATTGGGCTGAACGGAGGAGCAGCAGCAGGCAGGGTACTGAGCGTGCTGACAGATAGCAGCCAAGAGGCAGAATGCAAGGCTAGGACCTGAGCGGGCTCAGGAGAAGCAGGTGGGAGGCCAGGCCATGAATAACTATTAGCATGCCCCATACTGCTCGCCATATTGTTGCTTGCCTGGCTACTCCCCCTTCCGTCCCTTCTCCTGTATTTTCTTTCACGTACTGGTGGTCAAAGCAAATAATGATATTGTGTTTGGAAGGGAGGCCCTTGAAAGCTATTCCAAGGCTGGAGTCCAGAAAAAGCATGATCTCTGTTTGATTCTTTGTTTAGTGGGGATTCAAATCCCAACTTAATTTAATCTTTTGATTTATCCTGCAGGTACTGCCTGATTATATTCCAGTGCCACCAGTAATAGAAACACAGGGATTTTCTTGTTTTTATTTATTTATTTTTCCTCTAGTACTTTGAGAACAAAAAAGGCTTAGCAAAAGTCATTACTGCTATTATCCTCAGTAATGCATCACGAGTGAATAACTGCATCTCTGAGCACGTACCCCATCGCTTCATATTAATGCCTTATCAGGGTTACACGAATTTTCATCCCGCACTTCGGCTAAAGCAGCACAGTGTGTGCAGCTGGACGGGACTGAGAACCTGCTCCATTGGCTGTGAGCAGCCAAAATGTGCCCGTAGCTGCCGGGCAGCCAGCTTCACTGCGAAGGGTGCGGGGAGCAGGGGAACGGTACCTAGGGCTTAACCAGCTTCCTTCCCAGAGTGCTGCAGGACCAGGGGCAACTTACTTGAGGCTGCATCTGAGAGGCTTTTCTTAAGAGCACTTAAAATGATTCTTAGTATTAGTAAAGTGTATGAGAGGATCAGTGGAAAGCAACCATCAACAGGTGCAAATCGGAAGGGCAAAATAGCAGCAAATGTGCTGCATCTCATTGAGAGAACTCAGCCCTGTGGAAATATCCGGGCTCCTGATGTGCGTTTGTGTGTCGAAATGAATGGGAGCTCACATCCTTAATTAGCCCGGCAGTCAGTTTCCCCATGCTTAGGTTTCCTATATGGAGGGAGAGAGCATTTCTCCCATCCTGGAGTCCCTGCAGAAGGAGTGCAGCAAACCCGAAGGTGATCGGGCAGCAGTTCTTTTTGCTGTGGAAGTCAGTGGCAGCGTACCAACGAGGCTGCGTGCGTCCCTGCGCATTTCTCATTTGCCTTCTGCTCCCTATCTGGACCTTTAAAGTATTAAACACTTCGTTAATTTTGCCTTTTACTTTCCCAAACAAGATACAGTTCATTCATATCCTTCAAAAAGTCACTAAAATTAAATTTTTAAAAATCATATTAAATCTTTAATATTCTCCTATGGATGATAATATGCCCAAGCAGACAAGGACAGCATGCAAATCTAGCGGCATGCCTGACAAACATAATGCATTTATATTAAATCTATTGTACAGTAAGGATTTCAAGACGGCAGTGATCAGAGGAAACCATGCAATTGGATTAACAGATAATTTAGGCTGTAATCCAACAAAGCAGTTAAGCATGTGCTTAATTTTAAGTGTGTGTAGTATTACTTGATGTCAGTTGTGACAAAATAAGCTTAAAACCAGGCACATCCTTAACTGTTTTTTGCTGGCTTGCTGACTTTGTCAGTGATCTGAACAAATAAGGTTTCTGCAGCTGGAAATACAGGAAGGAGCAAAGAGCGTCCATTTTTTCCTGTAATCATTAAAACGACAATCCAGCTCAAGTGTCAAAGCATCATTTTTATAGGGAGCTAAAAAGGAGTGCCCACCAACCACAGAGGGAAACAGTTTACAAATTATTTATTTAACCTGCATTCCTCGTTAGACCGAGTTCACAGTAATTAGATAACCCTGTAAAACTGGTGACTGGTGCTGTTAATTCCACGTACAGATTTTCTCGTGCAATACCTAATAAATGGAGTTATCTCTTCACGAAGGCTTCAAAGGGATTAATACATCGTACAGCAGATGTGCTGTAACTCGGCTGCTTGCTCCAGGTCTGAACTAGATCTAAGAGAAGAAAGAAAACTTCTCGAATGACCTCAGATTGTCACCCACACTTCTCAGCAGCAGCTCTCCCGGTTAGCTTGCTTCTGACGCTTTACAGTATTTGTGGCCTTAATTGAGGGACATAACCAAACAAATTTATCATTGCAGCCCATAAAAACGACAGAATTCATATGGTAGCATTCTTCATTCTCTCCAATTTGTTTCCCTGAAATCCCTGCAGCAATTTATTTGCTGAATATGCGAGTTTTCCTCCTTATGAAAATTACAAATTGTTGTCAAGGTTAACGAGTTAATATTCTCATTCAATATTTATTTTATATGGGGGAGAGGGGGAAGGAAGACGCGCCACTGCTCTTATACTTTCTTCCACGGCAAAGTCTGGTTTCTTAATCAATATGACAAGGACACTGTCCTTTGGATAATACCCTGAATCATCGGGACTAAAAAATGAGCTTTATTAATCAACAGCCCCTGATTAATTATTATAAAGTGATGCTCATACATTTCTGTACATTTTAATAATTCCTGCAGAAGGCTAACAATGTCCCCAGTGATTTGAAGGCTTTGGGGTTTGAATTTTTCTAAGCAATGTCACAATAAATAGTCCAAGGGTACTACTGCTAGCTCACTAATCCAGTCTGTTTCAATCCAGCAAATGAGTAAAACCTTCTTTTTCCTATTTCCCATCTATAATTCATCATTTGCATACAAAGTACGAAGCAAGAATCGGCAGTCTCATCAGTTTTCAAAATATCAAGGGACAACCGGGGTGATTTATAGCAGGCTACATTATCTAGATCATATAACCAGAATATTTCTGTAAAAACAGACCGATGTAATTCCTCGATTAGTGTCTGCCGAGCAGATGCACGTAGTGAAGGTCACGATGTGGGGAACTGAGTGGATGCTTGACCAGACCTGGGGTCTTTCTTTGTGAAGAAAAATCCCATCCCAAAACACGTAGCAAGCACCATCTTCAAACAGCAACGTCAAGTACAGATATCTGTATTTAAGGCTGTCTTAGCCCTCAGATAATAACGTAGCTTGTGTGTCCACTTGCTAGCAGTGAAGTGAAAAAATATGCCATATTTCTTATGCTTTCAATGCATTTTTTTAAGACATAACCTTACTGTAAGGAACAGAATGCAGTCTCTCTTGGTTAAGAAATGCCCCAGCCTCTGGAGGGTGAGTAAGAAGGCGAGCACAGATGTGAGGTATCTGTGTTTTAGCTCTGAAGGGTGCTGTGTGATTCTGAAGCACAGCACGAATGCTCGGTCAGACATTGTTCAGACGTTAAGACAAACTAGTATTAATTTAAGGAAATAATAGTAGTATTAGAAGGGCCGGGAGAGAAATTAGTGTTGATTTCTGGAAATATTAGAGGGGACAGCATTATCCAGCACCAGCTCCGATCCATCCATTCTTTGTACTGGTCTCCTTACGGTCCTTCCTTTCTGCACGGTATTTGCCTAGCTCACAGAGCGCTACTGAGGATGCATTTCAAGCAGTGTGGTTGCGATAGATGATATCAGGCTTCCAAAAGCACTAGCATCTTCTGCTTGTGTTTTAAAAGAATGAGCTTGTATTCGAAAAATGCCCTTTTCACAACCTTCCTGCAATGGACCTTTTAATTACTAGTCAGAACACTCATCCATCCTAAGCTGAATCTCAGGAATTTTTCACAGTGAGATGTTGCAGTCTATGCGCAGGTAACCCACAGGTTATTTGGTTTGGGTTCCTTGATTTCTGTTTTAATTCCAGTATGTCAATAATGAGTTCTCTCTTCATTCTATTGCTGTGAACCACTGAAAAAAATTTCGTTGCTTTAGGATGCTCCGTGACAAGCAGTGCTCCTGCATTTTGCCCTCTAGAAATACGGGTTCTGATCACAGATAACTAAAATGAGATTAGGATGTTAGCTTTCTCAGGAGATAACAGCAGTCTAGGTCATAAAACTACCATATGGCAGATTTGGCAGTCTTTACAGAGGTCCATGGTTTAATTATCACAAAGACAGATTCAGTTCCCCACTTGCAAATGCCTGGGTCCTCCTGTGGCAAGGACTGGCAATGCAATTAAGGGGAAAGCTGTATTGTACTTGGCTGAAGCGAGATATGACCTTACTGTGGCCAGCACTGTCACTTCTTAACATTTCACTCATGATTAAGTTTATCATTTCAAACAAACAACATAAAATGTCAGGTCTCTGGTCTGTTTAACATGCGGGAGGAGGCTGGGGAGAGCAGAGAAGCATAAACCACGACTCGGTGTATTACACCAAGCCAAACTGGAAAGCTTTTCTTTTGTAAAGGATTTCAGAAAAAGTTGCCAACTACATTAAAAAAAAAAAAAAAAAAAAAAAAAAAAAAAGAGCAGCATCTCTGCTGTCAGAGTTTGCCTTTCTGGTCAGGTCTTTCAGTTGCCTGCATCAAAGGGTTTGCAGTTCGCTGTGTTTCTGGTCCCTTGCTCTGTTCATGCTTACATTCCCAGAGTAATGCAGCCATTGCGGTCTGTTTCTGTGTCACAGTAACCATGAAGTCATTTGTACTTCCCCGTGAGTGCTATTATTCAGTCACCATGCAGAGGAACACCAGATTCTAAGGAAAGCAGTATTTCAGCTTCTCTTGTCTGTGGCTTTGTGTTGGTGGAGATCAGTTTGCTTCGTGCCATTTTCTGGTCAGCGCAGAACAGCAGTGTCACATTGATGCAGATAACTTCTCTCAATAGAAAGAACAGATCAAGGGCTCAGTCTGCAGTCAAACTGTTGCTTTGAAGTGCCAGTTTCCAAAGTCCTTCATATATATCAACACCACTAAACGGGAAAGCATCCACGCTCTTTGTGTAAGTAGCCGCACTGGGTAGCAGTGCAGGACTGGCGTCACAAGTGAACTGAACACACCAGCCACTAGCAGAATGGTTGGTGTAGTTCCTTTTTGTGCACTGCTGAGAACTGTAGCAGTGAAAAACACTTTTGGAAACAATCGTGTTGTGGAGTGTGATTTTTAAAAAGCCCTTGATTTTTGGCAGGCCAACATGTAGTGAGTGAGGCGTATACACCTAAATAACGTGTGAGCTTCGAGTCAGAAGGGTGGAAATTATATTACCTGAATCCAACCAATATTTAATAGGAGAGAAAAATATGCAAATGCAGAAAATGAGAACCACTGAATACTAATGATGGAGCTAAGGTGAAAAAAAACTTTGTATTAAGATGTCCCTGCAATTCAACTGCTACTCGCTGTGTTCAGTGACATGGTGGTGCCTGAACTTCTTTGTGGCTACTCTTATTTCGGACTACTTACAGTATCTGGGAGTTTGTGATGACAGCTCCATTTGCCCACGTCCTAGCTAACCTTCTGCAAACCCTTGGAGACTGCGGCTTGGTTCATAGGCATGTTCATGTCCAATTAAAAAGTAATAGGGCTAAAGCATATATAACAAACCAAAAGAATGCAATATTGTGAAAACCAAGAATTAAAAATCCAGCCACATAGGCCACCAAGCTTCTTGAGACTGCAGAAAGTGTTTATTATGAATCTTATTTCTGAATCTTAACAATAAACACAAAATACACTTGAATTTTCCCTCATGCTAGTTAAGGCTCAATTAAAATATCAGTTTTCATTATTAGATTCTTAAATATTCAGAGGCTTCTTAAAGGTGGGATTTTAAGAAGTGTAACAAATTGTATGAGACTCATTATTAGATTGAGAGAGCACGCATCAAACAAGGTGATATGCAAGCAAGTTATTCCTCACCTATCCACTCAGCTAGTGTAAGTGAGATGAAGTTTTAAGGGCTAAAGGGGAGACCTCCTGATCGTTCTTGGCTGTTCATTTTCAGGGAATAAAATATGTGACATTAGATGGCCAGAAACCCTATGGAATTCTAATTATGAACATTGCTTTTGGTTGTTTGTATTACGTTAGTGTCTAAAGTTTTAAGAGATGTGTTGAGATGAAGATAGATTAAGTGGGATGAGTATTAGACAGGTACCATTGTTCCATTTTAACTAAGTGACACAGTGATCCTTGTGGGTGCCTTCCATTCTATGGTTCGATGGCTCTATTTCTCGTTTTGCTTTTTTTTTTCTTCAGAACACCTGTATGACCAAAGTATGAATGCGGATGCAACTTCCACAGCTGGAAGGCTTCTCTTAACCTCATTTATAATGGCCACAATCTACTTATGAAGAGGCCAAAAAATTCACGGGAATTTTAGTGCAAGGAGAGAGAGCACTAATGATTTTAAGTAAAATCTATGGAAAATGAGTGCGATGTCTGCATTAAAATAAAATGAGCTAACCGTATATCGGTGGATACTAAAACCAAAACTGTAGGAAATGAGTGATATGGTATGTTGTAGACATGGCATGGGGAACTGCATGGAGATTTGCAAGCAAGACATAGCTGGCTTCATAATGAGAGAAGTATGGATGCAGCAGGCAGAAGTTGTTCTGCTACAGGGATGGAATAACCCACTGAAATCCTGAGACATGGATTGCTTAGTGTGGCTCCTAAGTTCATTTCAGTGGTGAGACATGAAAGTTAGTGCCTTATTGCATAAATAAATCAAGGACATAATGAAAACTGTCCATCCTGAGTAACAGCTCTGAGATTTGCCAGATAAGGAAATGGCCACTGTGAAGTCCTTACGTTTTAAGCTTTAGTCGCACTGGTTCTGCTAAATGTAATTGTGGATTACTTGCATATTAAACTAAGTGCCTAAATAAACCACAGCCTGTATCCCAGCAAGTTGGTTTGACTCTGGAAGCTTGAAAAGTTCTCATTTTAGTCATGCTGCCCTCTGTGCATTCTTGATCGGACACTCTTTCCCCCCTCATTAGAGTTGCTAATTGGCTACAGCTTCTGTCTCTCACCTTTTTAACAATCCAGTTGTTTCAGAAGTTAGTGTACGTGGTGCTGAACTACCAGCAGATTGGTCAAAAGAATGCAAACTTTCTAGAAGAGCTATTAATTGGGGTAGAAGGGAGGTGGAAAAAAAAATCACACTTCACTTGGAAAGGTTTTCAATTCTTATGTGTCAGAATATCCTAATTCAAATCCAAATGGGAATCCACCATTCTAGGGGATTCACACAGCTCCAGGTAAACAACTAATGAGCAGCCTGCCAGTTTCATTTTTATCAAGAGCCCTCAGAGATTCAACTGTGCCATTTCATAAAATATGCAGATGATAGTGGAGGGAGAATAGCGAAGGCTTTGAAAATGATTCACACAACCTAAAAATGATGTTGAAAAGGGAGGAATTAAATATTCACAAAGTGAGAGAAATTAAGGCATATTAACTGTTAGAATGTGGAAATGAAGTGACTAACATGCATAGAGCTGATGAGAACTAGATGATTACAGATCTGTCAAAAGTTTCTAATTCTGACACAGTGTGATGTCGAGGTGCTAGTTGGCTGGTAAGGGCAAAAAATTAGGTATGGGACAAGTAATGCAAACCTGACAGATCAGAGTCAAAGATGGTAAGACACCGCAGTGATTAACATTAGGCTCAGTCCTGTATCAAGGGTGAACTTTAAGCTTGCAAAATGAATACTAATTATGGTTACAAACAGAACACGAGGGGCTCAATTCATCAGCTATGGGAAGGATGGTGTAATGAGTTAGTTAGGGAAAAAGTCACCTAGGGCCAAATTCGTCTCAGTACAGAGCTGTGGTTTACACCGGGGGTAAGTTTGACCCTTGGGATGTGGGAGCTGGAAGTTTCGCTTGCCTGCAATTAACCTGGGGTATAACCTGGGCTTCAGCTTTGTTAGGGCAGAGGAAAAGCGGCCGGCCGAGGCACTCATGCAGAGCTGGCACTAAAGAATAATACATGGAAGATGAAAGTGGGTGTGTACACGGCACAAAGCTATTCCTGTTGTCCTAACAAGGCACAGATACAGTTCAACTTTTGTCAAGGACAAAACCAGATGCCCAAATCTGGAAGCAGCACTGGAGCACTGGGCTCCCAGAAGGGGCAAAGAACTGTGTGCTCCTTCTGAACTGTCACGCACTGGAAGCCCTGCTTGTGCCCATGATGCAGAACTTTGCCTCGGGAGACTCGCATCTGCTACCACGGTGCCTGCAGCACCATCTCAAGTCCTTGGCATGGGGAAGGAGTTTGGGCCCATCTCTGGCTTACTGAGCAATGCTGGGCTGTCAAGTTCCTTTAGAGATCAATTGGCTCCCGGTGAGGAATTGCGTTGATGGCCTTTGCCAAGACTGCCCCACAGAGAAACAGTTTGGTAGCTTGTTCGTTCCTTGTTGAAGAGTTTTTATTCCGTCCCTGGGTCTCGCATGAGGGCACTCATATAGTACATAGTACAAGCTATGCTCAATCCAGTGCAGAGATCTCTTATGGTTGGTTAATATTTATCGCTTCTCATTGGCAGGGGCGGGGAGGAATGAAGCAAACGTGCAAGCTCTGAGCTGCAGACAAAAATGTGCACGCAGTCCATGTTTGTACGGTTACATGCTGGCATATGCAAGTTTGGAGCAGTGCTTTCAAGGTGGGGAACTTGGAAATTCAGGGGAAGTAGCACCCTGTTGTTTCCTGCGAATATCCCCATCTTACAGCGTAAGCTCTGCTTGATATGGAGTGTGAATTAGTGTCACGTACACTGGGTATACTGAGAATACTTAACAAATAAATATTATTTTGATTATAACACCATCAATAGCATGCCCACTATCTCCCAGAAACAAAAAGGACTAGTGATATTAAAAAAAAAAAAGTGGTAGTTGTGTATGCCAAATAGATATGGCACTGTGTATGTGTTTTGCATAACTAATTTCTTAGAGAGCCTGTCCTACGTTTGTAATCAAGAGACAAGCATAAACTCAAAGGTCACAAAAACACTGAGCTTGGTAAGGTAGACATTCTGAATAGATTAGGTATGTAAAGCAATATTGTGGCCCATCCAAACTAGAATTAGTGGTAATTATTATATAATATGTAATGATGGGATTTAAATGGCTAACACATTTTCTCTGCTGAGATCATTTAGACATGATTCATATAAATGATTAAATTAATAGATCTTCCTCTTTAAGACTGCTAGGCAGCTTAAACTAAATTTCTCAACAGAGACTGATCCCAGTGAAATAATATTAATAGAAAATGGAAGAAGAATTTCTGGTAAGTGGGTGAATACATGCTGGAGTCTGAGGAAACTTCTACAGACCTCTCTGCCAACAAAAATATTTAGCAGATTTAAATATTCCCTAGAAATAGCTCATCAAGGACTTTGGAAGGTGAAAGAATAACAAACCTAACTTTCCCTGAAAGAATAGAACAGTGAAATGTAGTGGAAGACAGGGACTTAAAGGATCACTGTCTACTTAGTTTAGGCTTAAACATTAGGCTTTTCATAAAGCTAAAAGGTTTTGCAAAACCTAATGTGAATAGAAATATTTTTCTTTTTCATTCTTTTGAATCAAATTTCAATAAGATAACTGCCTCCACCCTCCACGTATATTCAGGAGAATCCTCTGCAGTGTTGTAAAGTCATACGCAGGAGCATTGCGCTAATTAGTGAGAACAAGGACAGGAAAATGACTACAGACAGGATTCTTGAAAGAGCCTGAGGGAGTTAGTTGACCAAAACCTGGCAAATTCAATGG
This sequence comes from Numida meleagris, assembly GCF_002078875.1. NCBI lineage: Eukaryota > Metazoa > Chordata > Aves > Galliformes > Numididae > Numida > Numida meleagris. The sequence continues at coordinate 12,862,214 of NC_034427.1, forward strand.
GAGTTATGCTCTTGAATCTGATAGACATCTGAAAAATTTAGCTTAAGAGTGCAAGTGAAAGCATCCAAAGCGAAAGCCAGTCCTGCACGGCTGCGAGGAGCTCTGCCACCGCTGCTCCCCTCCCGTTCTGGCCTGACTTGCAGCTCTCCACTTGTGGATATGAGGGAGATGCTTTTGCTCTCTGCTTGTGGGGGTTTGCGTGTTTCAGCCCAGACCGCGGTCTCACCAGATCCCAGAACAGAGGAGGGGTGGGCAGGAATGAGGACTTCATGGTGACGGACTGGCTTTCTTTAGAGGACCGTCTCGAACTACCAGGTCACCCTCTGCAGGCAGTTGTTGTCCCATCTGGCACAGGGTAAGGTAAGGTGAGACCTCCCAGGTTCAGAGCTCGCCCTGGGCATCCTCAGCACCCGCTTCCTTCGTACTAGTCCCAGCTAACAGGACAGAGCTATCGCTGGTTGTTGTGCGTCAGCTGTTCTGCAGGGAAAGGCCCGTCATCTTTTAGCTCTCTTTTGCTCAGATTGAGAAATTGATAGCTCACCAGTGCCTTAGAGTAGCACGAGGAAGGTATTGTATTCATTTTAGCTACAGTTTTGCATCAGTGCTATCCACACTGTAAAGAATTTCATACAGCATATTTTGTCTTCCTTTTTTATATTGCTTGGAAAGGAACATATGGTAATCTGTATAGTTCTGTCCCAGGGGGTAACCCAAGTGCTGTATACCAAGTGCTCTTTCTATTTTCATTGTTAAATTCATGTTCATTTCTTATCCAAAATATTCCCTTTTTCTGCTTAGGAGGTTAAAAATACCTGGAGCTGCAAGTCTGGCCTATTTACTACAGAATTCATGAGTCATCCACTATACTGAAGTCTTGAAATATCACAGAGGTATTATTCACAGAGAGCTCAGCAAAAGAATTCTGCCCTTCAGAACTTCAGATTCAAAAGCCAAATGCTTCAGGGTAACTGGTCATCAAGCATTATTTTCCAGAAAAAATGCGTAAGGAAATTGCTGTAAGCCTCTGATTAGTAAAAATGACCTTTATCTTGCTCATGGCTGCAGAGAGTGTCCTTCCTAAGGAAGTGGTATGTGAACATCGTTAGCATCAGAAAGCGCAACTAGCTTTCCAGTTCTGGGGCTATATTTGTATTTAAAAAGTGATTGTTTCTCCAGATCTCAGTTTTTCCCTTGTTTCTTTCCTCCTGCCCCGGGTGACATAAAAGAGTGACTCAATGTCTCAAATATCCTTAATGTCTCTAGTCTTTCAGACGAAATCTCAATGTGGAAGGCAGCAATGGGATACGCAGACTTTGACTCCATGATGTAGCTGTTGCTGAAGGCTTGGCCCATGAATGTGAATGGGAATATGATCAAATGCAGCTTGCTATTGCAGGAGTAACACGACTTCTCTGTAAACTGGCCTCTCAACTGTGAGTTTGCAGACGAATCAATTTAGATTCACTTTATCCTCCGGCTGAGACTCTCAGTATGATAGATTAAGCTCTGTTTCGTATCATATTATCCTTTATTTATCTTTGTAGCTAAAACAGCCTATCGAGATTTTTGAAAATCACTGGTTGTCATTGCATGGCACTGTAAAGCAGAGCGTGGAGAAAGTTCGTGAGGTGTTTTAACTGAACGTGGAACAGTCCAAAACCACTCTACTGTATTCGGTGAAAAACAATAGCTGCTGTCCCCTGAAACAAGGCGGTTCAGCTCCTCTGAGCACCAACCAGACGGGGTTGCTCGGAGATGTAAAAACTTCATCAGTTATGACTCCACATTTCAGAAAACTTCTAGGCTTTCTCCCTACTTGGCCACCTCCTAGTATTCTTGCCGTGGGAGAAAATAAATTAAAAGTGAGACTATTTGCCTTCAGGGAGATAAAATCAGGTTTCTCTCTGTAGGGCTAAGCTCTGAATGAAGCTAGTTGAGCTCCCTGAAAAATAGTTCTGTATGCATGTGGTAATGCACACGATTTTTCCATTCCAAAAAAAGTTGAAATATAATTTTTCACAATATTAGCTGGATGAAATGATTTTTCTCCATTTTTGAAAGTACCGACTTTGCCATTTCATGCAGCTCTTTTCTGAGGTGTGAGATTGAAGTATTCTATAGATGGGATACTTGCACCTCTGTATGTAAAAAGGGTAATTCTGAGTTTTAAAGATGACTTTCTATAGCTTTGTTAAATGACCTGGAATTCGTAGTTCAAGGATGGATGGGGGCACAGCAGAAAGAACAAGCAGACTGGCTTCTATTCCTGGTTTTACCACCTACTTGCTGACCTGAGGTGATTCATATAACTTCCCTGTGCCCTTTTATCCTCATCTGTAAAATGAGGATATTGACATTTACATTTCTTTATAAAGTGCTTTTAGATCTATGGATGAAAAGTGCTAAGTAAACCAAAACTCTCAATTAAATTAATTGGAGAGAAGGAGGTAGGTCAGTGTTATAGCAAGGTTCATTTATACACCTCTTAATTTCTTTCGTCTCATGTCTCGAACCCTATTTATAGTTGGAATTGCTGCTATATCCTTTTACCTGACCAAGTAATGACTCTGGGACAAATATGAAACACACGTACATGCAAGGAAGGAGGGAAGCTTACATTGTTGTTTTCTGTACAGGTACAGGATTTGCACTGAAGGCACCCAGTCTACCGTGTTTGTGGCACAAAACTGTCATAAAAGTCCATCACCCTTAAAAATATTAGAAATCCAAGGGAAGCACTTCTGGTAGCAGATCACACATTCAGAAGATAAATTATAAAGCTCAGATATTGATGAGTGAATGCCTGGACTTCACTTGTGGGAAAGGAGATTGTGAAAGTCGGTGTTTTGTCACAGCCATGATTAGGTTGGTGTCTGTCAATCCATCTCCTATCTCAGCCCAACTGCAGCATGAAGTGCTTGCATCTGCAAAAAGTCTGTATTTTAGACTTTTCGCTGGCCTGGATGGTTTTTCTTGAAATTCCATGCTGAAGGTCACCATTTGCATGTGTGTGTTCTTGAGGGGAAAATATATACTTAAAAAAAGAAACAACAACAAGCAAACAACAAAAAAACCCACTGTGATTTCATCTCGTTAGTGGTTACTTTAATCACCTGAAGGTTGTTAATGGTATTCAGAGATTTTTTTCCTTAAAGTGAAGATTGTTGAATGTCTTGCCACATAATGGTAAGAAAACAGATTATGCACAGAAGCTGGCTTTGTTTTGAAAATTTCGGGAACAGATGCAATCCGAGAGCTGTGATCCCTGCACAGCTCAGAGATCAGAAGTAATAAGACGCCTCTGAATTATCTCTTCTCTGTTCACAAAGCCTGAACTTAATCTGCCAGACCGCCTATAGCTGGAACTTGGTAGAATGCGACACCAAACATTAGAGGTGTGCATGGCTCACACTGTATGCAAAGGGGAGTTAGCATTCGGAGAACAAAGAAAGTAGGGCAGCCATCCTTAAACCACAGTTGGGCAAATGTTCTTGAAAGTTTCTCAATACAGTAAAAATTAGCCTACAAAATTGACTGCACAGGGAGAAGAAAAAAGGTCTTTGCAGTTTGCCCAGTATTCTCCTTGTCATCTACGGTTTCACGTGCATGAGAGATAATAACAATGTTTGTGTTCTGGTTAGGAAATACTAAAATATCGATATCCTAGGTAAGGAACATTAGTGCTGGACTGACTATTTTTTACTACTTCGAGTCCTACAAAAATTTTAAGAAGAATAGGAAACAGCTTAGAATATAGCTATTTTACTCCTGTGTAAGTTTTGATTGACAGAAAATAATTATATTTAATGTTCGCGCAATTTAAAATAATGTGTTTATATATAATTGCAAGTGTTTTAGCAACACTGCCTTCTGACTCGGCTGGTAGGGGTGGAGGTGGGATGTCAGATGAATATTGATCAAATATACAGGGGTAGGGAGATGAAGTATGGGTCAAAGACACTGTAGGAATCTATGTAAGATGAGGATGCCGTATGTTGTAGACCACTGTAGTGTGTCTGTAAGCTTAGCTACGGGACAATATTTTGTTCGCATGAAGTTGTAATCCATGTGCTCTGTAGAGGTGAGAGATTTCATATGTAATCTCTTAATCTCAAAGTCTCTGTGATTGGATGTCACTCTTTATGATCCTATACAGAAACACCGTTGATTTCTTCACTAAGTCAGGTCATGTGCATCTCACTTCTTCCAACACAGTGAACTGTCTTTATCTTTCTAAGCTGAGTTACACTTGGAGAAAGAAACAGTAAATCCAGAAAAAACAGAGGGTTTGTAGCAACTCCAAACCTGGTGAATTTTTTGAGTAAGTAGTTGAAAACTGACCTATGAGTCATACAAGTCACTAGATAGCTTCCTCTGAATGTCCTCTGTATTGTCCATCTGCTTCTCTGGTGGGTCAGCTGGAGAGTGGGAAAGTTAAATTAGAGACAACTGCCCAGTGGGGTATCTTATAGGTTAACAAAGATGGACCAGTAAAAAGAAAAAGGAGGAAAAAGGAATCTGAGGGGAAAGTGAGTATGAAAAACACAACTCCCACATGGTATGTCAAATTCTTATGTTACGGTACTGTATTTATAACTCCCTCACCTGGATTCTGAGTTACAGTACACATCACAGCATAAATCTAGTATAATTCCTCTTGCTACATAGGAGCCAATCTGAATTTAGGTGAGAGAAGCTGGCTCCACGTTGTTTGCACAGGTTCTTATATTCCAGGATGATGTGGCTGCCTCCAGAAAGGCCATCGGAAGGTCATTCTACAAGCAGGGGAAGTCCTGCTTGGAGGTGACAATCCTGCTTGGAAGGTGAGATGAGCTGAATGAAAGCCAAAACAGTTCAGGCTCTGTCCAATTCTCATAAAGCAGCATTCAACCGCTTCAGGTGCTGAAACAGGCTCCAGGCAATATCCTTCCAGCTCACAGAAAATGGTATTCCTTGCATCTCAAGCTATCTTTATCCTTCCTGGACTCCTCTGTTACACCTCTGCTGCAGCCTCACCTGCTTTGGGTGGGACTTGCTGCAGGTATCTTTCACCTTTGGAAATACCTGCAAACAAAACCCAAGTGCTCAGAGCCAGAATATTGTAGGAATCATCTCAGTCTATGTCCATCTATGCATACTTTTACAGCAGATTTGATGCAAGTCTATTTGTGAACAAGTGTGCGCTACAGACTTGCTCTCAGTCCCATGTGCTGGCTTAAACTAGTGGTGGAGCCAGGTGGTGAACCGCATTAATCCAGTGGAAGGACAGCAAAGTTGATTTCCCAAATGAGATAATAATATGGCATTTAATTTATTTTTCCTTGTCAAGAGGGCTAAGGACAACCGCTTTAAAAAAAAAAGTCTTTGTCATCTCCACAAATGCTGTACTGCCAAACACTGCCGTAATTAAGAAATTTTTTTCATCAAGAAAAGCTTTAACACTAAGGTTTTATTTTTTCCTTAAAAAAATTAACTTCCCTAAAGATCTGAAGAGGTTTTTTTTTTTTCTCTCAGAGTGGGATGCTGGGAGATCAACTTGTCCATAGTCAGTGCTGTGGGGCCATCAGAATGCATGCGCTGTATTGGGCAGCACTGATTCTTGCTGACGTTGTTTGACTTCTGTGCTTCAATAGAGGCTTCTCAGCTCTGAGCCGGTACTTTCAAGAAACTTCCTCCACTCCTTCTGATGTATAACTCACTCTGGAGATGCTGATGTTATCATTACCAAATGCTTATTGTATCCACCTTAATCGGCAGATGTAGTCCATCTCAAAAAGCGTAAATATTTCAGTTTGTCTAGAAAAATGGTCACGTAGCGTTGCAGCACATGCTGAAATTTTCTTTAAAAAGAGCTACGCTACATAGATTTTTGTTAGTTTTCTGTGGTAAAACACAAATATCCCAATTTCTTCTAAAATTGAGCCACTATGAGGACTTTTGCTTGAAACATACAACGTTAATTACCTCTCAGCTCTCAGAAGGGACATGAATCTTTTAAACACCCTCAACAGAAAGCCATGTACCATCGAGCGCCCTCGGTAGGATCCTCACTTGATGCGGTTTCCAGCACCTCCAGGAGAACAGCTTTGAGCTCTGCCCGGCGTCAGGGGGCTGCCACGCGTTCATTGGAGCACACACAACGGTTTCCCCCCAGAAGTGTGAGCAGTGCTGCAGTCACTAGCAGTGCCGGAGCATCTCACAGCTGGCGCTCCTTGGGGAACGCGCTCAGGGAAGCGGTTGGCGACGTGGGGCCAAGCAGGGAAGAGGGAGCAGTGCACAAAACGTTCCTCACCGGAGTTAGACTCCTAAGGGCCTTCAACCTATTTAAAAAGGATCATCATTCATCAGCACCATCATCATTATCTGCTCAATCGGGAGGAGGAGGGGAGGGATAATCAGCAAGAGATGATCAGCGCCTTATCACCAAGCTCCTTCATTTCGGTGCTTAAACTGCAGGATTCTTTCTGGAGAGATAATTCATATTTTATCACTAAAACTGCTGATCATAACCTCGTTAATCTATGGATATTGCTAACACGCACAAAAAAGCTAACACGATAAAATGTAAAGCTTCTATTAAATTACTTAAACTAGTTTACCTCGCCTCAACATTATTCCCCTCCCCGCTGCTCCTCTGCCATCACAGACGCTGCTTGTACATGGCACACAAAATCTATAAACTCTTTCCAGGAATACAAAAGCATTCTCTATGATGTTGATAAGAAACAGGACAGTCACTCTCCCCTGACATATTTGTTCTTTAAAAACAAATCAATGGTGCAGGGATTTGGCACCTGAATGCAGAACAACGGCTTGATGAGGCAAAGATTGTCTTCATTAAGGACATTAATATTCATAGAGAGTAGAAAATCTGACACAAGAGAGGACTCACTAACCTTTTCTCATATTAGATTTTTACTTCTTAACACAATTACAGTCCGGCAATGACTTAATTAATGCTGCTTTTTGTCAGACTGCTTTAAAGAGCTGTCAATTTGGTCCTGCAGAGGCTGTCAGTGAAAGAGAAAGACAGTCATCTAGGCTAAAAAGACACAGGAAGAAATTCAAACACTTAATAACATTCAAAGTGCTATGCAAAGTCACATATCAACCTGTATTAAGGAGAGTTTTTGTCTTTCCTCTCCTCCTACTTATGCTAATATTTTTCAGGTAAAATTGGCATTGCCATCACCTCTGATTCTGAAATACCTGGCAGAAAATGAAGAAAGGGTCATCAAATAGAACGTATTTTAGTTTCAGAATAGTAGGGGGGTATCTCAAGCCTTCCATGGAGAACAGAGGGACTAGGAACCACCCCAGGAATCCTCATTAAATGCCTGCCAACAAAGGTCAGCCTCCGGAGCAAAAAAGGCTTAGCTGCCTTTCTTATTTCTCCTTCAATCTCTAGAAGCAAGGAAAGTATTTCATACTGTTCACTTAAATACAGCCAGGAAAATCATCCTGCAAAGCTGGAGGATTCTTGGAAGTCTGGAGGGTTTAAGGTTGTTAGAAGTTGGCTCCAGCTAGCTTCATGGCCGTGGTGGGTGGCTGGGGCTCAGCAGGTGAGCGGGGCGTGCCATTCCAGCCCTTGCCTGCGTTCTGCTCTGGTGAAGCCAAAGCATTTTCATCATACAACACTGAGCATCTTGCCTGGTGCTCTGCCTGCTATTCAGGTCAGCAGCAGCTTGTCTGATAGGCCATTTGCAGCTAGCAGCAATGTTAGACGAAATGCACTGACAAATAAATATTTCTCAAACTTGTGGGGTTTCCTTTATAAACCAGCTTGGATTGAGATCCAGTACCCATCTGCTTATGAGGACAGCTGGTATAGAGACATATTTAATACATGTTTTGACCTGTGTGGAAAATTACCATGTGGCACTGGAACCAGCACTGTGTCCAACCGGCTACTGGGAGCTCTGCTTAACCCAGCAGCAGTTCACGATCTGCTTTTTGCAACTCTTTAAAAGATAGTAGACAAAGCAAACAAACAAAAACTGAGCATTAACTCGCTTGTATTACACACCTGGGTTGCACTGCAATGCACCAATAGGCTCAATCTAGCCCTGCATCACGTGCCATTTAATTCCATGGGCTTTGTTCACTTGTGTTTATTTTAACAAGCGTTTTAAGGATGTCATGTAAATAGAGGAGTGTAGAGGAACTGTTAGGTCACGGCTTGAACTGGAGATTGAGCACCTGGTGAAGGGCTGTGGCTGGCCCAGGAAGCACAGGCAAATTGTTTGCTCCTGTGCTCCCCACCTGACCAGGAGCCACCCTGGGCTCGTATAAGGGCCAGCCACAGAAAGGCCAGGGTCTCTTGGACCTGGGTTGCTTTGTGATGAGGTGGGTGCTGTGTGGCTGGAGTGTGCTTTCACCACTTGGGTACGTTCAGCTCTTCTTTCTGTGTGTGACTATTGGTCTACCTGCTAATGCTTTGCCTGGTATCCCCTAGAGCCTATCAGAAGCAATTTTGTGTCTTTGTGAGTACAACAGGGAGTGAGAGTATTTTTTACATCAGGAAGAAAAAAATCCCTACTGCTTTCTGTCTCTTACATTTTGTAAGAGTAATTATATTCTTCTAGTAAGAATAAATAAAATAAACTGGATTTAGTCAGCAGTTTGACCTCCAAATAAGTCTAGTTCTGAGGACCATTGAAGTGGCATAATAAAAGGTGATGCAGAAAGTTTGGAGCTGTTTTCAATTGGTTTCTTTAAAATGGGATGATTTTAAACTGGTGAATAATGCTTTTTAAATGTCCTTATGTTGAGAATATTCAATGAAAGGGTAAATGCTTGAATGCTATAGTGGTCAAGAGCCAGTGGAAGACAGTGATATGCTTCTTGAATTTTGAAGTTGTGTTATTGAATCTCTTGAAGATCAAATTCCTTTGAAAAATACTATTATTCTTGATACACATGTCATAAGCTGAACTATAATTTAAGTGAGAAGTATCTAATCTAATGCTATAATTGAGGACTCCTTAGGTTATGGGCTTTGTGCAAAACTTGGTACGCTGTAGTTCTCTAAAATTGCAGCTAATAAATTCTTCAGGTTAGCACAGTCTGACATTCTTTCAAATGAAAATTGGAAGCATAGTTATGGAAATTCCTTAAAAAGTTCATTTTTTTTTTTAGCATAATATTACTTAACAAAAATCTTCTCTGACTAGTTCAGCTTTTATTTTAATTGTGTGATGCAGGACGGGAGAGGCGAGCTTTTCTAAAGTGTAAGTTATAGAATCACTTGAGTTGGAAGAGACCTTCAAATGCCATCTGGTCCCTCTGCCTGCAGTGAATGGGGCACTCACAGCTCCATAAGTGCTCAGAGCCCCATCCAGCCTGACTGTGTGTGTCTGCTGGGATGTGGCACCCACCACCTCTCTGGGAAACCTGTGCCAGTGCTTCACTATTCTTACTGTAAAAAAAAAAAAAAAAAAAAAAAGCAATTAAACTGAAATGATTCACTTTAAGTCTGTGCCTTATTGTAACTAGCATTCCTCACAAAACCCAGTGTGTAAAACGTAAAAAACTTAATGTTTTCTTGGAGGAAATAGACAACTGCAGTAAAATTAGGCCATTCTGAATACTTCTGTTTGTATGGTGGGAATTTAGGTTTCCTGTTGATGGGGACCACAGCTACAAGTCTTTATTCTGAAAAGATCTCAAACATTGAGGGAACCTAAGAACTACTCAGATAACACGAGTATGCTTTTTTTCCCTGGGAAAGTCCTATTTGCCGTACAGAGGAGTCCTGGAAGATTTGAACTGAATTATGCAGTTTTAATATAATTGAAGATTATCTTGTTGACAAGCACAGAATTATAGACTTGAGTCCATTAGCTAAAAAGGGTCCTGTAAACATTTGAATAATGGCCTTCATGTTCTTTCCATTGGTCTGTCAAATAAAGCATACAAATATTCACACATATAATATGTGATATATATATAAATTTTGTAGCTACAATTTAAAGAGCTAGAGTGAACTAAACTTCCTTGTGTTGAAGATAAGTGAGCTTTCGTTACTTCATATGGGATCCAGGAGTTTTGTTGGTGCTTCTGCACTTACAGCTGTATACCTTTGGCAACTGGAAACCTACACATATTTTGTAATATACATAAGTGTCTTCTATCGAAGGAGGAAGTCTAACAGAAAAGCCACTCAATGGTACTCAATTGGTACTCAATGGAGATTTTCATATCAAAAGACCTTGTAGTGAATACTATCAAAGGAGTGTCAATATCTTAGAAAAGTAGAGTGCTTTCTATAGAAAAGGGCAAGGTCTTCATCTGCTGTATTGCAGCATGACTTCCTTGAGACTAGGAACACTTCACCTACTCGCATCCTGTGCTTACCATGTTCCAGAGCCGGCTGTTCTGTAAATAACCCATATATACTGAATTTGGTAAGGAGGTTTCCATTGTAACTAGTGTTGTGTTGTAGTAGCTGGGACCCACCATACGTTATCATAGGGAAGTGTGGTTTTGCACAGGTTTCATGAGATAATGAGTACATCTTTGCATACTACTCCCTAAAATAGGGGTGGGGGGAGTTATTGCTTCATAGGTAGATTATCTCCATAAAAGGAGATTATAGTATATTCCAGAGCACTTCTTAAAAATAAGTTATTTAAGCATTTTCTATTAATTAGGAAAACGAAAGTCCATATGGTTTCAGGTAGTATAGGAGATTACTGTCAGTGAGACCTCGCTGAAGGCAGAGGGTGGAAATCTCGTTGAGTTTTGATTCCTTTTCCTACTCATTCTTCTCTCCATCTTGCAGATCTCTTGTGGGTGAGCCAAATGTAATCAGGTTTGGCTCACTTGGAGGAATTAGGATGACTGAAAAGTATGCCAGATTTCAAAACAATTTCTAACAGTTTCTGTGATACTGTGTAAGCAACTGAAAATTGACATGTTGTGTTGTGCCCAAGTCAGCCAACTGCTGTCACTGAATAATTAGATTTTCTAGAAGAAGAGAGGGATTTTTTTTCTCAACAAAATTATTAGAAAATAATGCAGTAGCTTTTTTTATGTGGGGATAAGCACATACCCTACCACTCTTAGAAACATTTATTTTTAATTGTTTGCATCTGTTACCCAGAAGCATCCTTCATGCATTTCTGTATATGAAAGTATAAATAAGTTCTTCAGGCATTTTTATTTCAATGTGTATGTCATATATACGTGGAGACATCATTGTTGCACGTGGTTAATATTCTTTGTCTAATATAAATGAATTATTCTTTTTAATTATTTTTATTTCATATGGAACATTGGTTCTATGAATTGAATTCTAATATCAGACATAGGTCATATCTAATTATAGCTTGATCTGTCATATAGTTATGACAATCCTGAGGATAGCAATAGTGCCTGATTCCCCAGGAACTTCTACCTCTGCAAGCCAGCTATGAACTGGGAGAGAAGTGTTCTGCTTTGTTACCCTTTATAGCCCTTTCCACTCTTCTACTAGAAGTGACTGCACGTTCAGTAGTGAAAAATCATGCCCAGTGAAATAATAAGGTAGTGCCACTGCTGGAAGAGACAGGTGAAAAACTGTGATTTGGTACAACCATGCACAGACAACGTGCTCACGCCATGTGGTTGTGAATAATCTTGTCTGGGGGACAAGGTCTGGAAGAAAGCATGGCTGAGACCTCGGGGGGCTATTGCTGCTGTGTCAGCTGAGGATTCTGATGAGGACTTGAGGGACTTTGTTAAGTTATGATATCACAACAGCTGGAATGAAACTGGAGTAATTAGGAAAAGAGAATTTTTTCTTCTTTTAAGTTACCATGTTCCTGGCTTCGGTAATTCTGTGGAAGAGCAGCACAACTAAAGGCTGTTCTATTTCTCTTATTCCACACCTTATCTCATTGCACCTTCTCATCTATTCCTTCTAGTTGAATGTACTCCTTCCAATTTGCTGAGCCTCTTTTTCGGTAAGAATTCAGAGTAATCTTTAAACCTATACAAGTGCTCGTTACATGAACATTTGTAACAACAAAGCTCAGTGCAAACACTTATAGGACAGCAATTAATGAGAAAATATTTTTTGTCTGCTTTTTCTATTGGCCTAAATTTTTCCAGACACTACAGATCATAAATACCTTCAGAAAGGTGATGAAGGGTAACTTCGATGGTTTTTTTTTTTTTTTACATTTTCTACTCACTTTTATTTCTGTCACTGAATTTAGCTGCAAAGTTCAGTTAATGGCACTGGAGGGAATGGCTCCAAGTCTCTTTCTGCCTTGAAAATCCCACCCCTTTTTCCTTTAGTTTCTGCCGTAACAGTCCTCATACTTTGCTGGCACTATTGCAAATGAGAGATAAATAATAAACAGTTTCTCCCAGGGCATCCAAACCTACATATATAAATCCATATTAAATCCAAGGTTAATGATTGCTTTTCTGTCTTATTGGCTGCAGGGAGCACTTTCTGAAGGAAATCCTGTCTAAGTGGTAACAAAGCTTTCTTTAGAGATTCTTGAACGAAATAGACATCAGTTCTGCCCATGTTGGTCCACAATGCTGCACACGGTGTAAAAGAGTAAAACATCTCTTTGTATTCCTCATTTGGGAGGGAGAAGGAAAAAATCTTTATTTCCCCGAAATAATCCTGTATCTATAACATCCCTCATTTGAGTCTGTTTTGCAGAGAACAGTGCTGTGCTACTTATTAGTACTTCGCAGCTATCCCTTCCCTGAGTGGAAGAAGCTTTAAATCATGTGGGAGAATGGGGAAGGGAAAAGAGAAAACAAGCTTTTTGAACCCTGTAATGTAAATTTGCAGACAATTATTCATTATTAACTGCCTGAAGCATCACACCTCTCTCACCTTTGCTGGAATGTCTGAACATTAGGGTAAACAACACGCTGCTGTCTTATCATAATGCGGTCTGCTTCACTGCAGCAAGAACTTGTCAGAAACAGATTGTGATGTTGACTTCTCAATAGGGGAAAAAAGGGCCTAAATTAGACTTCTATAAAAAGAATATTGCATATTTATTTCCACAATAACACCGAGGAAAAACGTTAGTCAAGAAGCAAGCAATTGGGTGAATAAATAAGCTTGTCTTTGTTCTCATCAATTAAGTTATTACATCAGTTGGAAAACCAGTGAATTATAATACAGATGTTTAATGAAACACTGCTGTGCCTATAAGTCAAACTCCTATTTTGTGGTGTGATTTTTGGCTGCATAGTTTTGTGTGTGTTAAACCGTATTTATTAGCTGATACCCATTATTATTTTGAGCAAGGTATAATTCAGTTGTCAGGCTCCGGCTCTGGGAAGGAGATTTAATCAGTGAGATCCCGCTTTGCTGCTGAGCATAAAACAATGCGGGTTTCATGAAGCAATCACACCAGTGTGAAAAAATGGGATTAATTAGTATTGTACAAGAGCAGGCAGCATGCTCATTAAAACCTTGTGAGCTGCCTCTTGATAAACTGCCACTTGATAGGGCCGCATTAATGTGACAAGGCAAAGACTTTATTTCCAAATCCTTTCTGATTATATCTCACTTTTAAGTTACCTGAATTGACTCTCTAAGGCTTTTGGAATACAAAGATCAAAATTGCGGCAAGAGATCCCCAAGACACCTGGACAAAGGAGCCGTGCTCGGATAGCAGGGCTTCAAAAGACAACTTGTTTTTGAACTCCCATTCAAACATAAATCAATAGCTGTACGCCAAGGCAGCTCCAAAGGTGGCACATTTGCATTTACACTCAGCAGGTTGGGCAGGTACTTATTTGACAATTAGCAACTATCTAATGAAGCCCATATAGTTCTGTGTCTGTCTGCTTACCAAATGCTTCGTATGTTCGTCAATACCAGAAGTCTTATGAATATTCTTGCAGCCTAAGTATGCTCTGAGGAAAGGGGGAAAGAGGTGGGTACTGAAAGCTGCATGTCTGCTCCTTGGAGCTGAGGTTGCCCTCTGAAGAAGATATAGTTGCATTTTTCAGAAATATTCACAAAATGAAAATACAGGTTCCTACTGGCAGATTTTTCCTATGTGACAAAACATAATAGGAGATATGCCTGAATAGCAACAGTAAGTGTAGGATAGGATGTATTTCTGATCTCGTGTGTTATTTTCCTTTAGGCATAATGTTTTATTTCTTCCTGTATTTGTAGTGGGTCTGTGATTTATTTGCCCATAATGTTGTTTTTTTCCTTTCCTTTTATGAGTTAGTGGCTATAATGAAATTATATCTGTTCTTCTAATAGTTAACCAAATCTATCAGCTGTTTCATGATGCATAGGTGCTCCAAGATGCTGACTTACCATGTAGCTTTAGCTGACATTGTATGTAAGGTAATTGTAATGCAATACAGTTACCTGTCAGCATATATTTGTAGGTGTGGAAAATGCCACTCAGAGAACAGAGATCTCGTATCCCCTGAAGCTTTTCCCAACTATTTTATTTTCAAGCAAAAAGATCTTGCTAAACCGCAACACACTATTAAAGTAATGCTGCCCACCATGAAGGCTGAGTATTCTGTTACCAATTATAGGTAGTTTGCAACTGTGCAGGTGAAGCTCCACCTATAGCTACTAATGAAGGGCATTGGGCTGGAAGTAAGGTACCTGGGCTGGCTAGATATGGATGCATGCCATGCTTTACAAAGTGATGTGCTGCAATATTATTAATTTAAACCCGCAGATTTCATTGTTGTGATCTGGGCTACATGATGCAATGCAAGATGACAGCCATTGAATTAATAGAAAATGGGATTCATCTCTTGAAATTTCACACAAAATAGAAGCAGAAGACAGACAAAATAAAAGGAGATGGATAGACAGACTGATAATACTGCTAATACTTTTAAATTAAACTGAATGGGTGACATAATTTTAAAATACTAATGGTATTTATCAACAGTGTGATAGCAGAAAAAAATCATGCTCCCTCTCTCTCCCTTTCTCTTACGTTGATTGCTTTGTTGAGCAAGTCAGTGAATATTTTACACTTTGTTTCTTTTATTTTAGCAAATGAACTGCCTCAAGCTAATGTACTGTAAGTGGAAATTTCAAGCACCAATGTCTACAGCATGATCCAATAATAGGACCCTTCTTCCTCTCCCTGCTCTGTAACACTGCAGCAGCAAACTCCCGATGCCTCCAGGTCGCATCCCGGAGCTGTGGTTGTGAACTGTCCCTCTGGAAGAGGTTAGCTGGGTAGCTTGAATCAGTGGTTTCTCTCTAATGAACTGAGGTCAGAGAGAAAGTACTGTGTGTAACGGCCTCATCTGGTTGTTACTTATGCCCTACATACTGCTCCCTGGTTTTGGTTGCAATAGTGTTTTTACATAACTTTAATCGGTAAGGCCATCTTATAAAACTATGTTACTAAAAATTGTGTGAAATGAGCTTTCCTGCTGCTATTTATCATCATCATGCAATTTGGAGACAGTTACATATTTCAGATCTGGCATGGGACAAGCATCAAGATGGATTGAAAAAAGACAATGGAAAGATAAATAACAGGTAGTGGAGAGGTGGTTTCTTTCCCCACTGACAATGTTGTAACATTTAACTCCCTCTTAATATACAGTTCTATTAGACCAGTTTCTATTGTACCAATTTCTAAATAGAACAAGATAGGTAAGTTAAAGATGCCTGAGATGTGCCAAGGTAGCAACACTCAAGATATTTTCACGGATGTGGAAGCTGATTTCAGATAAATGGGGTTAATTTGTCTAAAAAGTCATGGAAAGATGGCATTATTGTGTAAACTTAAGGCATCCTTTACGTAGATCAGTCTTAAATAAGAGTTGCTCAGCAGATCATCACAAGTCTTAGTGATCTTGACAACAGTACTATGATCATGTTTTCATACAAGTAAAATCTTTTTAGTCTATTTCCCCCAATGATAGTGGTGCAGGTGGACTTTTTTTTCTGGCAGATGGCCCAATAACCGATTTTTTACTTTGAATTCTATTACTTATAACCAACTTATAGAACATCCGGTGACTTTCTGTGCCATTTACTGGCTCAACAGGTTATCAGACTTCTGCAACTCTTGTTCAAGTGAACCAAAGGAATTGATTGTCACCTTCTTCCTAAAGTAAGCCATATTTGGCATTTAGTGAGGTAAAACTCTGTTAGCAGCACCCCATACTAGCAATTCAAGACTGAGACTTCTGGTAGTAGAGCTATTTCTCCACTAGCCTTGCACCTCTGCAAGTAAACGCTGGATGTCTTCAACTAGAAAGTTTATTAAATAGCCTTTCAAATTCTAAGTAGTAGTTGCATGCGAGTTCTGTCAGCTAAAGCTTACACAACAGAAGTAAATGGATCTGGATCCTGAATGTTTTGAATCTGAGGTCCAACTTTGAAAGAAGCTATTTGTGATCCATCATAGTCCCTGAATTCTTATGTAGAATTGTTACTTATTTATTTCCTCATCATGTATTGTCTGTTGAACAGCATCCTATTTTTCAGACTACTCTGAAATGTTAATTGTTTTACTTTTAATCTCGTGGTACAACATACCTGCAAACTTGCTGTCTGCAGATGTAATAAGTATCAATGAGATCACTAATTAAAATATTGAATACTACCAACCTGTGACCCCTCTGTGGGTAGTATTCCATTCTGACAGTGAACCTTTGATAAAATAATTTGAGTATAGTTTTTACAACTTGGGTTGTACTCATCCTGCCACTGTTTTATCTGAATCACTCTTCCTTAGCTTAAGTATAATGCTGTAGCAATCAGAAACTTCTTTAAAAGTTAATATATGATATCTGTTTTCTGTTCACAAAATCTCCTTCCCTGTCAGAGAAAATTAGCTTGGTTGAACAGCCAACAGCCTGTCTTCAAGAGCAAAATGTCAAACTCATTGTCCTGGTATCTTTAGAAAATGAAGATAACTTTTTCAGTACTTTTCCAGAATTTTAAAATAATTGAACTCTTAATATTTTAGTTAATTATTTTTTCTCATTCTCTTTTCTTCCATGCATTGGCACTTCATTCATCAGTATTTCTCAAGAATAACTTGAACTCTAAGCTTTAAATAACATAGGATGAGGTAGAAGGGACTGTAAAACAAGCAAGTGACTTGAAGACATTTTAATTGTCCCAATATTACTTAACTTGTATTATAGAAGTCTACAGTTGTGCACCATGATCATTGATATTAGTGGTGATACTATCTTTGTGCACGTAACCCCCAAAGGCGGCCTTACCCTAGCTGGACTGATGTATTCAGCCCTAGTACCCCCAGCATAAGAAATGAGTCTGTTAATGCTTCCAGAGGAGGCTGCAAAGATGTTCAGAGAGCTGGAGCTGTCTTGTAACTACTGCCTGTGGAAGACCCCAAAACACTTTCTGCTGGAGACTGAATATCCTTATTCACTATGTGCTGATTCTTTTATGTCCCTTGAGTTTATAGTTTAAACCATAGCTGGATTCAGGTACTGAGGTTGAATGGACATGAATTTTATTCAGAAGCTCTTGTGCCAACCTACAGGAAAAGGGCTGTAGGTTCTGAAGAGCTGCTCTTTTCCCCACCTTACCTCTTGTGGGCTGACACATGGCACTCTTAGAGCTACAGCTGCTCTATCAAAGGCTCAATTTTGGCCTCATGTGCATCAGGGAAAAATATTTCTCTATTGTACATCACTTGATAGAGAGAATCCTCAAGTTTTTGTGCACTGTCATACAGGGACCTAATTTTCTGTGATGCTGCTTTAGTTATTGCATCACCAAAATCTGTTGCTCTGGAAAAGCAGGTTTCATTCCTTCCATTGCCACCTATAAATAAGGGTAGTGACTGGAAACCAGTTTGGTCTCATTGTATTTTGTAGCTGATGCTAGTCCACTAAATTTAAGTAAATTTAAAAATAGAAGGTGTAATCTGTACTTCAATGTTGATATAGTCCCTGCTGTTTTGACTTTCCCAATCAAAAAGAGTATTTCAGCAGCTATCAGAAGGTTAATTCTTACATAGTTTTACTTAGGATTAAGCATGTCTTAGGGGACTATTCTCTCATTTCTGGAGTATCAGGAGTTAGATGTGCTAGCACACTGTTACCTAACTAAGGATGCTCAGAGAATGAACTTGTGGATTTAGAACTGGATGCTCAAATGTCAGGCTAAGCCTGGGATAATGTTGGTTCTAACAGTCAAAATGATCACTGGGCAATTAAGGTCTTCTCTGAAAGCAAAATTGTATCACAGATCTCCTGGACTCTGAATGGGGTTCACTCTGCTGGTGTTTTGAATAATAAGGGGTCTGGTGATGTAATATATATTCTGGAACACTTTGTCCGTGTGTTATCGGAATGCCCGCAGTGTAAGAGCTATGGGAAATACATCATCTCTTGACTAGTGTTTCTACAGAATATTACTCTGCCATAGGATCTCTTTATCTACTTTCTAGATGGGCTGACAATGACTCCCCAAATGCTTGAAGCCAACTTTAAAAGGATACTAAGAGCATTCTAATGGCTGAAGTTATTACTACTAAAGTGTAAATCAATGCTATGTAGGTTCCAAGAGGGAAGAGCAAGTCTGAATAAGCTTTGTCTTAACGCAGTATTTCAGGCAAATTCTGGATATCGTATAATCGTAGAATTGTTTGAGTTGTAAGAGACCTTGAAAGGTCATCTGGTCCAGCTCCCCTGCACGGAACTGCAGGAATTGGGAGGAACATCTGGAGATTGAGTCCAACCTCCCTGCTAAAAGCAGATCCCCTACAGTAGGTTGCAATCCTTTTGTCCCCCAGCTTGTATTGATAATGGAAGTTACCATGGCCCAGGTGCAGGACCTTGCACTTGAATTTGTTGAACCTTATGAGGTTCACCTGAGCCTGTTGCTCAAGCCTGTGGAGGTCTCCCTGGATGGCATCCTGTCCCTCAGGCATGTTGATAGCACAACACAGCTTGGTGTCATCAGCAAACTTACTGAGGGTGCACTTGATCCCATGGTTGAAATGCAGTGAAAGGTGTGAATTTACATAGCTAAGACTGTTCCATTCTTTCTTAATGATTAACTATGTTAGCTTTGCAAAATCTATACTGAACAAGAGCCTATGCTGAGCTGCCTAACAGGACAAGTACATGAGGAGGAAGGAGAAGGACAGAATAATACAATGCTACACCCCTCATCTAACCAACCTCCTGGTGCTGCACCCAGTGCAGAGATACTCAGCCTGTGCTGGCCCCCTCCTTTCTCTCTCTAGCTAGCCCTTCTCTCCCATCCTTGGGGTTTGCTAGCGTAAGTAGCATAGTATTACACCACATACTACTTCATAATTTTAACAGTGATGAATAGGTCTGTCAGGCACTTCTGGTGGGTTTTATGTTAACATGCACCAAAAATATGACTTGGGGTCATGGGCTGTGCCTACTTCTGGGGCGTAGGTTTCCTCATCGCTGATTTATGTACAGAAATCATATGACAGCTGCTTTAGTCAAAGTGGATGTAAATCTTTTAATTTCTGTTCATCTTGAGAAGACTCTGTATTCTGAATAACATGGATTCTTAGGGATTACCAGTGGAGGCCAGTTCTGGATGTCAGCCTGTATCTTTACCCATCTTCAGTTATCCAGAGATAATCAGATATTAGAGAAGGTTGGAAATCGGTCTCCTATTAATAATTAAAAAAAAGTGATAAAAGACTCTGATCTTTCCAGTGTCGTAAGTAATGTCACTTACTAAAGTGACTGGCACTAGCTGTAGGCTCAGATATGCCAATTATAATTAAAGTCATTATTTTCAAATGCAGTTCAGTTTATTCCTGATGAAAAGGAAAAAGAATTCTAGAGTGACAAATCTCTCTGGAAAATGCAACTTAACAAGAAGGCTGTGGTTTTAGACTACCTGTAGTAACTTGGTTTCAGGTTTGAAATGAATGTTACATATAAACATATTTTTAAAATGAATGTTGATCATCTTAACATGCTGTACAACATTACAATATGCATACACCTGTCAGAATCACCTTGATAAAGCAAAAGATGACTTACAAGCCAGAAGTGACATTTAGTTCTTAGACAAGTAGCCCTCACGTATCAGTAGTATGGTTTTCAGAAAGGTACCAAACCACCAATTTTATTGAAAATCTGATGCTCACTTACAGTTTTCTAGAAAAGAGATCCAAAATAACACCTATTTTTGAGAATCAAACATAAGATGGATCTCAAAAAAAAAACTTTTTCAGACGGTTGTGGTCTAGTAACAGAATTATTGATAGAACTGAGTTTGTACATTGCTGTAAGTAAATGATCAAATAACGGTTGTATTTTGTAAAGCCATATAACACACTGAGTCACCAGTCACCCCTGGCATCTTTTCCACTGAAATGAATGGGATCCTTGGTGATGACCATAGGAGAGCATAAAACACAGCCACGAGGTAGCTTCCTCAAGCAGCAATTCATTCCTGCGAAGGCAGCTTTAAACTAAAGACAGAAGCCATAGAAGTGGAGGGCTTGCAATCTCCCAGGTGCTCCAAACCCTCTACCCAAGGTTGCGTCCCAGCAGAGCAGGAGCTATAAGTGGTTTGGGACCAAAGGGGCTCTGGGGATGCAGCTTCTGTCATTGGCAACCTGGAACTGAAGGTTAGCTGACAGGTGATGGAACAGAAACGTTGTCACTGACCTTTGCCTGCTAATGAGTACGGCAGTCCTGCTCAGATCCAGTGGCAGTTAAATTTTTCTCTCATTCTGGCTTGCATGTAGATCCATTTGCAGAAGATGATGGCACATTTGTGGTCTCAGGCATATTTTCAAGTGCCTGCCCTACTGCTGGCCGCCAGAGATTGCCCTGAAATGAGAGCACGGTGCGATGATCTGAGGTCTGATCTTAAAAGAAGGGATAGATAAAATTCCTGCTTGCACTGCAGGTGACTGAGATCCAGGCAAGAAAAGTTGCTGTAGCTGAATATTTCCATTCTCATGTACTGCAATGGGCAGCTGTTTTGTCATTATTGGCAGTCAAAATCTTGGCTTTGTTTTCTGCCCTGTAATCTTCTGTTGATGTCCTTTCTGTTTCCAAACCCTCTGTTCAAAGTGCTTCCATTTTGATATGATTAATAGCTATTGTGAGTGATCTCTATTAAGGACTCAAAGCTCAATTTCAAATATTTTTGTGGCACTTCTGGTGGGCCTTGCTGGGATAAATTAAGCCCATTTTTCCCCTGATTGCTTCACTGAATCTCTTTGTAACTTCACCTTGTATTCCTTTCTGTTCAATACTTTTCAAAGTACTGAGAGTTTAAAGAGGTACAATAAATCCCAGATCAGTTTTTAATGACCATGGTAAGCCTGCTTGTAATATGTCAGTAAGCTGAGCCTAAAAGCCAATGGGGAATAGGCCATTTCTGCCTTAGTAATTGCCTCCACAGAAAGATTTATAATGTCATTATCTGAATCTACAAGAAATAACTCATAGAACTGAAATACCCTAAAAAAAATATTACAATTCCCTTAAAATCTAGTCATTCATAAATGCTAAATCATAAAACTTTTCTCAAGATGTTTTATGTTAAAAATAAAACCCGGTCAAAATATAAATGTGCTTTTCTTAATCAGACTCTTGGTTCTTTATCTGTTTTCCGTGCTGTGGCTTGTTGGGCAGAAGAATGGTGCAGAGCTCGGATCCAGCACGGCGCTTCTGAAAACACAAGCGCATACTGAAGAGCCGCAGAGAGAAAGGGTTCCCGGTCATTTTTCTTTATTTGTGTGTGATTCCGAGGGGAAGAGGGTTAGTTAGCACTGCAATGAAATTAATTTCAGCAATAAAAATCACTCCCCCCTTCTCCTTCCACCCTTTTCCCATGAAAAGCCACGCTAAGTGTCCTGATAAATGCACTGCGGTACTGTTTGAAGCCGTTCCAGTCAGCTTCCTTTGCCCTCAGCGTTCCCCAATCAGAAGATATCATTCATTTCTTTCAGAAAGCAGGAAATGTACTCTTCAATTTGTCTGGTGTTTAATAAAGTGCTAGAATTACCATAGCTACCCTCATCTTCTGGTGCTTTCATACGCTGTGAGATTGATACTGATTCCACGCGGGCTGTATTCTCGGCTTGTCCCCCTGCAGGGCACTGCCACGCGCTCTCCCTACCCTCAGACCCTCTTTGTTTCCCCAAAGAAAGAAATGCTTTGCTTTGTGGGTTTTTTCCATTCTGTTGTTTGTCCTGTGTCTGTGTGAGCTTGGTGGTGATTCTGAGTGTTTTTATTGCAGCTTTCTAAACATCTCTTATTAATTAATAGGTCTAAGTAAGTATTATTTGCTGGTGTCTCTGGAGAAGTGTGGTGCTGCAGCTGCTTCCATGCAATTTAAGTGATTCCTAAAATCAGTGACAGGATTCTAACCTGATTCTTCTCTGAAGTTTGAGTTAAACTTCTCAGGGTCCAATATCTGCCAGTAGACTCTAAATTAGAGACTGAGGCACTTTTAAACAGTTCTGTTATTAACTTGGGTGGGACCGGGCTTTCATCCTATGGCCCGCGTACTTCAGAGCACAGGCAACTCTACAAGTAATAAATTATTACTCATTTCTGGTGAACACTATAAACTTCCAGGTTCTTTGCTTCAAAGAAATGATCTCCCTGAAACAGAAATTATTTCCTAGTCAGCACTCTGCTCTTCATTATGTGATCTAAATCTAAGCTGTCTGTGAAAACAATGCTGGCACGTTTATTTCTTGAATTTAAAAAGGATTTATAGGCAAACAAATGTGTGCTTCTGCCTCTGGATTCTTATCAGTATTAGTGGGAATATTCCTTTGTACAGAGAATAAAATATATTGTGGGAGCGTGGCAGCAGAGTGGCAAGAGTGTAGGTGTGCGGTGTGCTCAGCGCTCATCCTGAGGTAGATGTATATCCTGGCTCATGTACAAGCTCACTTTTCTGCAGCCATCGTGGTAACTTGGAGGTATGTGTGATGTGGTCGTTACCTTACGTGAAAATACTTCTTCTCATGGGAAGTAATGTGCAATTCCTAAGTAGCGATCAGAGTAGGATCTAGTTTATATTACAGACTGCTGTGCTACTGACATCTCTCTTTTCCACCATTCCCTTTCTCATCTAAGTAAGTCAGATTTACAAGTGTGAGTCCTAGATCAGAAGCCTCTGATAGTAAAGACCATCTCCTGCCTCAGCGGTGCCTTCTTCAAGTAAGGAAAGAGCTGTAGCTCCTCTAGGAAGTACCTTGCTGTTATTCTGCAGTGTTACCAGGAGAATGGTGAGTTCACAAGACCTCAGCACTCATGGCATCTGTGCAAGAAGGGAGAGCACATGTCAGAATGGTTAAGAAATGTGTTCTTGGCATTTAAGTAAAAAGTTTGTTTGTTTTAAAAAAAAAAGGTGTTGAAATCATAAATCGCATCACTGAGTATTGTGAATCAAATGCTCTGGTTTGTATAACTGGAGTTATTCTGGGTGAGAAATCTCATCCTGAGAGATGCTTGAGAAATAGAATAAGGACCTAAATACACGGTAAGCACACAGTCAATTGGTTTTAGATTTGTCTGAAGAGGATGTTTCCAGGAGGGAGACAACAAAGAAAAATTATGTTGCTGGTCAGATGCACTTAAGCTTGGGAGGGCAACTAGAGAGAGAGACCATTAGGAGGGAAGGCAAACAATGTAGGCAGGTACTTAAATTCTTTTGCTGTTATGGTTTCTTGTTAACAGTTAGCAAATAGCTCGCTGTTCTGCTTTCTTTTTGGTTGTTTTGCCCTATTATAAACATATGCGAAAAATTAAGAAAACAAAGTTAATGAGCTATTTAGAAATATAGTCCTTAAGCAACCTGGAACACAGGTGTTATTTTATACCTAGATTTCATGTTTTTCATGAACTTTATCCTCTCAGCAAAACTTGAGTTTGGATAAACTGCACCAATATTGGTTCATGTGTAATGTATTCTAATGAAATAAAGTGTACGGGTCAAAGGAGAAATACTTAACGGGGTGTTTACCAGTGGTGATGGGAATGGAGAGCTCAGAGTACACCAACACAGAGTAGTTAGTGAATCTGTCATACACATAAATCAGCCACACTCCCTCTGCATTTCACACTGTCTCCCTAAAAAGGTTTTAGTCACCCCCTTAAAATGATGATCACACAAATGCATTTTTATATTGCCTGTTTGCTTTTAGTTATGCAAATTTGTTCAAGAGAAATGATGTACTCAGAATGCTCTAAAAATTTTAAAACCTACAGTTGTCAGTGGTCCGAGAAGATGCGACAAAGTTACTGCTCTGCAGTCAGACGTGGGATTACACTGATTCGGGGTTCAAGGCTGGCTCTGAGTGGAAGTGAAGTAGGGCATTGGTCAGAGTATTAAAGGGAGTGGGTGAGAATGACAGCACTGTGTTCTCTGGGCATCAATTCCAGCAGCAACTTGCTACAGAAGTGAGTTAACTACACTTAACTGAACTCTGCTCTCATCTCCGCAGTGGTTCGTTATTAAGCAATTTCCTAAAAGTGATAATTGCAGTTAATTTTCCAGTATGTCTAGGCCACTTCTGAGAAGCTAAATTAACAATCCAAGTAACTTCGATCTAGCAGTGGTGGCCAGAGCCATGACTGAACAGCTGAAAAAATGGAGATGTTCCTTCTGTGGGTAAGTGTCATCCTTCATTGCTTGGGCGTGCAGCAAGCAGCTGCCACCCTGGGGTGGTGACCAGAGTTCTGGCCTCAGACACAATGTGGAAGATGCCATACTTGAAAAAGAAACGATTGTTGTATGGTCTGTCACTGCTCCAGACATATATCTAGGAAAAAAAAAAACTTGTTAGGCTTGGTGACTTTAAGATTAGGCATAAAGCTTTCAGTCAGAATCTTGTGTGTTTGACCTTCACACTTGTCTTTCACAGCTGTCACTACAGTAGATTCACAGAACCAAACAGTGCAGCTCCTGCGATGTCTGGAGATGCAGGTAGGGGCAGGCTTAGGGAGACTTCTCTGCCTGCTCTCTGAAGTGGCACATGTCCCCAGGACCATGGATTTTGCGTCGGGCTGAGCTAGCTGGTATAGACATACCTCCATACTTCATCAGCATTGAAAGCCAAATTCCGACACATATCTGGAGGCTTATGTTATTGCTGAGCCTGTGCTTTGGCTTGCAAAGGACGTGGCATTTCCCACAAGCACTAAATTAACACAGAAGTACTGAAGAATGATGTAAAAATCAAAAATCTGAATATGATAGTGATTTTATAGAGTTCTACATTGCCTTAAATCCCCTACAGAGCTCCTGATGATGTCAGTGGGCAGTATATGGCCCATCATTTGTCAGACCATTTAAATTCAGTGGCTTAGCACTTCGTTTTTTGGAAAACATCCTGCACGGCTTGATTTACAGCCCTGTAGAGCTAATTAAAGTCACTCATTAAAAAGGTATCTTTTATTATAATTACTAAATATTTTTTTGTGTGGTTAGTGGGTTTCACCTTTAAAGTGATCTATGTGTGCTGGCTCTTTTCCCAAGCTCTTGGGTAAGAACCGCTGCCTGGTGGATTTGTACTGAAGTGACAGAGGCTTTGCAGGGCTTTGCATTTTCACGCACTTTCTTTCCTTGCAGAGGGATAGCAACACACTCTTGTGGATAGTGTAGTATTTGGAAACCCGGCTCTCCCTCCCAGGTACCAGTTTCCTCTCTGAGCTGGGTGAAGCTGTTTAACTCCTTCCATTTCATAGTAGCTGGAATTATACCAGTCCTTCCTAAAATGCTTTTGTATGGGACTCTCAGAACATCACACAAGTTCTAGCCAGCTGGTGCTCATAGGATTTAATTTACCAAGTGCAGTGAAGCTGGTCTTCCAAATAACAAAAAAGAAACGTTGGTATAATTACGTAGTTTCTGTCTCTTGTGCCTGTGTTCTGCCCTGGTGTTGGAATGTTCGTTCTTCCTCTGTCTTTACTCTTTGAAGCGACGATTCTTCTGTGCTGTGTTCTGCTTACAGCTAGGTTCATGAAAGATAGAGAATCTGAACTTAGAATTATCTTGTGGCTTCTTGTAAGTCCAGTATCTTCTTAAAGCTCTTTAAAGGCCGGTATATTTTTCTTGATGGTCTGCCCAGATGTAAATGATGTCCTGCTCAGCAAGGTGCAGCGGCCCCTGCATCTAAGCCTGTGCATTCTGAATATCAAAATCAGCAGCTTCTGGTTTTCATTGTCGTCCTCATCCCTTGATGAGGCTCGTGCTGCATGGTGCTGGCTTCTTAAAGGAACATCTCTGGCAGCACTGCCCTCACGAGTGCTTGCCCTTCCCTCCCTGTCACCGTTACTGACCTGCCACGGCTGCCACAAGAGTTCATGGCACAGCTGTGAGCGGCGTCATGGAACAGGTCAGATTTATAATATATTAAAAAATAAAAAGGGGGGGAGTTGACTGTCACAGAGGTATCACTTCTGTGGCGTACTGCTCATGCTACATGGATGCAGAAGGGCCAGGCAGGGGCAATCACAAGATGAGTAAGCTTTCTGAAGGGGAGAAGAAACTGTGAGGGCAATGCCTGCCCGACAAGCAGAGCATCGGCCCGGTCTGCTGGTTCTGTGCTGGAGGGATCTGTGGGAGTGTAGGCAAGGTCTGAAGGGCAATTGTGAGAGACAGAAACCAGTGTGTTTGACAGGCAGGACTGGCTGGGTTTGAGCAGGTTTTGTGTCAGGAAACTTCCTTGAAAAAGCAATTTCATAGCTGAGCTGACACTTCTAACTCATCTCAACTCTTGACTTGGAGCCTGCAGTCAGCCCTACAATATCTTTAGAGTAAGATACTGCTTTGCTAGCAGAACAAAAGAACCATTAATGACACCAATTAACCAGTGTAATTCTCATTTACACCTCTTTATTACCTTCTACACACAGTATGTGATACATTATACATCCCATTAATTGTTAACATACACGCAAGTCAAGATCTTTTATTATACTGGGTCATCTATCATTGATACAGAGATATAGATATTTTATAGCTGAGCCAACTAACACTACTGTAGAGCAGAATCTATGACCATTTTCACATCAAACCTGACTGTGTTATTAAGCCCTTTAGAAGCGCTCAGTATGTGATTTGGCCTTCTCCCAGCAGGTATCCTGTGGAGGGGAGCAAAAATATGGAATATGGAATAAGCTTTTCTTATTTCATTATTTTGGAGGTTTGTTTTGTTTTTGAGATTAGTTTTACCATTTCTCAATTCAGAAGAAAAAGATTGTTCTGTTGCACAGTAAATTCAAACTTCCTAGCGAGCATTACAGTCATTTCTGAGAATACAGAGGAATTAGTGAAGAGGCAACATCTAAGGGGAATCCAGGGGAATTGTCTTTTAAAGTCCCAATGATTTTGCAATTTCAAGGCATAGAAAAATAAAAAAATATAATGCAATAGGTATAGTATGTTTGCTTAGCCTTTTACTCCCAACAGAACTCGAGTTGTCAGTAGGCTGCATTGTGTGCCAAACTACTGGTATTATTTAAAGTCAGTGATGTAAACTTTCAAAGCTCATTTTAGATATGCTGGTCATGTGACTGCTCTTCCATACTCTGCTCTTCAACTCCAAATGTTTTTGTTGTTTTTTTTTTTTTGCTTTGCAAGAATTCCACAGCTGATAAAACTGCTTGCTTGTCATGCAGTGCACTTGTATAGGAGCAAACAAGTAACAACATATAAAGTAAAGGATCTGTGCAACTGCTGTGCTGGCTTGTACTTCTAGTGCTCTATTTCTGTTTTAAGCAGAATTCAGAGAATCTGGTGCTTGAGACGTGCAGGACCTGAGCAGAGCTGCAGTCCATGTCTGCTGCCAGAGATCTTGGCAGTTCCTGCACAGGACGCTGCGGGTCCTGTTCCGCCCGCCAGGGCACTGCCAGCCTCGTGCCAGCTACCCTTGGGGTGGATCCGGCCCAACCAGAGCGAGGTGGCCCTCAGAAAAATGCTTTGCTGGGTTTTCTAAATCCAGCTTCCATTATCTCTTCCTTAATTAGAGCAAATGAATACTAATTATTCATGGCTAGTATTTTATCAAAATGAGTGGCAGCAGCAGTTGGAGTCTTTGCCCGTTAGATTTGTATCTGTTATGCACAGTGTTGATGTATTCCCTTCATGTATGCTATCCCGGTGTACATTTACAGTGGAAGTGATTTGAGGCTAATGCTGTGTCAGTGAACAATTAAACACTGTTGACTGAGCAACTGGTGACCCCAAACAGAGAGCACCAAGTGTTAGAGGGAGGAGGAGGTTTGCATTAGCATATAGCCCCTTCTATGAGTAAGTGCTAAGCCACTGTTAGCTTTGCAGGAGCATACTACTTGAGGAACCCCACAAAGCACTGCTAGTCTTCATTCTCTTTGGCAGAATTGATGCTTTTACCTAACAAAACTATTGTACTTGCTGACTTTGCTGGAAAGAGTGAGTTAAAAATGCTACTACCATACACAGTAACTAATACACTTGGTCCTTTCTGTTATACCAGTATGAACTGATCCAGTTAACATTTGTTTACTAATATTTTCATAAACTGAACTTATCATAAAAATAAGTTCTTAGGTAAAAAGATCTGAGGGCTGCTCCAAAAGTAATGCCTCCTAATTTGTGATGTTGGCTCACGATGTCAGAGGCGGATGCTGGTGCTGTGGCAGTAGGGGTTGAACCTTCCCACCAATGTCCAGTTACATTTTGTTGCTGCATGACAGCTGGCAGCAGAGGGGCAGTCTGACAGCATGGGGTCTGACATGGAAGTGTATATGGAGCGAAGGAGTGGAACTGAATTCCTCCATGTGGAAATAATGGCACCCATTGACACTGATCCATGTTTGCCTAACACTTATGGAGACCAACCCGTGGATGTTGGCACAGTGAGGGGTGGTGATGCATTTCAGCAGTGGTGGCAGTGGTCACCTCTGCTGGTGCAGATATTTACAAGTGTAGCATGCAGGCTCTTGTTCATAGCTGGTAAAAATGCACAGCTGAGGGTGATGAATGTTGAACAACAGTGTTCTGTATCTCAGAACTTGCTCTGTCAAATAGTGTTCTTGTGCTCTTTGCATCTGTTGTAGCTTGTATGGAGATAAATAGGAGGCATTACTTTTGGAGCAACCTACATCCATAAAAGAAATTTTCTCTAACAATATAAGCTGTGAAAGATTTCCCTTAAAAAAAAAAAAAATCTAATGCTAACTTTTGTAACATCTGGACTCTTTAGATCTCTCTTCAGACTTCTTGATAATTTTTGATCACTACTGAAAAGAAGAAATTGAGTTGTAGACTTTCACAACTTTCTCCAGTCATGCTGATTCTGTGCTAAAACGTATGCGAGCCTTAGAGTGGATTGTGTGAGTTAACACTGCAAAAGCAGAGCTCCTACACTAAAGTCACAAGTTTGCATTCTGTAACCACCCGGCACCCTGCCCTGCTCAAGAAACTTAAAATCCCTTTAAGCTTTTAAGAATATTTTAACACAGTTTGTAGAAGAACTTGAAGAAAACTTGTTTTCCTTTCCTATGGTGTCATTTTTAGAGGGGAAAGAAAGGTTACTATTCCTTAGACCTTTAGAAATGTCTAAAACAGCAAGATGACTAACTGTCAATTTTTAGCAGGTTATTGATTAGCCAAACAAACAACACAGGAAAAACCCCACTGGTTACAGGTATGTTTAGATCTTATTCCAGTCTGCTTGGATGCAGTTTCCATTATTCCCAGTTATACCTTTTAGACTGCTCAGAATTTTTCCTGTCATTTCTTTACAGCTTTCTATAGCAAACGGTTGCAAGATAGATCTTACCCTTCCTCTTCTGTCAGTCCTGACTGCACTTGGATGTGCTGAAAAACATCCTACAAACATTCCTTTTGTCCTGCAAAACACGCTGCTTGCTGTGGGCAGCCTTGCCCGGCTGTCAGCATCAGTGTGCTGCAGGGCTGAGCTGTCAGTGCCTGGTCTGCTCTGCATACGTAGCCAATGTGGAGTCTTCTGCCCTCCTTACTGAAATGCATTGTGAACCTTCACCTAACTTGCTGAGCTTTCTTAACTTCAGTTCCCTTCCATTTCTAACCATGTCGTATCTTTCAATTATTTTGTAAATTATTCTTATTTTTCCCATTTAAAGATCACAGCGTTGACTGTAATGAATTAAGACAATGAAGTCAAACCATAACGCGCTAATAAAGTAGCTTAGGTGCAAAAAGCTTAAACCTCTGCAGATCAAATTATTCATTTTCTTTCTTTTTTGCTCAGATCTAGTCCCTCCAAAGCAGAGACACCAACAGCTCTGCCATGCTGTTCCCAAAAGGACGGGCTGTGACATAACGCGGCTCCCAGGAGATCTGAGCACAGGAGTAGCAGCTTTGTCTTCCCTCTGACTTGGTGTTGATCGCTTCTCTATTTTAGGGGTAGACGTTATAGATATCAGTCCGTAAATCCTTCCTGAGCTGAAAATAACTGGATTTGCAGTCTCCGTATCCTCTGTGCTGGTCGAACAGCGCTTTCCCCAGTTGTGGGAAGAACCTGGATTGACCAATTTTCCTCTTTTACCCCTCAGCCTCTCCTGTAATGGAGATATCAGACCACTGCAGCAGAGGCAGCAAGGGGCTGTTTGTGTCTGCTGTTGGTTAGCTTGCAATGTGTTAGGAAATAAATGTGGGATGGAGAGCTGCTGTGGCCTCAGAAAGCTCCGTGAGCTGGTGGGGACCTGCAGCCAGGTGGGCTGCTGCCTCTGCTAGGAAGCAGAGCGGTGTTCTCAGGAAACTGGTGTGAGATCCTTCGTATTTGCTTTTTCTTTTTCTTTCTAAGCAGTCTTCTACAGTTTGCTGATTGATCGTCGAAATATACTCCTTTAAACAAAAGCATGCAATGAAGCTTTTGTACTGCTGTTACATCAGTACGTATTGAGTCTACTAGCAGCATTTATTCTCCTTTTTTTTAATATCTATATCATCAATCCAAGCCATGTTCAGTATCATCTCTTGTAGCTTCCTATGCCCATTGATAGTTACGTGGGAGTCAAGATTAGTTCTTTTAAATTATGTAATAGCTTCGCAAAGAGGAGAATAGGTTAGTAATGTGTCATTTGAGATTTTGATAAAAACCTAATGGGAAATTGCTGTGTGAGCCAACTTGAGCGAGCTCGAAACATAATATGAACAAAGATCAGCAAAGCTCCTCAGGTTGCCCAGAAGTATTAAGTGTTTCATTTGTGAAATCCCCAAAGTCTGCCAAGACTTGAAAGCTTGGCATGGTGCAGAAGGTGTGCCTGCGAAGGCAGGGTTAGCACAGATGGAAGCCAGGGAACTGAGAACGCTTTTTTTTTTTGTCCCCATCTGATGAATTTTAAGGCTCCATTTTTGCAGGTGGATTCCAAAATAAGGTAGCAGGTGGTGTATTTAAGGATTTCAAAGCAAACCTGCAGTTTGACTAAAGAAAAGTGATAAAATCCCATAAGGACCTGCATTTGCAGCAAGATCTTCAAGCCACTCCTGATATCCCCATTCCCCCTGCAGAAGTTCTTCACCAGCAAGGCAGTAGCTCTGGTTCCTGTGGATGTGGTCATTCTCAGCACGTGGTCAGCGTCACTTTGGTGTGTGCTTCACAAAATCTGAGCAGCCCATAATGTATCCAGCCCAAGATGTAACTCGTGTTAGGTGGGAAACAAGGCCACCATGAGAAACACAAAGAGACCTGCTTCACATCTAGTTAGATAAGCAATATCAAGAAGAAATGTAGGTTAAGAATGAATGTGCTGAGTTTAAAATGTGTGATGATTGTTTAGAGAAAAAGAATAGACATGGACTCAACACGAACAGTGCTACTGTATAGGAAAAAATAAATTCCAATCGATTGATTACAGTTTTCATAGGTAGAACTGTAGCTTTTCCAGCTACTTTGTGTAGGTGAGCTTTTTCATGTGTGAGAGAACCCCTGAAGTCTAATAGAAACCTTTTAAGTAAATCTTACAAAGCTCTAATCTCTCAAAAGCTCCCATGTTCTTCTCCTCTGTTCTTATTTAATTTTTAATAAGAACAATTCTATGCAGCTCAAAAGCATGGCTCAATTAAGGAATATTCCTACCAGGCATCTTTGAAATCTTGGGAGGTTTTTCTTTTCCTTTTTTTGTATTACCCCTGTGCATCTCAGTTTTGGTTGGCTGGAGTTTAGAGAAGGGGTTTCTCTTTAATTGCGAGCTCTGCTTCACACTGTTATTTACAAGTAGACCAAGTAACTTTCAAAGTCTCATGTTTTATGCTAGAAGGAAACCACCGAACGCATTAGTGCTGCATTCTGAAGTTGCAAAAAGGATCTTTGATGTAATTCCCTAGACATCTGTCCAAAAAGTATCTCTAGGTCATGAGAAGTAATTAAAAAAAAAAAAGTATGAATCAAAATTTCAAGCCCAGGTATTTTATAGTAATCAAATCTTAACTGCTTTGTGGTTCACTTTTATTTTTATAGCGTGTGGCATTCTTCTTGCTGCTCTGGTTAAGCTTGTATCAGCACTTCCATTATAAAATGCTGCTTTCAGGGGTTTATAACTTAACTGCAAGAACTTACAGAGTTTATAGATGGCATTATGACCTGACTGGAAAATCATGTTTGCATAAAATACGTGTCTGCCAATATGCATAGAAATTTTGGAATCTTATTTTCTGCCTTTGGAGCAGATCACAATGGTAGCGTTTCATCAGAATATGCGTTGTTAACGATGAGAGAAGTGCAGGGTGCCTGAAGCATCCTGCACAGCCCTGGGGCAGCCTTCGTCTTCTGGTCTGGAGCTTGCTGAAGGCAGCCCAGCTTCTGGCAGCTGGAACAGGAGGAGATGCAAGGCACAGACTCTTCTCTGTGGTCTTCTTCAGCTTTCTTTTCTCCAGGCTCCACATGGAATGGGCAAGATAATGATCTAGGTGGCTACTGGTTCCTTGTACTTAAGTTCTTATGCAATTTACAGTTGTTTTAATGTAATTGCCAAAATTGAGGTAAATAATTGTTCTCTCTACTAGGAGGGCTGTGGAACTTCCAGTGTGTTGCAGTCTTTCTTCCTACAATTGGACAGAGTTGAGATGGGTTTTTCCTTTCTGTGCAGCTGACGGTCTCGGTGGTTACGTGTCAGCGCTGACCTGATGTCTATAAATGCCTTGATGTGTTAGCCAGAGCATGAAAAACATAAAAACATACGTATTCACCTGTTGCAGAGCAGTTCTGCTCTATAAAAAGGAGGCAATCTACTTTTTATGGTGTTGCAGAAATATTTTCTTTAAAGTGACTTTTTTTTTTTTTGCAAGGAGGGTGAGTCTGAATGGCATTTTCTAACCTGAACTCCACAGAATTCAGAGAGGTGAATGGCTTGTCCCTCTCGGCTCTGTGGTGTGAAGGTATCTGCCCAGGAGTTGATGGGGAAAAGGGCTGTGGGCGCTGATCAGAGCTCAGCAATGCTTGGCCTCTGTTGCTCATCACCACATTGTTTCATGAGGTATTTTGGTTATGTTTCTTTTTCATTATCATTTTCTGCTGTTTGTTGTTGGGTTTTTTTTCCAAAACTTGAAGGTAAATGGCAGAATGCCACAAACTGGAAATTTAATTTTCTGCATTCCATTTTATTGCACACTTGTATCTTAATGAGAAGCAGCTACAGAAATGATCTTCCCAGCCCCCTGAGTTCTTAAGTCAGAATTCTCTTAGCTGTACTTCTGGTATCGAATCTTGTGCAAGTCCTTTGAAGATAATGGCCAGGTATGATGCTCTTCTCTTAGTCATTACACGTAACATAAATACAATGTCCGTCAGGCTTTTTTTTTTTTGACATCTTTAAAGAAAAACGACAAAAGCTAGAGGGCACATAAACGTAGGATGCCTCTGTAGTGCTTTAGGAGGAAAAGTGAATTCCTGAGTCAATGATACTGATAGCCTGGGTACCCCATCATCACCCACCCAGATCCCTCAAAAGCATCTCCTAAGTTGAGAAGGAAGCTTGCCAAGATTTCAGAAGACCCAATCAGGTCTACTCTGACAAATCTTAAAGGCAAAGTCTCTCAAAAGAGGGAGAGCGAAACAGGAGACATTTCGGGGAAGTTTGAATGAAGTAGGTAGATTTTATTTTATTTTTTTTCCTCATCAGAGGGTTTAGGTACTGTAGAAGTTTTTTTTTTTCTTATATGTTTAGTCTCTGCTCTTTAGCCAGTGATGTTTTGGATGTTGCCTGCTAATCACGCTCAACTTGCCAGAGACTCTTGAAGAGAAGATCCTTAAGCTAACTGTGTCAAGAGCTATCTACTCATTGTGCGTGTTAGCCCAAGGCCAGTCCAGTCCTGGAACAGTTGGGAAATCTCCTCTGAGCCAAAGCAGTAGCAGGCATCCCTAGTGCTTGCAGTCTGCGGTGATAGGTGCTATCTTAAGGATACCTCGTGCCCTAAACCTTCGTTTGCCACACGTGCTCAGAGCATCAGACAGTAATAGGTGCCTCAAGGTGAATTTATGGAAGTGAACTGCTTTTAGAAGTTTGGCAGAATTTAACTCCTTCCAATGCCATTTGTAGTGGGTCTCATGATAAGGATTGAAAACTATTCTAAGTAATTTGCAATTAAAAAATAAACTTGCAGCTCTATGGTACCACCCCCTCTATTTTGCTTGCTCTAAAAGAATATTTATGACACCAGGAAAAGGAGCCAGAAGCCTTTCTGTCATTAGTGAATAATGCCGTATGGCTCCCTTGTGGTACAAATGCCAGATTATGCAATGCAGGGTAGTTATTGTCTCTAAATATAGCATTGTTTGGTATAGAAGTGTCATTGGAATAACAAATTTTCTCTTATGGACGTTAATATTATACTTTAATAAGGCCAAAATAACTGCAACAAATCTCAGATTTAGCTAAAGGGCATGCATTGTAAATTCAAGTTTGTTACTCTCACTTTCATAACTCACTGGAACAGTCCACTTGGTGACCCTGATTTACTTATCCTTGTCTTATTAGAAGTAGCACAAATACATTGTAGTATTTTGCACTGAAGTGGCAAAACCTTGTACTTAGCACTGTGTAAAACCTTCCCATTGTTTAATACTTTCTGTCAGACTACCACATTCCTTCCGCATAATGGAAACAGCACCCACAGCTAGTGGGCTGCAAATTGCAGAGCAGTTCATCACTCAGGGCTCTCCAGCATATGATAGTACTGCAAATATTTATATTAGCAGCTTTTGCGCTTGACTATAAAGATTAGAGATCTTACAGGGAGTACTGAAGGAATTACAGCTCCAAGGAGTGGGGGTGCACGCAGAGGATGGATCTTTCCTGTATAAAAAAGCAGCTATCTTTTATTTTGCAGAGAAAGGAGCATCCTCTAAAATTCTTTCCAGCTACAAGAGTCAGTCTCTTTGTGCCCTGTTGTGCATACAGGGCTTTGCTCTGCAATTCACAGTTTGCCTGGAGTCCATGGATTTGTTTGCTAGCTGAAGAGCGGTGGAAGGTGTCCTTGACTTGATCTGATGGAGTTTTAGTGAGGAAGTAAAGGCATCTTCTGTTCCTGGTGTTCTGTGCTCATTGTTTGGTGTTGAGTTTTTTTGTGTGTGGTTTGTTGTCTTTCAATACAGTCAGCATAGTGCTAATATCATCTACTATTATCTGCGCAACTATGAACTCTTTGTTAGGAGGTAACCCACTTTAAAAGAGCACCATGGGTACTGAATTTTATAGTACTTAGAGAAAATCAAGGAGGAAGAGAAGCACATCTGCTATTTCAGTCACATGTGGATAGATTTGACAGAGAGCGAACTGGACTGTGGCCAGCTCTGGAGAGTGGACAGTGCCTTACTTTGTGACAAAATGCTGGTATTCTTGACCATGCTTTTATGGGCTGTATGAAATATATGGATACTTGGTAACTGTCTCTCTTCTAAGACCTACCCGTCTGAGAATGGAAGTGCAGTGATGGGGCCAGTTCAGCAAAGCTTTGCAGCTGAGGATGCCTTAGTGTGCAGTCAGTGCCACTTGGCTGCTGGTGTGTGCTGCTCCCCCACGTTGGCTGCAGCACCGACATAGAGTGGAAGCTTTGAAAATTTCCTTACTGATGTTTCCAAGCTGCTAAACAAATCAGACAGATTGCAAAGGTAATGTGAACCCTTTCTCAGGAAGAAAGCCTGCAAAGGGTATCTTTGTTACAGTAAGGAAGGTTGTCACCCAGAAGAGAGCCCGTGTCCCCTTCTAGTGGTCTGTCTCGAGTGGCGCTGAGATGTGAGAGGCTGTCATGCGTCTGAAGAGGACAGTGCTAAAAAAAAACTTTAACGGGGATTTGAAAACAACTTCCCTTTCTTTGAGGTACTCATACCTCTATCTTCAGAGATCCAAGCGGTAATTTGTGAATGTGACGCTTTATTCATGCAGAATTAATGGTAGATGGAAACCTAGTTCAAATGACCCATTATGACCGTTATGTTGTTGTCTGTGTAATGCCTGTCTCTGAAAGAGCAAAGAGCGTGGGCAGCTGGCAGAGCTTCTGTGCAATTGTGGTTTGGAACTCTCTCTGACTTTACTGTGAACCAAACAGTGTTTGGTCACTTCCTGGGATGCTCCAAGCTGAATGGGTGTGACAACAGAGCGGGGAGAACTCTTTGCTACCTGCAGATCTGAAACTCCCTTTGAATTTTTGACATCATGCTCCTGCTTATTTCTGATAGCCATTCATGACCCATTCGTTAGTGCATGTAACAGTTAGCAGGTGCCACAGGAGCATGAAAAATTTCCACTCTAATAAACACTGTTGTAACTTTCACCCCTTTATGATGTGCAGAAGGATATCTGCATGGGATTGCCAGCTTTTTGTCTGCACAGCCTGACACCCTTCCTAAAACTGTCCTCTCTGTGAGTTACCTCCGGCAGGTCAGGACAGGAACATCCTCCCACATGAACCTGCTGCCTGCCCATCGCGGCTTGGAGAAGCCTTAGGATCAAAGTTAATGTGCTACATTTGAGTCCTGCTCTCTAAAGTGATCGAACGAAATGATCTATTAATAGCATAGGATTTTTGATGATTGGCTTTTTTCTAACATTGAAACAGAGAATATGCTGTCCTTGAGACCAGATGCACCCAAAGTTCATGAAAAATGCAAGCACTTGTGGAGTGGGTTTTTAAAGTAAGGTTTTTAAGATCTGGTTCATCAGATGAGAAGAGTCTCCTAAAATTAGGGGCTGACCATTATAAGATGCAGAAAAAGGAATTCCAGAGGAAATGTACTTTAAAAAACAAAAGATGCAGCCACACCTGGAAATGCAGCTGTGGTGCAGGCAGGAACCTGTGGGTAGAGGAGAGAGCCTTGGCCTCAGTTAGAGGACAGAAAAATAATAATCTTCAAATATCTTACATCATCTTAACCTCCTGTTAGACCTTCCCTGCAGGAGAAGTGCAAAACAACATTAGGAAACATGAGTAGCTAAAACAAAACTACTTTTGATTCTAATGCGCTTGTGTAGTCTGTTGAGAAATGTCTCGTGTTCTCCTCTGGACAGAAAGATAAAGACTCTTTGGAAGATCTTCAGATTTATCAGCACAAAGTCCTGCTCGTACCTTGTTGGACTCGTGTTTATAGGAACAAATAAATTGTAAAACTGACCGTAAAGTTTTTTTGACACATGTGCAATTTAGTGTAGTAGCAGAATTTAGCAGAAAACAGACAAGTATGCAGGTGCATGTGTACCTATGTTAAGATCAAGTAGGAAAGAATCCAGGTATAACATTTCAAAGTATTTTAATTTCTGTAAGGCTCAAAGAAAACGTGACGACTGATAAATCTCGCTTTTTATATCATTTTGTTGCAACTGGAAGACATAAAAATAGCAGGCGAGAATATTAATGCTTGCTGCCAACATCTCGGAACTTTAAGCAACTGTCTTTCATAATTAGACTGTAGCTGTTCCCTGGGAATGGCATCCTGCTCATGTGCTTGTTTCTTCAGCACAGGGTTTGGAGGCAGCTTTGCAGGACATCCCGGGACCAGCGCGGCGCAGCTGGAAGTACCAGCTGGCTGGAAAGCACTCAGCCATGGCCCACTGAGGAACTGAAAGGTATGTTCAATGGGTTCCTGCCGATCTAGCTGCGTTGCATTAAAGATCTGTGGGATGGATGGGAGAGAGTGCTTGCTACCCTTCCAAAGGGGACAAACTAGAAGGGTTGTGATTACAGTGGAAGACAGAATTAGAATTCAAAGTGATGGAAGTAGGGGAAATAAGCTGAAGAGAAGGATGCAGTTCAGGAAAGGCAGATTCAAGGTCCTGTGCCTCAGCAAGAATAATCAGCAGAGCAAGAAGAAGATGGGGAATGTCAGCTTAGTAGCAGGTTCTGTGAGTGAAAGCAATGAGCGTAAGGTGAGCATGAGTCACCAATGCCATCCTCTGGGAAGCAACCAAAAAGAGGGGGAATAGTGCTCCTTGTTGCTGCTCCTGAGTGCATTTTTTGAAAGGTAAGATAAACCATTGCTTTTGGCTTGTGTGACTCATAGTTTGTTTCCATTGGCTACGCTGCTTTCCAAGTCCTCTTACAAGATGAAGTTTGGCTCTGGAACTGGATTTTAATATAATAGCTGATAATTTAATGACCTACAATAACATTTGTAATTACACGCATTAAGAGGAAGGGAACTTCAGCTCATGCTTCTGGGTTTTAGAAGGGCATTAGAGAGCAATAATCTTTGTTAGAGCCATTATGTTCTCATGTTCAGATTGATGCCCAGGGTCTGGGCAGCAGCAGCCCTGGCCAAGTGCAGGGGGCAGCCCAAGCTCCCCCAGCTGCAGCTTGGGCCGCCCAGCCACACCTGGCCTGGTGGGTTTCCCTCCTGTATGTGTGCCTGCTCTCCAGGGCACTTCATGTGTACAACCTCTGAACAGGGCAGAGCTGCCTTTCTCTCATTACCAGGAGCTTGAAGGACCGATGATATGGTGTAAATTGTAAGGGTCTGGATTAGCGTGTCTAGAAGGGTATGCATGGCATTAGATAACAGCATTTCATGACCTGTACGATGGAAAAGCAGGGGCGACTCCGTTATTTTAAGTTCTAATTTAGTGTTCCAAATGAATATGAAGCTATTTTGGAATATCAATATATTTTTTTTTTAATTTAAACAAATCTAATTATACTAAATTAGAGATTTATTTAGCGAACTTGGTAATGTTAAATGCTTAAATATTTTAGATGTCTGAGATAAACATAATAAAATGACTGTTTAATCTACAAATTAATCCAAAAAAATAAATTGCATTTTAATTACATTGATAGTGATCAAGCCCAAGTATGATTGGCATATCCCTTCCCTGAGACAGCCAAAAGGCAGAGAGAAGCAAACTCTGGGCCGGATTCGCTTTCCCCCTTACACCACTATAGAGGTTTTGAATAATTCCCTTTACTATGTACATCTCTGATGTATAATAACCTAGCAGAGTAGAATATGGCCTTGTCACTGAAACTGGTCCAGCACATCCTTACGCTGAAGATGACTGCAGTAATGAAAACCTGTCTTGCAAATGACTCATTGTAAGGAGACTGTGCTGAAGATGTTGAAAATCAGGATGATGCACGTGAAAATGAAATTAATCAATATGAAGATGAGGATCAGCAGTCTATCACGGCAGAACTGTTTGATAATAATGAAACTGAGGAAACAGGCACTGCTAAGGAAACAAATGAAATCGCAAGAAATGTTAGTGATAATAATGAATTAGTAGCTATTTCCAGAAAGAGGAGAGACTGAGTTTGCAGACAAAGAAGGGCGTGCTAGGAAGTTGTGATGCTTGCAACAGTTTTCCATGCCCAGATTTTTTTTTGAAAACTCAGTGATGTAGAAACACACACAAAAATATTCAGGATTATTCGATCTCTGTCTGTAGTTGCTCTGTTTGTGCATGTAAGTAATTATCAGGCTGGGTAATTTCTCATGCAAACGGATGCTTGAGCAGCTCAGCAGATGAATCAGTCCTCGGTGCTGGAGTGGAATCCTGCACGTACTGGCGGGCTCGTTCTGTCACGCCTTTATGTCCCAGAACTTACCAAGACATGTTTTACTAAAGCGTGGTTGTGAATCTGGTACGATGAAAGGGTAGAAAAGTGCCCATCCTTGCTAATGGGTTGAAGTAACGCTGAAAGTTATTAACTGTCGGGTCTGTTCAGTGCATTGGTACCTTCACAAGGGGATGCAGCAGTTCCAGTTACTACCTGTTAGCAGCTGCATTCATAGACTTTTCCTGTTTCCTACAGCAGATTTGTTTTGTGGCATTTCTCAGAAGCTTCACCACATTGGTGCTACTTGATAGCTCTGTTTGAACCCTGGCTTCCAAACAAAGCATCACTTTTGTTTTGACCTTAGCAACCTTTGGTACACACATAGTTAGGGCACCACTGGTTACCATGACTTGGCGCACCCGTTAGGCAGAACCCTTACAGCTCAGGCCCACAAACAGAAAGCCACTTGAGGAGAGTGGAATAGAGACCAAGGCATCCACCAGTGACACCTCTTTGTGGGTTTACAGAACTTTATACGTGTGTTGTGTGATTGTATACTGACTGACACATGGCAATGGCTCCTTGGACACCTGGGATAGATTATTTTTTTAATGCATTGTATAAATCTGAATAAATGTGTATCACAGAAAGCACAGATAAGTGATTGGTGGCAGAGCTCAAGGAGCACTGAATTGAATTTGAGTCCAACTGAAATTCATCTGTTAATCTGAAAGGACTGGGGAAGGGATTTCAGAGGCATAAATCCCAGGAGACTCCCAGGCCCGCTACTCATCACACCAGTTCTCTGCAGCACACGTAATTTTCTGTCCTTTCTGTCTTTCGCAAATAAATTAGATAAAGTGAATTTAATTCATGTGAAATCTGAGATAACAGCTAGGAAAGAACAATTCGGAACTGATTTGAAGACAGATGCAGCAGAAAACGAGCATTTGGAGGACAGCAAAGAAATGGGCAATAAAAGGCTCTGCAGTCTGTTCAGCATCCCCAGCTGCTGCTTCTGTGACTCATTACTGGAGCACCTAAGACCCTCACTGTGTTTAGTATGTGCATTTTTCATTTGCTTTCCAAAGTAGGGAAAGTCCTGATATTTCCATTTAGGAGATGTAAAACAGAGAGAGAAAGTGAGGGCTGGAGTTTTCAGTCACGTAAGCATCTGGTGACACATTGCATGTGTGGAAACTTATGTATTGTATCAAAACTTTTCACATTTCAAAGTCGAATCCAAATCAGTTTTCTGGTCAGTATTCCTTTGTGTCTGGCACAATTAAGTTTACAACTGTACCTGAAAAAGTTAACCCATGTACTTTCAGTTATGTAGGGTAACCAACATTAACTTTCCTAGCTGTGTCCCCAGTAGTTCAGAGCGTGACCTTAGGGGTTACTGGGTGAGACTCATGGCTCTGGCTCAGCGCTCTGAGAGCTCATGCAGCAAGCTTTCTGCAGGAGGAACCATAGTTAAAACTAGCTGGAGCAGAGACAAAAAAGGCTCAAAAATATCTGTGAGAGGACAGAAGTGAATGGAATGTTCTTGCTTATTTTTACACATACGGAGTATCCAGGTGTCTGTGTGCCCATTACGATGTAATCCGCAGACAGTTACCACCTGGAGAAATTTGACATCCTTAGAGAACAGTGACAGATGCATCCGTACGACTGTAAGAATAATTATAATTCACCCATCAGCATGCAGATGTTCTATCAGATATTGACTGGACACACGAACTCAAACAGAGATGCTGGGTGTGCTCCCCAGGCTCGGGTCATGGTCTCTTCTGAATTCAAAGGGCTTTGAAAGAATTTTGTAGCGATTTCAAAATGCAGCAAAATGACTTTGAAGCTCAAGTTTCATTGTCTTTCACTGATGTTTTGGGGGAAACATGTTAGCTATTACTGAGTGTAATTTATGCCACTTTAAGGCCCATTCACACTGCTGCCAAGGAGGCATAAGACGGTCATAGCTCAAATGAGACTCATCTCCTAAATTCTGTCAACTTTTACTTAGACTTAATGATGCCTGTAAAACTGCTGACCATATCAAGTCCCCTTTCAAATCCCGTGTTAGAAATCTATATATGATGATTATTCTTGTATAGAAGAGCTTCTGTAAGTTCCTCTAGAGAGGTTTTGAACTAACTGGATTGGGCTTGTTGTCTGATCTTTCAGTCACTGCATCTGAAAGCTCCTGAAAAAATCAAAAGGTACTCATGCCTATGTAACTGTAATAGAGTAAATGTCTCTGTGTTTTGAATTTTTAAATTCCTTTTAACTGGACTGCGGAGAAACAAAACTGATTGTTTATCAAATCAGGTCTTGGAAAATGCTCTTCCCCTTGAGGTCAAAAAAAAATTCCACTATGGTAAGTTATTTTGGCTTCATGGTTCTTTAAATCTTCTCCAACTTTCTTTTCCTTTGTTCTTTATCCAATACCACAAAAATGTAATAACAGCAAAAGTAGACAATACAGATTAGACAACCTGGATAATATTTAAGCATGTGCTAAAGTATTTTCTTAGTGGGTTTAAGTGCTGTGCTGCAGTATATGTGGCGTTTTCAGTTTTTTGGATGAAATCTGTTTTCTGAACTTGCAAAGAGAATAGAGACCTTAAAGCGGAACAGGATTTCTCAGTGCACAACTTCTTGCTCTCTCCTTGCAATTAGCAAAGTGCCTTCTTAAGTTGCTTAAGATAAATAACAGCCCTGATGGCTATTGCGTGCTTGTGATTCTAGAAATAGGCCAAGCATTTCTTTAAGGAAAAATCAGACATATCAGTTCTGGTTTAGTAAGGAGATACTACCTGACACTGTCCCTGTGAAATCAGTGATATTTCACTTTCAGTGGGAAAATAGTGCTTCAGCAAAGCAGAGATGTTTGTCAAGTGTGTGGCCACTTCTCCTGTTGATGGGGAAGAGAACAAAAACTGTTTCTAAAAAATCCTCACACCCTCGGATTGGTGTTTTTTAATCAGGTGGTTCTCGTTTTGAAATTATCGGTACATACACATTCTTTACTCTTTCACATCTGGATTAAGCTGTGACTTTGTGCAAAGAGCTTCCTTTTTATCTGGCTTATCTGCAAGCTGTTCAGAGCAAATATTTCAGCTCTTACACTAACCAAGGTTAGTGAGAAGGTTAGGAGAGAGGGAACACCTCAGAATTTTCCAAACCACCCAGAAAATCAAAAATCTCTCTCTATTCAGCTCTTTTTGATATCTTTTTTGATTTATTTTCCAAACCTATTTTCCTGTACAAAGACCCGTGTTGCTAACCATTGTGTAGGAGTCTGCCTCGTTCTAACTCTTCCATTTTTGTGCAAACAAACTTATTTTCCCGTGGCGATTACTATGTCAGGATTTGGACTTCAAAACTGTAAAAACAAAACACGAGACTGGGATGCATTATCCTGGGATAAACTGGGATCAGCTGCTCCATGTTTTATGTTGGGATTACATGGAAGGCTTGGTTTGAGCTATATATAAGGTCTAAAGAAGATGCAAAGAAAAAACGTTCATTGGCAGAACAGCATAAGCTGCTATCGTTTCTAATTTTTATTGAGCCCTTTTAACACCTCAGATGACCATTAGGGAAAAACAGACCAAAATATTGCCCACTGTAATAAATGATTTGAGTCAAGTTTCAAGCCCATTATTAAATGAAACTTGAGGTAATCTTCTAAGCTGAGCTTCAGGGCACCTGTGACTTTTAAATGGAACTATTCTGTTTCTAGGGAAATACATACCTTTAAAAATTAAGCTGGAGGCTAAAAGCCTCAAACTATAAATCTCCCTCCAGCTCTCCTCTCTGGGGACATATATAGTATGCAGCCTTCAAGCAGGGCACTTAGCCTATCTTTGGGTGTCTTTTCTCCAGCGTTAAGGTTCTTTTATAAGGCACATCTGGTTATCTCTAGACCTTTATGAGTTCTCAGAATCCCAAATATCTCCGTTTGATATAAGCCGAACTGCTGGCTGTTTGGATGCTCTCTGAACAGCCACCGTGTCTGTTAGGAACTCAAAATGTCAGGCTGCTTTGGTGTTACAAAAATAACTGTTTAGCCCCACATGTATATGCAGTTTGCACACAATTCTGTGTTTTTAACAGAAACTTCTGTAGCAATGGTGTATGAGAGGTCGGTCCAGCGTGGCTTGAAACAGGAAATTTCATTTCTTTTTCTTTGGGATGTATTCCCACACTCAGAGTAAAGGAATAACAGAAGATCCTCCCTGAAACAAATGAGTTTGTCTTCAGAGAAACGTTTAAGTACCGGTAATGGTGCGAAGTTATTGAACCATATAGTGGCTGCTGATTAATTTAGCACTGTCCGTTCTGAACACTTAATACAGGAATCCTGGGTAAAAATAGCTGTGTAATTAATGCGGCCATACAAGGAAGCAAAAATAGGGTCTCACAGGTATACGTGTTAGAATACAAGATGTGCATTTCTACCGTGAGGATGCTCTCCTCATCCTCTTTGTTACGTTGTGCATCTTACTGCTGTGCAGCAGACGAGCGGAGCTCTTCTGGCTGCTGAATCATAAATGTTGCAACAGCTGGCA
Organism: Numida meleagris; assembly: GCF_002078875.1. NCBI lineage: Eukaryota > Metazoa > Chordata > Aves > Galliformes > Numididae > Numida > Numida meleagris. Next base: position 12,906,722 of record NC_034427.1, read on the forward strand.
GTGCCGCAGCCGCATCCCCAGGCAGGCTGGTAACGGCTTGGCTCCAGCTCCTGCCCTGTCTCTGTGTCTCTGTTACTGGCTCTTACTGAGGTAGGCTTATCTAGCTGCTTTAAGTTTACTTCGCAATTTATTTTAATTTTCATATTTAAGTCGATACCGATCGCTTGTATGACGACCCTGCCTAAACTCTTCGATAAAATGTAAACAACAGAAAGGTATATAGAAAGCCAGAATAACTCATTATTGCTGCTTATATGCTCATCAAAATCCTAAGGGGGCTGTGACCTGATTGTAACTTTCCCCTGGAGCCGTACAATAATTTTAGCTGTGAAAGGAAATTTTATGGCATGTAAGATTAGCCCACACTAATGCAAGGTCAAAAATAATAGAATCAATAAGCAAACTCAATACTGTTAACATTTTGAGAAAATTACTACTAGAAAACAATGTCAACAACAGATTGAAGTGGGTCTCCAAAGTTGTCCTATTGATTTCCTTTCAGATTCACGACAATCTAACTCTTTTTCCTTTGCAATATGGTATCCATTTTTTTCTTTTTTATTCTTTGTGTTTTATGGCCTATTATTATTTCAGCTATGAACACTTGTTAATTTACTATTTTAAAATATGGCAAAATGAGTATATTTGAGTTTATATTCCGAAATAGGGGAAAAAAAGCCTCTGATACCATTCAAAAGTGGTTAGAAAGCCTAAGGCTGTTTTAAGGTCTTAATTCGGTTAGTAATGCACCAGCACGAAGTGGGGGAAGAGGAGGGAGGAAACTGAAGGCAACTTTGACACTTGTTTAGAGCTGTCAAAATCAAGTGTACTAAGAATAGGAAAGAAGTAAAATGCCGAACATGTATTTAAGTATTGCATTTCGTATCAGTAATATCTTAGACTAGTAACGCTATCGCAGATTGATTGGGTTATGTCTTTGAAAGGATTAAATTATAATTTAGCTTTAAAATTGAGGCTGTGCAGTCTGGCTTCTTCAGCAGAGATGTGGCAGTCGGGTGTCGGGGTGTGCGCTCCCAGTACAAACATCTGGGCTGCGGGCATAGGAGAAGAGAAGGTTACTCCAGCTCTGCATTTGAGGTGAGTTCAGGGTAGGAGGAGGCAAAACAAAATGTTACCATTGGTCTTAGACATTCATGTAGCCCCTCTTCATGGAGTCCTTTCTGCTGAGGAAAGCACTTGAGCTCACACTTTCCTTTACACACACAAACATAAATGCTTCCCACAACTGAGCCTTATGCTTGTAAAGCAAAATGATGTATTGTTATACGATGATCTCATGGTCGGTGCAAAGGTCTCCTTATGCAAACTGCTCCTCCTGTGTTATTTTGAAGTCTGGGATTGCAGGCTGTGGGTACAAGAGAGCCTAGCTGGACTAGAAGCAATTTCTCCTGCTTTAGGATGAAAGCTCTATTAGATTTTTTCACTAAATATGCTAATCCCTTCTACTAATTCTTCTCCCTTTGGAGAGGACTTGTGTTTTTGAGTTGATGTAGTGAAATCTGCTTTGCAGCTTTGGATCAGTTACTTGATACAGCCACTGTACCAATATTTCCCTTCAGTACATGTGGATGGCTTCCTGCTGAGGTGGCAGCAAGCCACTCTATGAAGGTTGGTTACTGATTGTTTGCAAGCATCCTGAGTCTGCCCTCGGGTAGACCTGCCCTTCTCCATTGACTACAGAGGAAGTGTAGTTTATAAACTCAGTGAGGTTTTGTTTTGCAGATGTTGTTGTGCCTAAACTGGGTACCCAAAATTCAAGTCTGTGCCGGGTTGTATGTCACAGACTTTTTGCTTCCCACAAGTTCAACAGCTTTGCTTATTTCTCTGGTATCTCAGTTTCTTTTCTCCTTCAAATATAATCCTTTCTGGCTTTTGTTTGTAATAACTATACTAATTATTTTCAGGGGCAGATGTATTGTGCAGTCCTGATGTTGCCATTGCTGTAGCAACGTCTGTGTTTGCAACAAAAGCAAGTGCTGCATTCCTTACAAATAAGGCTTAGCTTGTCATAAGGGCAGGCTACCAAAAGTTCATTTGGACAAGATGATGTTCTGCTCGCCTGATGCTACCAGCTGTTCGGACGAGGGATTGGCAGCAGCTCTGTGCGTTGGTCCTTAGCCAACAAATGATGGTGGAGTTTGTGAATCTGATCAAACTTTGACAACAACGCAGAACTTATTTGAAATGCAGTTCTTGTCATTGCTGGAGAGCAAAAAAAAAAAAAAAAGAAAGAAAAAACACCACTGAAGGGAGTTGTCACACAAAAGTGTGTGGTATGAACTCGGGGACCTAAAAAATCAATCATGGCAATTATTTTACTAAATTATTTTAAACTGTAGTGTGTCCAGAAGTCTTTCTGTTAAATGTCTGCTGTCACAGCAACAAGCTGTGCTGTTTCCATCTCTGACCTTTTTCATGTTAAAATGCGTGTCAGTATGTAAAACAGAAGCACTCCATACAGAAGATGACTGTAGCAGTGCTTTGCTTTGCTGCACTGAAGGTCCTGGAGATGCATATTTTGCAGGAAATGAGTATAATGGGACAATTCGCCATTTAGTTAGAGGAAAAAAAATGCCAACAACAAGCAAAGGTTGCTTTTTTTTCAGCATTTGTTTTGTCGTGTTGGTTTCTACTATGATATATTTGAGGGAACAGAATGGAAGACTTAAGTGGCACATGCAGAGAATGGATGACTTGATGATGAAGTGTGAAATGACCATTAAAGCAGTGACCGTTTATCCCTAATACTCTCTTCCGAGCTGAGATCTAAGTGAAATGAGTGTAGTGGTTGCAGCTGAGTACCTGGTGGACAGGAGTCCATATGTCATGGAAATCTGAATCAGCTGGCACAGTTTAACATCAAGAACAGCATTGATTCTGAAGAGGTTGGGTCGGACTAATAATGTTAAGGATGTGAAGAGCCTCAAGGAAGATGTGGGGAAGTAGCTGGGATGTTTTGAAAGTACACCCTAGCATTTCTGTTCCAAATCTGCTCACATATAAATGAGGAATGTCCTGGGAGGTGCCATGCATTCTCTGAACCTGATTTCTCTACTTTCAGATGACAATACAGTGACATTGTGTATGCAGTTCAGAAAACTGCATTCAAATTGCAGCTGCTGTGATCACCAGGTTGTGCCTCACTTTTGCAAACTCTATTTGTACTGCACAAGCCCCAGAGCAAGACCTACTGTGCAGGCTGGACTCAAAGTTGTAGAAGTGCATGCTTAGCTCTTGCAAGTCGCGGCAGATACGTGGGTTGCAGAGGAGCGATGCCAGTGTTCATCAGATACCAATTGGTGCAGTTTGATTTCTGTTTCATTGCTTTGGGGTGAATCTCAGCATACCCACAGTGGAATGTTTTTACAACTAGATTCATGAAGGCATGCCAGAAACTTTATGATGTCTGAGCGAAGATGCTGACTGTGAAATAATTAATGCTATTAATGCTAATACTATTTGTGCTCTGACAAACCTATGGACTTCCATCAGCACAGGTGCTGTGTCATCCTATATTTTGTAAAGAGTGAAGAACGATCCTTCCACATACTCTGCCTTATCTCTTGTAGAAGAACCTGAACTTAGGAACACCTTTGTGTTTCTACATGATTCTCTTTTGTCAGACCTGTTAATACATATGGCTGCTTCATGTACAGGTGACATATGTTTGCCATTTCATGTCACAACTTTGTGAAGTCAGCATTAAATGTAGGTATTGTGGTCATTCTGTGCACTCGTGAGTGTGGCATAGGGCAAGTCCCAGCCCTGATCTCCTTCCTGCCCTGTGTAGTTCTGTCGGGAAGTCTGTCCATTACTGCCTAATCTCATCGTATTTTTCTTAAGTAAATATTTTTCTCGTAATTATAGGGAGGAGGTACATGAACACTGGGCTAGTCACCTGGCTAGATTCCAACTAAGACTCAAAAAGTGAAAAAGAAGCTGTAAGGACTTGCTGTGTCTGAGGTATGGATCTAAATTTGGGTAGTTCAGCCAAGGTGCATGTCCCAGAAAGCAAGTGAGAATGACAATTGTGAAAAAAGGGCAGTAGGCCTGCCAAGTACAGTACAGCTATTCTGGGCTACCTAAACCGCTGCTACTGCGCATACCGAATATCTTCCATAGAAATCAGCCTTGGCCCAAAATAGTGCAAACATAATATGAACCACACAGAAATGCCGTAGTAAGGAGCCATATCCTGAAGATAGGAAATACGCTGAAATGGAAAAGCGCAAAATCAAAACCTGTGGGATTCTGTAGCAGGTCTGTTTTCAGAACCTGTATCTGATGGCTTGACATTGTAAGAACAGCCAATAAGTGTATTACAAATCGTATTAAGTCGTACAGAAACCGGAAGAGAACTGTTTGGAGACTCATTGCATTCCTCCTCCGCTGCCTTTTGCATTGGGCTGCAGGAGAGTCCCAGGCCAGATGTGGATGGTTAGCTCTCCATGCACAATGTAGGGTTCCTAGTATGTGACCAGCCAAAATGAAGTTGTTCCAGTGTAAATCTGCTTCATGGTTGGAAATCAGAAAAACATCTCCTTCGAGAGATTCTAATGCAAGGAAGCAAAGTTTGGTGTTACAGCTTCTTCCTTTTGAGATTAGAGTGATGATTAATGAAGAACAGAATATCATAGTAAGTCACCAGGAAATTATATCCATTCTTTCCCCTTTCCCAATAGGAGTTTGGAATGGAAATTTCTGGAAAAATAACACAGTAATATGTAATTATGAAGACTGATACAGATGATGGCATGCATAGTACTAAATGCTTGCCACCAGCTTCCAGAGTGTTTGTGAATGTGAGAAGAAATGCTGGGGTTCCACATTAGTGCTAACGTGATGTTCAGCACCAAGGAATTTGCTCAGCTTTCCCTTGCTCCATGTTGAAGCGTGGTGCAGAGGCGCTGGCTGCTTGGGGCTGCAGCGTGCCTCGTTCTCTGCAAACGCGGGAGGAAGGGGGAGATGCTGCTTTGCTGGAATCAGCAGGATGAGGGGGAGACTATTTTGTGCTTGTCGTTAGTCATGCAGAAGTAGCCCCTGAAGCAGGCTGGTAGACTGATGTATTTGAAGTAAAACAAAAAGGCCACGTACAGACTTGTGTGTTGTTCTGTGCATGAAATGGGCATTAGTGGGCAGTGTGGCCGTGCCAGCCCCAGTGCATCTGAGAGGTACAAAGGAAACAGGTCCCGGTTCAAGGTAAGTTTTTTTCTTGTTTAACTTTAGATTAGTTTGCTCCATTTAAAATTGTGTATGAAACTGCAGACTGAAAACCTGCTGCCTGACCAGGCTGAGAAGAAAGCAAATACTCAGCATAAGCTTGGTGGACAGAAGCAGAAGGTTAAGGTGCTCTAAGGAAAATGCATGAACATAATCTCAAGAAGGGCGAGGACTGATGGAAAACGTAATGCAAATCTACAGGGGTGATACGGAAAATAAAGCAGGGGCTTAAGAAGAGATGATGGGAGGTTTCTGCTGATTTCTGCTAGTTAAAACTCAGTTATAATAGCCCAAGGAATCAAATGCTTATCAAGGGTGGATGCTCAAAAGCACAATATATCGTATTACGCCAGTACCACAGATGACTGAAGCATTGTGGGAGTGGTTGGGAATGTTGATTTCCCTGAGATGGCCTGAAGTATGGACGGTGCAATGAGCGAGGTACTTATTCAGGATTCGGGAAGCTGGATTTCAGGTCTGCCCCAGATTCCTGTGTGACTCAGTAGCTCTGTCCTCAAGCTCCCAATATGTTCTTTGGGAACTGTAATATTAATATTTTTTAAACAGCATTGTGAGGATAGATACTAAAAGCACTTCTAGCTTTTCTGATGCTGTAAGTACTGAATTTGATGTTTTATGTCTGTATGTGCATCATTTCAATCTTTTCCTAGCCAGAAATACCATCCTCATGGGAACAAAACAGTCTCTGCATTAAACCTGTGCGATCAATAGCTATGTGGGATGACGGAAGGAGATGCTTTTCGGGGTCTGGCTGGAGGAGCTGAAGGTGCTGCTGCTGGGGCAGCTCCACGCAGAGTGCCCTGCGGTGCCCCTGGCCGGGAGCCCCAGCACAACACCTGATGTGCTGCAAGGCAAAGCCAGCGCCTCTGCCCAAACTCTCCTCCCAAACCAGGGAAGCCTGGGTGGATAATTCTGCATTAAAATAGATAAAGAGTTCTTCTATGATCCATCCTGTCAGTTCTGCTCTGGGGGCTGTACCTGCAGCAGTGGGGGGCTGTAATGCTGGTGACTGGCAAACAGGTCCTAAATAAAGAGAGGTGTGTGTGTGCGTGTGAGATAGTGTAGGGGTGTGTGTAATATCATAATGAATATATAGCCATGTGTGCCGTAAAATCTAAACTTAGCAATACATAATGCAAGAGCATGCTTTCTCACTTTATTTCTGTATCTGGAAAGTTTCAGCACTGGCATCGTATCAATATTTATTAATGCATTGTGAACTAGAACCTGTGATTATTACTCATGCTATCTCATACTTCACAAGCTTCAACTCTAAAGAATAAAATCACATCTGCTTTCGCTCTTCCCATATTTTATTCAATGTTTTAACAGCTTTGCCGTAAATATCTCATCCATTACGATTCAGTTGTGACTGTATCAACTTCACATCTCTTGTTTTATTGCTGTCATTATGCTTAAACAACGCGCTGTTAATTCTGTTAACTAACAAGTTCATTGTTCTCAGAGTCAGCAATCTCCGTTTGTCGAGTCCACGGAGTTACTGGTTGTAAATCAGACCTGGGGACTGAGTGAGGCCTCTTCCTTCATTTGGAAAATGGGAATACATTCTTTACAAAGGCTGATGAATAAAAGGCTAATTGTGAACCCAGATAATAGAGCTTGCAGTCTGACTTCGTGAAGGCAAAACAGTGGTATCTGTTCTCTTCAGTTTCTCTGTAAGTCTCTGTGTGCTGCTGCAGTTGGTGGCCAGGAGCCACTGCCCATCCCTCTGCTTTGTGTAGCAGTGATGGGCAGCAGCTCTGCGGGGCTGCACTCCCCGTGCAAGGCAAGGAACGGGCTGGCACGCTGGTGGGAGGGAGACGAGGGAGGGCAGGCCAGGTGTGTCAGAGTGGGCCTGGGCCGCACCGCTGCGACCAGCTCTCCTGCCTCCGGTTCTGCTGGGCTTGCAGCTGCTGAAACTTGTTGCACTGCAGTAGTTTGGGCGATCCCAAATTGAATTTCTGCAGAGAACTGTATCTCCCCTTTTAAGGATATGTGAGTCAATTGATTTCACAACATGAGTAAGCCTGTCTTCTTTGGAGAAATATGTAGTCATTAGGTCTAATATTTTTTTATGTACAATTCCTAAAGGAAAATATACCTCGCTTGTGGTTTGAAAGCTGTCTCTTGAGAAATCTTGCGTGCCTGGTGATCATTTGAATTCCTTGCAGTCCTTAACTTGCTGCCTGTGTGTTAGAAATCATTTTAAATGAATGGAATAAAATTCACAAATGTTATGTGCCAGGGTATGATGAACCCACAGGAAATATGACTCAAAAGTCTTTTTTTTCTTTTCGTTTGTTATTATAACAAATGGGAATGGACCGATAATGACTCATTTCTGAAAGAGATTCTATTGGTCTCTCATCTGCAGCATGTAAGGCCTTGTTTAAATAAACCGGTTTACATTTGTTAAATTGCAGTGTAATTATAAATTCGTAATAGGGAATAATCACAGAAAGATCAAGGACAGTCCCTGGAAATAAGTACATGGATACAGGTATATAAAATTTTACTGATCTCATTAAGTCCTTATTTGAAAAATGAAAACCATTGTTTTGTTTAAACTAAGATTTTTTTGTAGTATTTCTCTTTTTAACTCATGAGGAAAGATTGGTTCTTTTCCCATGTTTTGTGTATGTGTGTGTGGATGCAGAGGGGAGGTTTCTGTCCCACAGAAATTAAACGTGTGTGCCGGGAAGTTCCAGTGCTTCATTTGGAGCAGACAATGAGGAGAAGGTGTCTTCTCCATTTTAATAACCTGCATCTCCTATATTTCTATAACGGGCCTAGGACACATCAGGATGCTTTCAGGTGTCAGAAGAGTGGTATTGGTGTGCAGAGCTGTGGATGTGCTCTGCTTGTGCCCCTCAGGTGAGGAGCCCACCCCGAGCACATGGGGCCCGGCCGCGTTGTATTCAGGGGCTGCTGTGCTCTGCGTCGCCCCAGGGTCTTCTGTGCAGGATGGGGCATGTTCTGCAGTGGGATGCTGGAGTCGTCGTGTAGAAACTGAACAAATTGTACTATAAGTTCTGCCAGTTTAAACTAGGCCTTGCTCTTCATGTTGTGTGGTTAGTGTTTTTATATATATAAAAAAAAATCTTTAGGGTTTTTACAGGTCTTTACTACTTGGGAAATAAAGAGCCTGAGTGCAGTGGAAGATGAGTGAGCTGAAGGCCACTTTTTTCTTCATACCCTCTCAGCTGTTAAGTTTGTTTGTCTGTGGGAAGCCGGAGACCACGTCCCTTTGCTGAGCTCTGTGTGTTTCTGCAGAATCAATAATTGGAGAGGGAGTGTGCCAATTCCCACCTCCCCTCCTGAAACTGAGCATGAGGTAATGTATCAATCTAAATAAACACACGGTGCATCTCAGTTCCATAGCAATCATTTTACCGGTTAGCACTACTTCTTAAATTGAATTTAAACATTGAACAAGAGCTGTGTGAAACTCTGGCATTTGATTCACAAGAGCACAACAGGCTCTACTGCGGTGCTGCTGAGCCCACATCAGCACTCAGACAAAATTGATGCCCAAGGCAGCTTCCACCACTCTGGGTACCATGCTGAGGTTTGAACCAGGCTGACTCAGAGTTTCATCCATTCGCTCAAAAAAGCCCTTCAACCCCTTTGACTTGGATTCAGGTTATCCTGTGGCTGAAGGATAGATCTGGGAGCTCTAGATTTGATTTCTCACTCAGTTATAGATTTGTGTATAACCTGAGGCGAAGTCACTCAGCTGCTATACTCTGGGTTCCCATTTATAAAGCAATGATGATAATAATAACGCTTCTTTCCTTTATAAGTGTAGTGGGAGACCTTAATTTCTTAATATTTGTCATCTGTAAAGTACTGTATTTCATAGATAGATGAAGCCAGAGAACAAAGGGAGAAGGACGAGATTGGTCTAGTTCTGAAGAGGTTACTTTAAGTTTTGTTTTCAGCATTTTAACGCTCCACAAGATTTTAGCCGATCTCCCCGGAGCCGGTGCTCCTTCATGATACAGTTTTGCTCCACAGAATTGTGGGTGGTCTGATATTCCTCTGAGGGAATGCAGTTGTGAAAAGAAACGTGCAGAAGGTGGGAGGCAGTGCCTATCAGACAGAGCTTTACAACGTCAAAGTTGTCTGCTGCATAATTATTAAAGGCTGTAACCCTGAACTTGAGAAGTATTCCATTCTTATCTTTTATTAACTGACGGAACTAATCATTCTGTTTCACTTGATAACATAGGAATAGATTCTGCAAACACTGGGCTTGTATAGGGGTAGCACTTGCCCTCCTTCGCTGTTTCCACAGACTTCAGCTATTTGCCCAAAGGGAAGGTAATGCTTCCTACATTTGCCTAAGGAGTGCACTTGGAAGCAGCTGTGATAAGTCGGTAGACTTCACTTTGCTCCCCTGATGTAGCTGAAAATAATGGACCCAGAAGGGTATTCTTTAGCTCTGGCTGCAGACCTGGTAAGACACGTTAGTGGTTATTATTTAGATCCATTTCACTGTCTCCTGATTGGGAACTGTACATTTAACGCACTAAACTTAGAAGCCATTCACAACTGGTGGGAAATGTGTGTATTAATTCCATAGTGAAGGTTTCGAAGAGGATCAGTGCCGCGGTGCATCTGTTGCTAGGTCACAGCTCTGAACAGGTGTTTGCCAGGTGACCTCTAAAATGGACGGTTATTCATCTATGCCAAATACACGATCACATGTGAGGATTGTACTTTGTATTATTTAATTTCATTCCAATTATTCCAGAAAAAAAAAAAAAACAATTAAGAAAGTGAATAATTATAAAAGTAAGGTCAACTCAATTTTCTCTACTAATGTTTTTAGTTACTGGACTCATTATTGCTAATTTCTTTCATAATCTTTGTCATCTAACCTCATTTGTTTCATTGCTAAGTGGCAAGAAGGGAGCATCATAAAACTTCAGTGAAAACAAAGCAGAAAAATCACGTCATTTCAGTGATTTTCTAAGAAAGTAATTATCTGTTGTTAACCTTTATGGAAAGAAGTCTTCAATATAGCTGTTAAGTTTCCATCTTTCCATTTCTGATTGTAATTTTTCTAATTAAAATCATATATGAATAGGTAGATATATATGTATTATTATCTGCCAAAACGTATTTATTGTACTAGCTATACAAAAACATTTGTGTAGTTAGAAAACAGCTTAGAGGACAATCTTTTGAGTGTTATTGGTACATATGGACAATGAATCTAACAACACATTTGTGGGCCTTCATAATTCCTTAATTGTACAGAAACCCTTACATACGAATGTTAAGGTGAGGAGGAAGATCTTAGGTGTGTTCAAAGGAGCATATCCACACTGAGATGCCTAAATTAAAAAATGCGAATGGACAGACCTTCATTGCTGATGGATTTACTGAAATAGAGGAGACTAGAAGAATAGCCTCCTTAGAAATTTATTTGACTATCATGATTCCAAACAAATGGGATGTTCTTTATTTTTCCCTCATTTTTATTTCTCAGTTGTTAATTGCATTAGATAGGACAAGGAGGAATGGTTTTAAAAAGAGAGAACATTCAGATTAGGTGTCGGGGGGAAGTTCTTCACTGAGAAGATGGTGAGGTGCTGGAACAGGTTGCCCAGGGAGGCTGTGAATGCCCCATCCCTGGGGATGTTCAGGGCTGGGTGGGATGGGCCTGGGCAGCCTGATGCAGTGCTTGGTCTAGTGGCTGACAGAGGCTTGGAACGGGGAGATCCTTGAGGTCCCTCCCAACCCGACCCATTCTGTGATTTCCACCCCTTTCTCTGGTTCTTCTCTGTCTTTCAATTCTGAGTCTCACGGCACCCACGTAAGGATTTCCATGTCTGGTCCCTTGGCTAAAACTAAGCTTTGGATCAATTTAATATCTGACATACACCCTGCCAGGGATTATATCTTGCTGTGGAAGGGAGCTAGGCTTAGTGAACTAATAGGTCTTTTCCATCTCTAACTACTGCCAGTATGATTATGTTTTTTTAATCAGAAAAATGTGTTGCTGAAAAGTACAGAGATTAAGCACCACAATTGCCTGTAACAAAAGCAAGTTTTGTTGGATGAGCAGAGATCTGATGAATGACATGATTTGAAATGTTTTCATCCTAATGGCTTCCTCTTCTGAAGTTAATTTTTTTTGTCAGTTGCCAAAACATTTATGAGCAGATTTGTGGATAATGACACTCTTAGATGGGGGTTTAAATAAAAATCTGTTCCATTTGCAACCTAAAAGACCTAGTATTAAAGCAGACAAATGGATTTGGAGTCTGATTCTTCCTTTGCAGCATAATAGATGAGCTAGGGTCACTGGTGATGTACAGTGAGCAAGACACCAACTTTAGGCCAGTTGTTTCTTCCTCTGAGGAATTTAATATAGGTAGAGATAAATAAAGTGAAAAGACTGTTTTGTAGGGAGTATTCATGTGAAGTGAAAGGATCTGAAGTCTAGGGAAGTTCCTGTTCCCTGAGTAGACTGAATAACAGGCATGTAAAGAAAAAGACATATGCATTATGTGCAAAATAAAGAGCTAAATTTAGAGTTAGGTTCTTTATCCGACACTCAGATTCTAGCTAATTCTATGATTCTATGGTAGTTTCAATCATTAGAAGGAGTGAACACCATTTTCTTCCAGTTCACATGTGAACTGATGAAAAAGATAGAAAACTTGGAAGGCAAATTACAGATGTCTGCTTCTTTGCAGATTTCTGTGGTAGCTGATAAACATTGAAAATGTTTTCAGAATGTTTCTTTAAAACATTTACTTAGTTAAAATCAGTTATAATTTGTAAAAATGTAATTTTTCATTGAAGTCACCTCAGTTACCAAGTAATTTTGCTATGAAAACCCTACATTATAGAATTAAATCCTGGTCTTATATAAATTGTAAAACTCCCATTCATTTTAATGGAGCCAAGATTTCACTTATATTATTTAGGAAATGGAAAAGATCTTGCAGGTTTTACCTACGTACTCACCCAGCTCATACAGGGTTGTTTTCTGCCATATATTTTCTAGAGTTTATTTTCCAGGCTACTTTTAAACAGTGGGGTTTCCTTTATTGTCCGCAATACTTTATTGCATAACGCCATAGATCTTGTTCATGCCGGACTTTAAATCAGCTATCAAGTACCCACCAGAATCTTCAAAGGCCTCTGAAAAAGAATGGTTTACAAGGCTGGTCTTGCTTTGCCAGTATTATGATTTGTTATTCATCTTGTGGATTTTTAAGTAGACCCCTGTACTTAGTATTCATATTAATGATCTTACTGTATTTAGCCAGATAAAAACATTGGGTACAATGTCTGTAATAGTTACTTTTCTGTGATATACATACTCGGTAAAAGCTTTCTCATTTTCATCATTTAGACAGGTAGGATCTGGTAAATCATGTGCAGCACTCAGGCCAGGATGACAGTATGGCAGGGGTAGGAGAAAACAGCAGGCAACTGCTGCAGGAAATTCTTCTAAAAACCTTTACCAAATATTTAAATCCAAAAGAGCCTGAAAAATATTTTTTGTTACTTTCCTTTTTCCATGGCAAGCAGTTTGCTAGACATGCTGGTAAGAGGGTACATTTCTGCCCCTGTCTTGCTCATTTCCTACTCAGATTGAGCTATCTTATAACACATCTGCTTTGCTTTCACCCACTTTGTCTTTAGCACCTGATTTCCCAAAGGTCAGGATTTCCAGCAGCCTCAGCCCATGGTTTGTGTGCCCTTGGCAATACCTGGTGTAAGTTCAGCATTGCAAGTTGTGAGATTGGAACACCCAGCTGGTCAAGTCTATAAAACATTGTTTGAATGTACTTCTTAAGTTTTCATCCCTCTGATTCCCAGTCTGGGAAATGAAACAGTGATGGTTTGTATTCAGATGGCTGCACGTAACCTGCCCTTCCAGAGGCAATGCAGCCATTGAGCTGCAGTGAGCTAGGATGTAGGGTACCTTGGTGGCACATGGGGCAAAGCAGGAATAATACCTGAGGACCACGTTTTTGTAAGGATGTGAGCTGACTTGACTTGTCCAACCTAAATTAACTCAGATTCACACTCTTTAGCATGTGACAGAATTCAACATGAAGTAGAATTTCTTCACTCAAATATCATCATTTTCTGCAATATGTTGTGTGGTTGTCTCCGTTGCAGCTTGGGCTACAGTAGCTTAAGAGCCAAATAATCAGTTCAGAATAAGAGTTTTGCTGTTCATAATTATTATCTAGAGGAAAAAGAGTCACTCCACTGTGTGCATAAACAGAGCAAGGGTTCCTGTCAGACAAAGGCAATAGTAATTCAGTGAACAGGATCAGCAGAGAAGTTCGCCTTTTCCATCGCATAGTTCTTCCATAAGCTTTTACTTAATTTCCTCCTAGCATATATTTTCATGACTTTTTTTAATCTAACACAAGCTTTTCTCAAGGTTAGAGCATCTAATCAGTGAGAATGGCATGTTTGTCTCTTTTTTAATTTAAATCCCTTGCTTGCCAGTCTTCTTCCCTAAACACACAATTTCTTCTGTTGCTTCACATGCTCATGTGTATGCACAAGCTTGTGTTCTGTTGTTATTGTTTCATCCTATCCTACATGCTTACCTTCTTTAGTGTCTTCATTCTGCAGCAGGAGCATCTTGTGGGATCCCCTTTTATTCTGCAATTGTGCTGCTTAAAATGTACAAGTGAGAGACAAAGGAAAAGATAAAGCACCCTTGGCTTACCTTAGAGCCTTAGTTACCAGGAGTTCAAGTGTGTGTCAGAGGGAGAAAATAATCAGTGCTTTGCAATCAAGTCAATGTCACTGGCATTAGTTTTCTTTTTCTCTCAAATGCTCAGAATCATTCCACTTTGTCAGCTCCTGGTTGCTTCCCATTGAAACACAAACATAATACTGCTCCGTTACTCTGCAACTTTCTGTGTTATTTTCCATACACCTAGAAAGATAAATAGCCCTGTATTCCCCTGCACATTACACATTGCCTGTTTGTGCCAGCCATGTAAGTATTATGAATATCAGTGTTTTCCTCTAATACCTTAGAATTTCTGAGACATAAACAGTATTTCTGTAGCAAATCATTCTCACCTCATATTAATTGCTGATCTTTCTGCCTGCTGTAATGATGCTGTTTCCCAACAGCCTGAACGTGTCTGTCTTTTCACTGAGGTCATAATGACTGTTAAATGTGCCACATTTCCTCCGTCAATTTGGGAAAAAAATGTCAGATTATATATCAAGGGTTTACTTTGATGCATAACTTTCTGTGAGACACACGTCACCAAAATAAACTCTGGTACCTGTCCCACTGGGAATGGGAACTCATAAATATGGAGCTGAAAGTAATTGGCCCCCACATACCCACAAATAATTCTATTCATTGCCTTACCGAGAGCTTTGTGAGTAAAGTTGTTGTTTTAATGGAAAGCCTTTCAAACTGGTGTTTAAAAAGATATGCTTCACCACTTTTATTAGTTGTTAATTCCATTTTTAACTACCTATTGTTGGTAATATCCTCTTAGCTTGAAAATACAATCTCTTTTTCAAGTGAGTCTATCTATTTTTAATTCACTGATTCACTGAGATTTTTTTTCAGTGGATTTCTAAACCAGCAGAAATTAAAAGAAATTCTTAATTGTTTACTTCATTGTGTGTGCAGTGGTATCAGCACTGACATCTGCAGGAATATAAACAGATTTGAGAAGATTTTTGCCTTGTTCATTTACTGAATGGAACTGCGCTTAAATTTATTTGAGTTTCCAAATATGGGTCAGATAAACTGAAATAATCCTTCTTGAGTTTACGTTTTCCTTTGTAGCTGTTTACCTATTGTTTTGTTTCAGAATTAAATAATGTCTAGAGGCTTTAAGCAGCATCGAATGATCACGATTCGGAGAACCTGCGGTTAGCCCTACCAGGCGGGTTTGCATTGCACTGCAGCAGCCCTGGATGTCGGCTCTTGGAGCCGGTGGTGTGTTTTCATCAGACCGGGGCTGGTTTTCTTCTTTGATGGATTTTTGTTTTGCGTTTTGGATGTACTTGAGCTGCTGGAAAGGTTGTGGAATCCTATTAAAGCAGAGAGACAGATGTGTGTGGCAGGTTGGGTGTCCAAACTCAAATGCGCACAACTGCATGACAGAGCTGCATGAGGAAGCAGAGACGAGATATGTTTTGTAGATCTTACATATCTGAGGGCTGTTTTATGAATACACTGATAGATACTTGAAATCTGCTGTGTGTTCTTTGCCAATATTGGAGTGAATAATTAGTTTCTTTGACATTGAGAAGCTTCTCTAAATTCTTTTATAAAGTCATATCTCTGCTTTGAATGCCCACGGCGTGCACTTTTGTGATGTAAACAAGTAGCAAAAGTGAGTTGTGTGCAGCAAGTCCGCCAAGTTTGCAGAGCACTGTATAGGAAGGGATGCACTTAAACCAGCGTGCTCACCTGTAACTTGGGGCATAGCAACTTGTGAGCTGCTGGGCAGTGTTCTGGGGCCCAGGAGCCCTGAGCTGAGTGCGCTGGCACTGCCTCCTCCTAAAGGTGCCTGGCTGTCCTCGTCGCGTTGTTTGGCAATCTGTACGAGCCTTTCATTTATTTCCTGTAATGTCTAAATCATTACAAGGAAAGCTTTGGGGTGCAATATGAGACTGACAAAGATAATTACAGTTTTAAAGCCTTAAGAGGTTTCATGCATCATATAAAATTTTACATTCTACCACCAATTTAAATCAATTACAATCTTTAAATCTATAATTGTGCTATTTAAACCATTTTAAAGGGCACAATGCATGTGGTATTTCTCTGTGTGTTCTAAAGTATTTTCACAACAGGTCTATTTATTGTGTGAAAGCATCCAGAGGCTATTAAAAGATGATCGGAGGCATTATTAACTCTTTACTCTGTCTCCTTAACGCGAGAAGCAGATATGCTTAAGCATTATTTATGACTTAGTCTCAGTTGTGCTAAATTTCTCAGGCTTTAGTCACAATAATTGTAACGAAGCTTGGAATAAATCACACCGAGTGTCCTCATAACGCGAAGCCAATGACTTCTTTGTGCTTGGGTGAGCATGCGTTCTCTTTCCTATTACAACAAGGCAAAGAAACAGAAGACTTTTCTAATTTATTCTTTTCATGCTAGATCTAGATCACTGCACAGGTAAAATGGTGCTCTTTATTTTTCATGTGAGGCCCTTTTTTCACTCTGTGCTTGGTTTATACAAAGTGATTTTGGCATCTCATCTGAGCTACTTTCTTACCTCTTTCCTGATTTGCTAAGAGGACTAGTGATCATCTTTCAGAATCCCAAACCTGAAGTCCCAAACATCATTTTTTTTATTCTTACCATTTCTATTTTGATGTAAATCCTGATATCTGATATTTTCTTTCCAAATTTGAACATAAAATGGATGCTTTCCATGAAATTGAAGTTCCAAATAACAGCCTTTCCCAAAACAGTATTCCACAGAGACCCTTAACCCTACAGAAGAAAGCAGAAGTGAAGGACTGACACTCAGTTGAAACAAAATAGTTCAGCATTTTTTCTTCCAAAATATTTAGTGTGTCCAAGAGAATCCATATTTCCACTAATTCTAACAGACGATGAAAACAAATCTCAGTGTTTATAAATATGTGTGTGTGTGTATATACATATATATGTATATGCATATAGCCACAGGACCTTTATTTATCCAGGACTTTATTAATGCATTTAATAGTGTATCTACCACCTTTCGTTAGGAATTGTGCTGGTAAAAATGTTAGATGTTCCATTTACACATCAGTACAGCTCTGTGGTACTTAGTGGAAGATGATCATGAGACAGCCGACGACACGCCCTATGTGAAGCAATCGAGCACCATTTTGGGGGGTGAAAGAGGTGTAGGAAGGTGGGAAAGCTGAGTGTTATTTTTCAAAATGTATTTTACATGAGAGAGTTCGTGCTCTGTAAGAAAGTGCCAGTCCATCATTTTTGACAGAGAATATCCATTGTTACAGAAACAGAAAAAGAGTTTTTCTAACAGTTGAATGAATGGACACAAGCTGGGTATCTGCCTTATAGAAACAGAACTGTGGGTAAAGTGCCTCTGTTTTGCAGAGTCCTCCTTTGGTGAGGTCCTTTTTTATATTAATCCAAAACCCAAACAGCCCATAGCGCGAAGAGCAAAACTGTTCTTCCTCTGAAGCGGCTCAGATACACTAGGTTCATCCATTCCCTTGGGAATCAGCAGCAATGAATGCATTTGTTTCTTAAAGAATAGGCAACATTTTCATCATTTCTCAGGAAAAAAAGAATATATATATATATATATATAAAGCTGGGAGGTGAGCCAAAGCCGTGCCTGCGCTCTGCCTGCTGTGAAGCAAGGACTGACTTCTCCTCTGTAGCAAATTGTAAATTCTGATCATCTGCCGCTCTGTATAATTTGGAGATCATCTGATACACGTTGATTACATGCAATGCTGAAACAGTAATTCCTGAATTTATGGAGGCCCAAACTACATTGATTATTTCACAGAAGTTGCCAGGTATTCATTTGTGGAGCTGGTGCCAAAAATGTACCTACACAAATAAATTTCCCCTGCAGTTTTGCTGGTGTGATATTTTGCTTCAGCTTTCTGTTCTGCACACAACAATAAGCTCCGTAGTGCTGCTCAGCACCGAGGAGGCAGCAGAGCTCCGGTGCTGAGAGCAGCAGTTCTGGGTGCTCAGGGCAGGTCCTGTCAGCCTTGAAGGTAGCGGGAACGTTGTCCTTGCGCTCAGAGGGAGCAGGGCACAAACCCTGTTTCGTAAGCACTAGTGTCACTGAAATTAATTGTCCCGCGTACTGAGGTATCTGTGCAGGATCTCTCCACCACGCAGAGGTGAAAGGGATGCAGCACCTTTCTTCAAAGGATTTCCTACGGGAGCTGCAGGAAACCACCCCTTGGCCGCCATGGTGTGCCCAGGGGATGGCGTTCTGCGTTCCAGCATCTCCAGCTCTGCCAAGCATGGAAGTCACAGAGCGGGGAAACAAGAAGTGCTTCCAGAAGCGATATGTAATCCTCAGCGATCTACAGTGTGCGTGGCGTTCGGCTGGGGGCTGGAGATGGGTTTCTAACTTTGTTCTCAGCTACCAACTTTAGGACTGCAGTGGAGCACTTGTGATGAGATTTACCTCTCCTTACCTACTAAGAATAGAGCAGACTGATCTCTTATTCCCACACGACAGTGGCTGTATATCTGCTGAAGGTATTTTATTTTCCTTTCCACTTGCCCCCCACTCACATGAAAATGCATCTTCGTGCTTTTCTGATGCGCGGTACCAGAAGGTGTTGGTTCCCCTCCCACTTACACAAAGGAAGAGCATCTCCAAACAGAGTCATTGTGGCAGGTGGGGGAGTTTGGCAGTGTCTGCACGTCACCCAGCAGAGGCAGCACGGAGTGTTGGTGGTGGCTGCGCTTAACGCTGAGCAGCACGAGGCAGCACGCCGTGCTTAGTGCATGGGCCTCCATTCCCAAAGGGAGACTTGTGTGCTCACAGTGCCTCGCTGGGGTTGGGGTGAAGTGGGGGATCTGAGCTGAGCGTGCTTGTATGAGGCCAAGGCCATTAAGGCTGGAATAAAATAGATGGGTGGAATTGGATCCCTGGGCATAGGGAATACGGAGAGGCTCTGTCTGAAGTCGCTGCACTGAAGAGCAGCAAAGAAACTACTACAGACTCCCAAAATGGGAGAGGTCTTGCATTAAACACAATCAAGTCTGGCACGTTCAGGGGGAATCTGGGTTTTATTTTTAGTATTTTCCTTTGTGAGACAAGTCCATAAAGCTGTAATTCAGTGTTGGAGGCTAGATGCAACAATGCAGAATGAAGATGCTGTGCAAGTGCGGTCTTTCACAGAATAAAAACATTTTTCCTGCATTAAAAACAATTTTCTCCCCCTAAGTATCCAGAAATAAATAATGGCATATCACTACAGACTAAATAGATTTTAGGATGATAAGTCTTTCATTTTTGCAGTAATAGTATAAAGTACAAAATCCATTTAAAAATCCTAACAATGTTTTTACATTCGTATAACAAATATAATTTTCCAAACTGTTATCTCCATATTTCTTAATGGTAATGCATCTCCAGTTTTAAATCCAGCCATACTCATTTTCATTCCGGAATTAAGTTATCCTGTAAAATAACAGCAACTGATTGTGGGAATTTATAGTGGAAACAGTGATTATTGATTCTTAATACAGAAAGGATTAATAATGCAAGCATCAGTGGCAAAAGATTCTTGTATTTTATTCTCATATTTATTTGGAAAGCATGCATTGCAAGGGTTGATTTTTCTAAACTGAGAAAGTATAAAATGTTTTGGAATACTCTTAACTAAGAAGGCAAAAAGAATAATAACTGCTGAAGTTATTGGATAAAATGTGCTTTCCTTTAACTAGAGTGTATCAAAATAATCAGTTTAGGATTTCTGGGTGTGCCTCCAGTATCAAGCACGTATACATCCCAGGTACTGCAGCAAAACCAAATTCAGTGCTAATAAGCAGAAATGACCCAGGACAGACAAAGAAGCAGGAACAGTCATTCTAGGAGAGTAGCCTGATTTTGATGCACACATTATTAGCAGTGTCAGCCGACTGCTAAATAGCTATTTTAGATATACGTGAAATACAAGGACAAATTTTACAGGGGAGCTGATCGGCTTCCAGTTGGCAAGCATTTTTCTGTAAAAGAAACCACTCTAGGAATATTCCTAAACGTACAGAAATAACTCAGTGTTGCCCTTTTAAATTGTTTCCACTGACAACCGAAGTCATAGTGGCATTTGTTCACCCAGATCCCAGTACACACATGTATTCATAATGATACATCCCTTGAATGGCACAGTTCTCCTGTGCTTGCTACCTGTCAGCGCCTGTACTCAAGAACCTTGAATATCAGTGACTCACTAATGTTTTATGATATTTTACCTCACTTTATGGTAGTCATTTATGACAAGACCAGAATGACATAAACTGCCATAAAGCAAAGCAATGCAATCACACAAATGACCATAAATCAAGGTAGCAACAGAAAAAGGTCATAAAAGGAAAGAAAATTGGAGAAAACAACATTCGAGTTCAGATTCAGAAGTCTGGAGTTAGCAGCACCAAACTTCAGGACAGATGGATGTGAGCAGCAGGCAAATACAGTGTTCCACTGATACTAATCACTGGGGCGTGTGGAGGCTCGGGCAGACTGATGTGGAGATGGCTTCCGTGACCTACCAGCCCGTTACGATGTGCACCACTTTCTGCAGCTTGAGCCCCTTTTTCTCCTCCCTGCGATGTTCTCTTGTCTTTGCCCTAAACCCACAGCAATTCCCCATTTGGGCAACTTTTCTGTAGTGCATGTCTTTTATTTCTATTATTTTATGATTTAATTCAAACGTGTTCATCGGGTTGGCCGCCTCTAGAAGAATGAGATGGTGATGTGCTGCTTTTCTTGGAAGCCTCTTTCTTTGGCCTGGACGAGAAGTTCCTAACGAGGGGAGGTTGGGTGCAGAGCAGCAGTCAGACAGGAGCAGATAGGACCTGGAGGTGCTGGGGTGGATGGAGTCAGGAGCAGCAGCTCGCTGCGTGGTGCTCAGTGGCACTGGGCTGTTTGACTGCGGTGCTGATGGGGACAGGAGGAGGACCGAGTGACGTCAGGGAGGATGGGGAGGTCTGCACGCCCCAGAAGCAGAGCCTAATGGGGCAGCAGAAGCTGTATGCAATGAGGTATAACGGTACATATACCACACCTTAAAGTTATACTACCATAAAAATGAGAAACTGCTAGCAGTGGAGATAACAGCATTTATGAGGAGAATTTATGGGCTGCTCATGTGGTATAAATATATACAGTACACAAACACCGGTGGGGATAAATTCCACTGGACAACCCTGTTATTTTAACAGTAACCTTGAAAATATTGTTATGTTATTTAACCAAAGAAAGTGTTAAAGGAACAATAGATAATTTAATCTTCTCTACCCTGTACAATTCATCTCTGCGTTAGCAGTGATGTTCTAAGAAGTATGTGCATTAAAACAAACACTGATAGTTAATTGCATTTATTTTAACATCCTTGTGCCTCTCTGTCCACACCCTTGTGCTTTCATCTTGTGTGCAAGCCTGCTTCTAGCAGAGCTGATGTGCTTTAAAACCTGTGAAGATGTATTTTTATACCTATCCTTTATCTAATGCCTCTAATTCTTCCCCTGTAGCTCTGCTTCTCTCTTTCCTAAGTCAGAGCTTTCCTCCTTTGTAGTATCACTTGCATTCACAACTGCCAAAACCATTTCTAGTCATTCTTTTATTTTTCTTCCTTGTCAAAGGACTCTAATGTAGTAAATGGATATGATAGAAATGTAGCAGATAAGCAAAAAAAAAAAAAAAAAAACAGAAGACTTGAGCTGAGATATATTGAACCAAGAGTGTTTGCAGTGAGCTGAGTCGGGATGCCAAGCCATCAAATTCAGGGATGCAGCAGAGTGATGTGTTCTGCAGGTCCTGCCCTGTGCTGTGTTTGTTTCCCTTCTCATCCCTCTGAAGGAGAAAATGGGAAATATTTGGAGTATCTCTCCAGCCCACTTACAAAAGGTCTTTGCACAGCCGGTAGTATCACCCAAGAGTCACATGCTGACAAGAAAGGAGGAGGTATTGGCAGGTCAGAAACTATGGTGAGAGGAAAGTGGAGAGAATGGATGGTTTAGTGGTTAACAAGAGGCAGTAGTTTGGTGCCTGGATGCACCATTTCATCTTTTCATGACTTGATTTCCCCATTACATCCTTACACGTAGTTGAAGATATCCTTTTGGGAATAAAATGCAATGTTTTATCTTTAGAAGGAAATATTGGCCTTTCAGAATATTTTTGGACTGAGTTTTACGAGTCACTCAGTGCAGTGTAAATTCACTTCCTCTGGCTGTATCCTGCTGCCAAGGACGAGTTAACTAGGACAAGCTAACAGAGTGATCCAAGAGTCGAGAAAAAGCTGGTATCTTAATTTTTGATGCAGTCTATGTGTTCTCATTATTACATTGTCTGTTTGTATTACTTCTGATTTATAATGTAATTGGGGAACTATTAGACATGTTAATGGGAAAGATACTGTTCTGAATATGACAAAGTTGTTTACTAATTGTTGCCTTTAACTTAGGCTAATTTTGTAGTATTTAAATATTTAAAAATGCGTTATTTCTTTATTTTTAGGTTGTCATGAAGGCATCGTTTAGTTTGAACTCCATTCTCGGATGAGCTGAGCTTTCTCCCCCCTCAAAACTTGCAAAATAGTGCAAATTAAAAATTTGCTACACTTGGGTTCAATCTCAAACCTTTAGGCAAGCCCATTCATTTTGTTAAATATTTAGATGAGAAATTGTTGCTTTGTGTGTTTATTTATTTATTTTTACAACATCCACTGTGCTGCTCATTATCTTAGGGGAGATGGAGAATATTGCAATGATTATTAGTAAGCTTGGTAATGAGATTACTGAACCATTTGCAGTTGACTTTTTTGTGAGGCATAATTACAGGGGTTTATTTACAGTGCCTTTAGAGGTTTTGTTGTTGTTTTTGCCTTTTAATGATTCACATTTATATCCTTTGTTCTTCATGTAAGGGATAAGATGCTATCTCTGGATGTTTTGCATTTCCCCTCTCCAACCCTCTCAATGAAATGAATGTATGTTGTACTTCAGATAGAAGTAAGAAGCTTTTATTCAGTCCTGTGATCCTCAGCACGCAAACTCTTATACTCTTGAGTAATCTTGCTGATGTTAATTGGGAATACTCAGGTAAATAGGATTATTTGTGCAGTTGTCCTATGTGACTCTTCCAGTCTATGCTCAAGTGAGCAGCGAGAGTCTCATTGACTCTTGTTGGCCTTGTCTGTCTCATAAATACGACGTGTTCATACAAATATAGTAGAAAGGAAGAGCTGCGTTGCAGGTCTTAAATATCTCATAGCTGTTTGGAGGCTGTTAATGTTGATTACCATATTGTCACATTTATTACCCACGCCCTTGACTGTTACCCACTTTTCCTCCAAAGTAACTGTGATTCCAGCAATTTCTGAAGCTCCTGGTGGAGGATTCCTGATACGCAGAAAAAAAGTCCTGAGAGAAGTGGTGAAGTTATTGGGGTTATTGGGGTCAGGTACAGGAAAGCTCGTAGGGAAGAGAAAAGCATGGCATAAAGTTCTCCTGGTTTTAAGTGTACTTACTCTGAATCACAGGCATCCTTTATTTAGTGATCCCATGTGCTATCCATGTGAAAATACAGCACTTTTGGTTCTCTGATGCCTCATTCAAAGCCAAGTGTTAGTGAAAGGTCTCCCGTTGACTCAGTGGGCTCTGTTTTTTTGTAAGAAAGTGGGTTCTCTTATTGTATGTTTCGAAACCTTAGAAACCTCTTTCTGTTTGTTTTGCCAGATTTATTTATAGCACATTGGATTTTAAATTTAGGGAGAAAAATGTAAAAACTTGCTAAACCACACTTTAATCGCCTAAATGGTGCACAGGCAATAAGATGGAAATGGGTGTTAATATGTGACTTTAAAGTTATGGCACTAATCCTAGCTATTATTCAGAAATCAGTGGGACATTTCTTTTGTAAAAATGGCAAGTTCTGAGCTTCTTTTCTTGTTCATATTCAAAAGCAGATCTCTGTTGAACACTTAGAACTTACAGAAATCCACAGGCAACTTTAAGACTGCCTTAAATACAAAATTTATTTTTTCCTTCAGCAGCAAACAAGTCACTTCCTGTACAAATCAAAATCCACTGCGCATCTCAGTTCACTTGCAAAAATTAGAATTTAGGGAAATAAAGGGACAAGAAGACCCGGAATAATTGCATTCCCTTCTGGAATAATAACAAAGCTAAAAAAATATTTATTTTATCTCTGTAAGTGTCTGTCAACTTCTTCATTATGCCGGGAATAAAACCGCACAACAAAGGGATACATAGCTTATCCAGGGTAGTTTAAAGCTATATTCAGAACACACTGACTTTAAAAGAAGTCCTTTCTACAACTTAAATGCATCCAGTCTATGGACAGTCAGTGGAAATACAGGAAAACAGTCGCTGCCACTACTTAGCTTACATTCCAGCCATGAACTGTAATGCAGAATTCTCAGAATGCAGAAGTAAGAAACCAGCACACCCCGTTATTTCCAAGATGCAACATGTTCTTGCTTCCTTTGAGCCAAGGTTGATGTGATCCGGTTCACACAATTGCTGCATCCTATTATGTTTTCTCTACAAGTGTACTAATGCTCTTGTATGGAATGCACACAAAGCAGTGGCAGCCACCATACACATTCGAGATTTCTTTAGTACTGCATCATGAAGTGAAAGAAAACCTGATTAGAATACACCTCTTCCTGGAAAGAAAATGGTCAAAAATATATTGTACCTCTAGAGTTGATTTTACTCTCTGAAATTACAGATTCAGCTAAACTGCCATCATCTCCTTGTGATAACTTGTCACACTGTCGGAATTTAAGCACCAGCAATCTACTGGGAGCAAACGTCCTTCTGTACACTACCTAAAGGATGGCTACCCTGGGGTTTCTACCAAGCCTACATGATCATATATTGATGCTAGGCTTATTTATTTCAGTGGTTCTGAAGTACACTTAATCATCTTACTAAGGTGCCCTGTGTGGTATATAATTAATATTATACATTGACTTTGGAGGAAAGCTTTGGGGGGGGGATTTGGATGATCCAGAAGAAATATGGTAACTTCTTTATATTCAACAGAGAGCCTGCATGGTACAGATGGAGAGCTTCCCTTTACCAAGATGAGAAACGATGAGAACGTTTCTTTTTCACCCCGTGCCCCGAACGCTTATGGTATTCACTGTTTAAACACAGGTCCAGTGCTAATTTTTGCCAAAAGTGAAAGAGAGAGTGAAAAATCATTAATTCAATTTCTCACTGTTTTGCCTCTGGTGATTGCTGTCACTTCAGGTAATAGCTTGTCTGTGGTTCTGACCCAGTTCTTAAACCAGTCTTTCCGTACTCCACCAATTAATCTAATGGTTCATTAATTGCAAACATCTGAAATCATTAGAACCTGATCGAGCACAAAAGCATCAAATCCTGCAAAGCTGTGACTGCTTAGCCAGCAAATGGTCTCATTGCAAAGGAATGTCAATGTTTATAGTAAATGTAACCTAAACTAGGGTGTTCATTGACATATCCCTCCATTTGTATACAACGGCTCTGACATCTATCAGTTCAAGAGTGCATGATTTATCCACTGCTATATCCTGGAACTGACAAGCCAAAGATTACGGCTTAACCTACATGAAAGCAGAGGCTGTATGTATTCCTAAAATAAATATTTAGTAACTGACAAGCTCTGGTTAATATTAATTCCTGATAGAAAGCAGTCAATTTAAGCTTACTTCATGCCAGAATCTATTTGCATTTTGTAAATCATTTTTCACAAATATAGTCTAGAGAATCTCAAACAAATGTATGTGAGTGGGTAAGGGTTGTTGCATCAGTTGCATTTTTTTTTTTTTATTGCACATCTGCATTAAAGAGAACCTTCCATGGGACTGTAATGTGGTTAGACCTGGGAGAGGACACATGGCACACAAATGGTACCTGTGAAAGAGAGAACTGTTAATTATGTGATTGTAGGGTGTGCGTGTGAGATGCTAACCTTACTGTTCTGGAGGATGAAGCCTTCTGTCTCCCCAGAGGGGTCACACTGAGGGGGTCCTAAGCATCGCTACCAAATTGCAGGATGGGTTCCTGTGTGTTCTTGGTGTGGTTTGTCTTTGATTTTTCTTTTTTTCTTCTTTTGTTTGGTTTTAGATACTAATAATTGTTCTACTGATAGATAAAGAGGGAAAGAGATGAAAATTTCCATTAAGCTCTTTCTGAGCACTGGCATTCTCCTAAATGTTTTGGTCTTCCTGCTTTGATGACAGCTGTCGTGTAGAGTCAGAGTCCCATCTAGGGCCAACAGGCAGCGCTCTGCTCAGCATGGATAATGTCAGGGACAAATTATATTTTCTTTTTGAATTATGCTTTGATAAATGTCTCCATAAAATGAGAAAAAGTCTGTGGACTGCTTAGTTACAAATAAGTGTGCATAGTGCCTCATACAGGCTCGGTTCTCCTTGTGTGTAGGACAACTGCAAATTCTCTTGAGTCAGTTGATGACAGTGTAGCCATTGCACAAAACCATGAAATACTGATGGGAAATAGCTTCAAGGTGTGAAATTAGGGCTACTTAATTTCAGACAGCAACAGATCTCATACTTGCTTGACGTGTGCTTTTTCTCTCTTATACACATGCATTACACACACACGGCTGCATCCCATAGCATTCAGCACTCACCTCTGTGTGCATTCAAAATGCCTCTTCTTGTGATGTTCGTCTTTCTGACTGAGCCTTCCTCTGGCCCATATTTTGGGAAATTGCTTCTGTTCTTTTGGTTAATTCTGCTCTTGTTTTCTTCTTGGGTGTATAACAAGATTACAAACACTTATTTCAAACAAAGATTAACTGTCTCTGCACTAAATTAGTGATGTAGCAAAGGTGAGCACTGTGCATTCATCAAACAAGCAGGAAAACATTGTGGATACGCTCACCTGGGTCTGGACTTTTGACGCTCAGACTATCCCACTCTATCATAAACAGGATAAATTGCTGTGCTTCTCTAAATCCTAAGTGAGCAGGAGGAAAAAGGTTCGGTTCTTCCCTTGCAGGTATAGTAAGCAGTCATATTCAGCACTGCTTTTTGAAATATTCCTCTTAAAAACTTTGAGAATTAGGGCGCATAGTCATATTCAAAGAGCTTAAATATCTGCTCACTCCTACTGGAAATTTTTGCCCCTGCAGACAAGAGGGGGGCAGCTTAGAGAGGCCACCAAGAAGACAGCAGCTAGAGAGGAAGGACGGAAGATAATCAGGGAAGGCGCTGGCTGTGTGCTCCTGGCAGGAGATGAGCAGTATCAGTAGCCCTAATGATCCAGGGCAGTGGCCTGAGGAAGTCCTTGGAGTGTGGTTTCCTTTATCACTTTTACTGGACTGCCCTTTGGGAATGAGTTATGATCTGATGGTTTGATCTTTTGTATTGTGTATGGGGTTATTGCACCTTTTAGTTCCTGACAACAGTAGTAAAGCTGCCAAGTATTACTTAAAGTGTGGGAATGTTTATAAGAACTCAGCAAAGGAGAGTGCCTAGTATTCAGAGTGCTAACAGTACAAGAAACATTACCAAACATCCAGCAAAGCCGTGTGTGCAGTGCTTGCTGCAATACCTTGCTTAGAAACAACCTTTTCCAGCTGGTGAAGTAAGCCTTCATCAGAACGCAATATAGACACTGAAGACCACGTTTCCAGGGTATTTATATGCATGTATTTAAGGAAAACTGCATATGTTTTTAAATATACGTGTACGTTTACATCTGCTGCAGAATTCTTTTAAATGGAATCCCAGAATGTGTTTGTTCTGAACATCAAATGAAGTGACGTTATTAGTTTCTTGACAATGTTCTCATAGAATCATAGTTCAAAATATTCCATGAAAACATTGCTCTCCCCCATCATTAAGGTGAATTTTGTTTGCATGCTCTTTTCCCAGAATACTGATGTTAATTTTTGCTTAACTTTAGTCTTACAAGATATGAAGCAATTTAACACACTCGGTAACCTTTCATTAAAGTTCAGTGCAGTACTTAAGCATGTTGGGTGCATTAATTGTTAGCTGACAGCTATTATTTCTGTGAAACACTTTTGTAGTAAAATTTCTTCTTGATGGATTGGATTTTACAAAATTTGCATTTCGCTGAGCCTGAGTCAACTGGTACTTAGAGCTACTGTAGATATTTAAATAAGGAAACAATAATTCTTTAAACTATTGTCAAGTATCTATTAAAACTAAGAAACTTATTTAGGATTAACTCTTTGTTGTGGGTTTCATATTCTTGCAGCATTGATTTTGATGTATTTCTACAACTAAAATGGCTTCTGATACAGAGACAACTAAAAGCCTGCACCCGGTCCCAAGTGCTGGCACACAGCTGGCATCAAGCTATCGGGTTCTATACTTGTAAACGTAAGGGAAAACCCCGAGAAAAACAGCAGACAAGAAGGTTTATGTGTTTTTCTAAATCTCTGTTTCAGAGATGGAGACAGATACATATATTTCCTTCTTAGGATGCTATTAGATGGTGTAATGCATGGTGAGCAATTCTCTGAAGTGCCAGAGAGCGTGGAATTTCTCAGATAGTAAACTCTAAAGACTTTAATGGATTAACATAGTTTTCCTGGCTAGTGACTTTGCAATGACCCTTGCATCTAGCAGACTAATCTACCATCGGCACTACAACAGCGAGAAGAAAAATGGAGCACCACTGGTTAGCAGCAGCTTTGGTGAGGTGGGGTTCAGCACCACAGTGGTACTGATGTGGAGGAGATGGTGAGGATGGGATATGAAAAGATACCAAATATTTGAGGCTGAGGAGGAGGAATAGTTGCAAGACATGAAAGAGGGGTAAAGCACTTTGGAAAAAAAGGGTTGTGTTGTTTACAGTCTGCTCCAGAATGGACATCAGAATGGCAGTCCATGTAAGAAGGAAAAAAAATGTGGCTGTAATGTTCAGATATATGCAACATGTTAGACTTAGTACTTTGAAGGTATTTGGCTGAAAATGTTGGCCTAGAGTGAAGATGTGGGGAGAAAAAGGAAGAATACGAAAGAGAATCCTTTGGGGAAATTGAATTGTCCAACACAGAAGAAGTGGTGAAGGAGCAGTTATAATAAAGTTGTGTCTGAGAAGCAAGCAAATAGAAAGGTTCTCACATTCAGAGCATGAAAATGTGTAAATACACATTTACGCTAATACAGTCAACTGATATAGTGATGGAAAACTATGAAAAGTAACAGCAGAGCATTAGTCTTTGGTCTGTGTTCTTGTACAAGGGCTGCTCCAAAAGTAATGCCTCCTATTTTATGATGTTGGCTCACAATGTCAGAGGCGGATGCTGGTGCTGTGGCAGTAGGGGTTGAACCTTCCCACCAATGTCCCATTACACTTTGTTGCTGTGTGACAGCTGGCAGCAGAGGGGCAGTCTGACGGAATGGGGTCTGACATGGAAGTGTATATGGAGCGAAGGGATGGAACTGAATTCCTCCATGAGGAAAAAGTAAGTCCCATTGACATTCATTGATGCTTGCTGAACGTTTATGGAGACCAAGCAGTGGATGCTGGCACAGGGAGGCTGCAGTGGTGCATTTCTGCAGTGGTGACAGTGATGTGAAAGACAAGTCACGTTCCAGACGGACATGCAGGCTCTTGTTCATTGCTGGCAAAAGTGCATAGCTGATGGGGTGACTGTGTTGAACAGTAATGCTAGGCAGATGAGAATTTGCTCTATCAGACAGTTGTATGGTGCTCTTTGTATCTGTTGTAGTTTCTGTGGAAGTTAATAGGAAGCATTACTTTCAGAGCACTGATTTTATCAATGATACACTATTGTTGCAATCAGTTGGACTTTTTTCTTAATGTACATGTCTGTATAGCCCACCTAATCACAGCTCCATCTGCCATCATCCCTCCTAGCTGCTGATACACTCCTGTCCTAGCTGACAGCCCCTTAGAACAAAAATCTAGGAATATGCTTCTGAAAAAGGACCATGAGTATAAATATACAAGCAGAAGTGCAGATATCTTGCATTATTTTTTATTGCTGATTAATTAAAAATGAAATGCCATTATTGTTTGAATGTCAGAGCAAATTCTCAATTATTTGATTATATTAAAGATCTGAATAAAAGTTGACTCATGCCTACCTATCACTAAATCAGTTGCATGCTATAATTTGGTAAAATTAGCTGACTTTCACCACTAATCTTTGATGCCTTATTAAATACATAAGTGTAGTAAGAAATGACTTAGATCATCAGTATTATCTCATCAACAGTGGAGAAAAAATGTTACTTCCTTCCATATACTAGAAATGTGATGAGGAAAGGAAAAAAAAAACATAGAGAATAGTGAGTTACTTAATTATTCAAGAGGGAATTTCCTCTTCAGCAAATTCCTCCCTCAGCTCAGCCAAGTACTGTCATTACATGACTTCTAATTTTAGGTGAATTTGGGTAGCAGTTCAGAGTTTTTAACAACAAAACTGTTGAGTCAGTGTCATGGATAATGGAGAAGTATTCTTGCTTCTTTACTAATTCATGGCTCTGCTCTAGGTATCATCTTGTAAGACCCGATATATCCTATATCCAAGTCCTTTGCGTGTTTGTAGTTTCATTGTTACGCTCAAGAAGAGATAAAGGAGAACAAGCTCAACATCGCTGTAATTTTAGCAGTGTTCTTTTAAGACCCACCCCACTCTTTTTTCACAGGTTATCCCCATGAGTCCATTATCCCACAGGTACCCTACATCTATCACTGGATGGGAATGAGCCCCTCGGGTTGAGTTTGATCAATATTTTGACCTTCAGGAAGATTCTTTGTATCAAGTAAGCAATGAAAAAAACATTGTGTGGAAAAAAAAGAAAAAGCCCATTCATCATACATAGGATACTGAAGAAATATATGGTGAGTTTAGGCACTGCTTAGTAAATGGAGACAGCTTTTGGTACAGGAAACATGGAAATCTGAATAATTGTCATTCACATTGCTTATGACCCCTCGGACATTTGTGCGATAGAGGATGAAATTTGTCACATTTGCACTTTGCACTGAGGTGTTATCCGCAAGGAGAGAGTAATTTTCCAAGTGCTATCTATTAGCTAAAATGTAAAGAAACAGAAAGCAGATCTCATCTGAGGAAGTTTAATTATTGCGTGCAGCAGAAGAGAAAAAGGTCGAGGACCTACGCAGAGATCGGTGAAGCAGAATCTGGCCTGAGAGATCCACTGCAGGCTTCTTCAGAGCAGGAAAAAAAAAAAGACCATATTTTCATAAGGGAATTGTCACGATGGTGTCCTGCAGTGAAGCATTCCCCAAGGCGAGGAAGGTGAGGGGAGATATCTCGTAAGTTAGAAAATGGCCAGCCGTACACTCAGAAGGCATGACAGCAGTTGGTTGGTCATTTCTGTGCTGCTCTGTGGGTCACACTGTGCATGCCTGCCACAGAGCCACTCCTCACCCAGTAACGCACCCCTGGCACCGCGCTGGGCATGAAGACCTATGGGAAAACATGAAAACAACGTAACCAGAAGCGTTAACGTGCAATTCGTTTGTTTTTACAGAAATAGCGTTTTGATGAAAAAGTTCTGAGCAGTTCTCTGACTGAAAAAGCGAAGTCTTAAAAATTTCTATTGAAGAAGAAATGAAAGTAATAAAAGGGGAACGGGGCGGTTCTGACAACACTGTAACTCAGCCAGCTGCCTTGACAATAAGGCAGTTAAAGGAAAATGCAGTCAGTTTACAGTCTGCTGTCTTGATAGACAGACATATATTTTATTTCTTAATATAATACAGATTTCACAATGAGCCAGCTTCTTGTTCACGGGGCATTTCAGTGTCAGAGACTCGGTGTTTTACTCCACTCATCTGTCAGTTTGGTTGTTCGGTGCAGAATCCACAATCCAAACTCCGTGGCCACGTCACCTGCAAAAAGATGCTTGAGTAAAAATTACATTATTTAATTCAAAATGCATATTTCCTTTTTTGAATTCTTAAAATCATTTTTGGCATGCCGTTCTAATTTTGTTATTCCAGTTTTTTTTTTACTTGAGACACTATTATTCTGGGTTGTTTTTTTTTTTATTTGGAAATGATTTTCACATTTAAGCTTTTTATTGTAACAGTGAATCTTAAGTATGACAACTGCAGATGTAGCGAGCAGCTTCTGTGATGCATCCAAAAAGAATCTTTGGTGGAAAGACACATTTGGCACAGACGAGTATCTTCAGCTTTGGTAACAAACCTGACTGTTGCTTCATTTATAGCAACTAGGTCACAGCATTCTTGATGGTTAGCATCATTTGGCTTTCTCCCCCCGCCCCAAGAAGAAAAGCCAAAGGAAGAAATAAAAACTGTGCTCGGTTGTAGCGTTACAAAGGGATCTAGCTTGGTCTCATAAGGGGCATGCCCTGACATTCTGTGTTTTAGTGTAACATAGGTCTGCAGATTTTATGCCTGCAACTTTGTACCAGCAAAGTTATTTTGTGTAAAAATTAACTTTTCCTAGACCTTTAACAGTATAGACAACACTAGCAATCTGACACTGTAGAGGTTTGTTAAGAAAAAAAAAGTTATTTTGATTTTACAATCATTTCATGGCGTGTGTATCTGTCTGTGTGTAAAGGGACCAGAGAGGGAGGCTGCCTTCCTGGAAAGGTTGCCCCGTGCTGAATGGGTGACCTCCACTTTAATGTGCAACTTCGGCACTGCACAACTTGGGCTGGGTTATAAGTGATAGCCCTTGTTCTAAGCAGGCTCGAATATGTTTGTTTTACATTTGATATAAGCAAATTGTGTGCATTTTGTCCCTTCTACATAAATTTTCTCATCACATGTAGGTGAGAAATGGAGCCAAGTGAGTACAGCCACCAGCCAGCTGTCCCATGGCTTCCCACTGCCTGTGCTGGGGCTCAGCTCGGAGCTCTCGGGCAGTGGTTTTTGGAGTAGCAGGACAGAGTGTGTTCTCCATGATGGGATGGAACCAGATCCTCCTTCTGTAGCAGTAGCTAGCAATGGATAAACTGTTCCACCTTGAACATTTGTAAGATCGAATTGTCAGAGGAAGGGCAAAGAAAAAGTAGGAAGAATTTTTTAACATGAGTATTTTCTTTAAAAAAAAAAAGGGAACAGTTCAGTTTTTCCCTGCAAGTTTTTAATCAATCTCAAATTCAAAAGACAGCTTGCATTCTTCATTGGCAAGTAGGAAACCACTCCAGGAGTGTAATCATTCTGAAATTCACAGCTAGGATAATGTAGGACTGGAACTCTATCAAGCCTATCCTGAGGAACTGAGGTATGCCTTGGAGGAATGCATTAGATGCTATGGTTAATTAACTAATTTACTTAATCAAGTTTAACAGTGGTTTTAACTTTAATGGCACCATTACATTTTAATATGAAAATAGCAGGCTGTATTCCGAGCACTCCCTGCCGACCACCTCCTCTACCATCCACTTTACAATTTGATTTTGATTTGTGAAGTCTTAAACCTGCTTATAATGTCAAGCGCATGTAATGCAGTATGTCTAGCGAACATTATACATGCCCACCTTGCAGTCACAGTTGCTTGAAGTCATAGCTCCTGACAGATAGTGTGCATTCTTCAGGAATCATGGAGTTTGCATGTGTTCCTCGAGATGAAAGTGGAATACACGTGTAAATATAAGTAAGCTAATTAAAGTGTGCTTGAGTGATCTTCTCGAAGACCCCCAGTCCCTGCTGCCTGCAGAGTGCCCTGGCTTTCTCTGTGGCAATGCATTGGAGCAGCTGCGAGGCTGCACCTCGAGTGGAAAATGAAGCAAAGAGAAAGGTGCTTCAGTCTGTGCTCCTCAGTGCCAAAGGAAGACTCTTGGTTCTGCTTATCACTGAGCACTAAATCCTGTCCGCCTGGTGAAGGCCGTTCTGGTGAAGGCCGTTCTGGTGAAGGCCGTTCTGGCTGCCGTCTCCCCCAAACAGGTTTTTGTTTGAAATTTTCTGGTTCCAATATGAACGTTCTACGGCTTCTTTGAATTTCAAGATTTAATAGATTACCAGATTGTTAATTCTGTGCGTCTTCTTTTTGTCTGATCTAATTGGTCTTGAACACTACATTGAATGGAGGAAACAACTATTGCCTTATCTCTGCAATCAAAAATGTGCCTTCACGTTGTGTCAGGAGGCAAATTTATAGCTCTCCATGGACCTCCTTGCCCATGGATTGCTGGGTAACCATGAAATAGTCCCATTTGGGCCTTTCTTTTGGCCAGCAGAACCCTTCAAAATGCAGTTCCTGTGTTCAGAGGTGATCCAGGACACAGCTACCACGTATACCAACATTTGATCTACAAAATAGAAATCCCACTGAGCCTAAGGCAGTGCCACGCATCCCAACACTGACAAGACTGTCCCACGGGACAGCGGCTGCTTGGGGCTCAGACAGCACCCAGCTCTGCCCCGCAGCATCCATCAGCCCCACAGCATCCATCAGCCCCGCACACCTCGGCCGTGTGCCGCCGCTCCTGGGGCCCCTGGGGGCAGACAGCACCGAGGGCAGAGATTTCGGGTGTCGGAATGGAAGCTTGCAGCTGGATAGCCACATCCAATTTGTAACAGATTTAATCTGATCCCGGAAAGGGACGATAAATCATTGCTAAACAGCTCTATGTGATTTTATGGAGAATTTTTACTATCGCAGATACAAAGATTGTATTTTAGAGATTAACTAGGAAAAGTTTTACAAGACAGTGGAGATAATGAATCACGAATCCTGTGAGGGTGAACCTCCCGTGCTGAATCAAAGTACAGCTGTCTCATATTGCTCCGTGTGCATTTTGCTACCAGTAATTTTGTCATCAATTTTCATATTTTGTTTAAACATATTTGTCTTTTGGACAAGATAGGTCATATTTCACACATTTGATGAATTTTCTCCTTGGTCCGGTTTTACAGGATTTGCACTTAATTAATTGCACAACCTTTAATTCGACAGACTGTTTTTAATGGCTGTGTAGTTTCAAATGCATATACACAGAGGAATTTCAAAAAGTAATTGTTTTTGTGTCACTACCATTGCAAGTTGCAATTATTAAAATACACAGATAACGACGCAGAATTTCTTAGCTCCATACACTAAATAACGTGTGCTTTTTTATTCATGTTTTCAAGGTTTTGCTTGGAAGTTGGGGTGTCACCTCTGTACAGCAATGTTTGTACACAGCCTCTGCAGCTTTGCACAAATACACGGTTCAAATCTGCGATAGCACTGCAAAATTGTGCATGTGTAATTTGGGAAATATGGTTTTTTTGTTGGTTTTTTTTTTTTTGAGGGAATTATACCGCAATTTCATTAATTGCTGTTGATGAAACTGTTTGACTGGGCATTTGCTGGAAATGCTGTGCTTTAAAGTGCTAAACAAATTTCATACTTGCAAAGCTCACACAAGCTTAGCGAAGAGAAGACCACCTTTTAGTAGGAGAGCTAAACACTGACAGTCGTGGTGCTCTTAAAAGCTTCTTTAGTTCTTAGCAGAGTCACAGAAGAGGGCCACCTTGCCCATCCAGACAGCACGCTGTCTGGAAATGTGCCCATCAAGTCTGTTTGTCAAGCCACCAGGCTTTTCCGTGCCTGGTAAAAGGCAGACAGGAAGGAGTAGGCAAAGGTCAATCCCTGTCACTTCGCTGTAAATGTAATTGTACTGGCAGTTTGCAAGGCTTGCTCGTTCCCTAGCAACTTTGTGTATGTGGGGAAGAGTTAAATACATATTTTTCAGTATGTTGTTTTTCCGCTAATGTTGGCACTATGATTTTTTTTTTTAATTTTATTTATTGGCCTTTGTGTATATTTGGAGGCTCGTGTGCATAAGCTGCAAGCTCCCATAAGCAATTGTGTGCGCCTTTGAAAAGAAATCTGTTGTAGAAGACTGACTGACTTCTGAGTTGGGCTATAATCATGATAATTAATCTAGATTCTGGCTTCTTTTGTATGCGGCTCTGAACAAATGCAATTTATGATACAAATGCCTCTCAGACTGCTTTTCGTACTGGTGGCGGTGAGTTGCAGTCAGAGTCTGGTTCCGTAGCACTGAGGGCTTTGAGTGGTTCCTAATGGTGTGGACTATTAGCTGGGAACTGTTTAAAATACGTGTCACAGGTGACTTCTACTCGTGACAGTTGTAAGAACAGTGATTTGTAAGGTGGATTTTTGTTCAGAAGGATGAATTTAGGGATTAGGCAGAGACACATAACTGCAGTCCGATTTCTAGGGGTTGTCCCCACTTACACAAAGGATGAATTAAACTCATTTATCTTACTCAAGTCTGAGACAAAACGGAGGGGCTCACACGCTGCTGCCGCAGCTGGCACGGACCCACAGAGCACAGAGGGGCTGCCTGGGGTGCGCGCGAGGTGCAGGGAGAGGTGTTCCGTAAGAGGAAATCTCTCTGCAGAGGTGATGCACCGTCCTGCTTCGCAGCTGGGAGTGGCAGTAGGTCACCTTCCAGTCCAGATGCACTTGGAGCGAGAGCAGGCTCAGGTGCAAGCCGCGTGGGTCGGGGAGTGCCGCTAAGAAGAAAGTGTGATGCTTGGGAAGTCTGTCCTTGCTCAGAAGTGTCAGCTGTGCAGGGAGGGGACGAGGAGTGACTCTGATAACCGCGTGTGCAGCGCTAATCACACGCGCGCTTTTATAAACCAGACGCCGAGATAAGCGGAGAAAGATCCTACTTGGTTTTCTGTGTCTGTTGCCTTACTGTGGCTGAGGAGCAGCTAAACGCAGCGCACTTTTTAAGTGCAATTATTTGATCTGCCAAGTCATAGGTTGTTTCACTTTCAGTAGTTAATATTCCCTTTCACTTAACTTGCCAGTGGAGTCACAACACTTCCACAGCGCGTAATGGTGATATTGATGCAGAGACAGAAATGCATCCAGATCTGTTAATCCATATTGTTTTAATTTACCAGACCAAATTTCCTGACATTGTTCCTTTGACTTCAGTAGAGTTACACCAGCAGAGAATTTGTTCCAGTGAGTTTTACAGCGTTACTGACTCTCAGTAATTTATCACTATACACGTCTGCTGGCTTAACTGATAGAATCTAAACGACGGGCATGGTGGTTTAAATTTCTCACTTGCTCACTGTAGGTAGTGATAACTCTTTGTTCGCCATTCTGTGCAGTTTTCTGCTCATCTCTAGATCTCAAAATGGTTTATAAATTTAGGGTGAGACTGTGACCATTAAGGTAACTGGGCAGCTCGAGGCTCCATGTGGGACAAGGGGCTGTGCCCTCTTCTCCCTGCACGGGGCCGTCCCACGTGGGACACGAAGTGGGGTGTGCTCACCCAGTGCAGCCCCACGAGCGCTGGGGTCACCCCACAGCACAGTGCTGCAAAACCTGTGCCCTGGCCCCCAGGAAGCGCCTGTTCATCTTGCATCTAGCTTTTTTCTTCTCTCTCTTTCTATTTCAAGGCCCGGGAATAGAAAGATAAATGGAAGTCGCTAAGGTGGGAGTGAAAATTTTACAGGCGTGCTTTTCCTGTTTTACTTCCTTCAAGACGAGGAATTGTTTTCTCCCGAAGGAAGACAAAGCACCAAACAAGCTGCTAGAGGATGGATTTTCAGAGAGCTTCCTCTTGCCTGGAGCCCAACTGCATGTTTGGGTGATGCACGCAGGTAGATAAGAGGCATGTGTCTGAAGGTGAGATCTCAGAGCAGCACAACTGGACAACCCAGTGCTATAGTGAGGTTAGGTAGGCAGTCTGACACCTTCAGCTGACTTTCAGTGATAAATACACTTTTGAAATTGCTGGCAGTTTCCACAGCCCTTCAAAATGTGGTCAGACCTGATGCACATGGCTTCATGGAACTGGAACAGCTGACTCCAGACTTCATAGCTCTGGCAGTGGAGCACATTCCTTCTCCCTCTGGGCTCCCAGGGGTTTGCTTGTGGCAGAGGGCACTGGCCAGAGGTCCATACCGGGCAGTGTTTGCTGGTTTTGTTCTCCACAACAAGTTACAACGTCGTACTATCACTCCAGAAAGAGTTACAGAGGAGGAGTTAGAATTCATGCTGTGTCCTGGTGAGTTTCTCATCTTTGTTCGTTGCAGATGTTAAGTCATTTTGAGATGCAAGTCATTTCTTTGAAAAAGCTTTCTTTGGGGCTGAAATATAATGGCAGGAAATTAGCTGTTAATCCCGTCTTTTCTTGGACAGACTAGACATGCATAATAAACTCCCCCTTTCCTCCTCCCCGCTCGCCCAGTGATTCAGTTTGACCTGAAAGAAAACATTTTCTTCCAAGAGAGACAATGTTTATGAGGTGCAACCATAGTTTGGCTCTGATGATTAGAGACACATGTATCAACCTGCGCACAATTTGTGATGGCTGTTTAAAATGAACTCTGGTCAGGAAGACTGAGATCACAAACCCTGTAATAATCAAAACACGGGTAACTGGCTTAAGATAATATTCCAAAGGTGCATCCAAACTCACAAACCTGCTTTATAAGCCTCGCTCTGGTTTGCAGAGCACAAAGCTTCATAGTGTGGCCAAGAAGGAGCCCACCTGCATCCCTCCTGCCTGGGGGGTCAGCATGCAGAGACAAGCAGGAGGAATACACGCGTGGCATTGCTTTACCTTCAGCGTTTGCTGGCTGCTCGCATAGCCCTGCAGCCCCGTGCCACGTGGCATGGAGGTCAGCTTGGGATGGGCGGCTGCCAGGCAGTGGGAAGGGCAGGGCTGTCATTGCCCCAGGGCTGGAGACACCTGCCTTTAAGGGCTCACATGGCCTTTTGTTTGTCTGTACCAACATCTTTGTATTAAATTTTCTAATGGATTTAAAATAATTATTTTTCCAGATCTAATCAGAAAAAAAAAACCAGCAAACATGGCTATACAGTCAGCGAACAGGTATATCAGATACAACTTTGAGGTTTCCCCACGTGCGTACTAGAGCATGCTTCTTCCTGTGATGGAAAAGCTTCGCTTAGCTTTTCCATTTCCCTGTTTTAACACTCGTAACTACTTCAGCTCATGTTGGGCACAGGTAGGAAGGGTGCCAGCATGAGGAGACAGCTAGGTTATTATTTTCTGCTCATGTGGCTGAGAATATTTTGTTATTTTAGGATATTTCAGCAAATGAAGGAGACACCTTTGGGAAATGGGGAGAAGTTCTTCTGCCGAGCAGGAACATACATTCAGTCTTTAGTTCACTGCTTCTGGTGGGCAAGCATCAAATCAGGCTGATCCCTGATCAAATCCCTGGCAGTTCTGTCAGCTTTTGTTAGCACTGCTTGATCCTGCCTCGCTCAGAAAGCTTGAGGAAGAGAAAAGCGGTAGGAAATAGAAAGTTAATTCATACCCTCCTGATTGTGTAGTGAGGGTACTGTAACACATAAGTAAGGAAAATTACAGTGGAAATTAGAGATCTGTGAAAAGTGCTAGGGGCGTATGTGAAAGCACAGATGTACGCAACAGCTGACGGGGCAGGGGCAATGCTCAGCAGCATCTCTCTCTGTTGGGCTGTTGAGCATTTAAGGCTTTCTCCCTTAACGACGTGTTCCTCTGCCCCAGGCTGTTCAGGTTTTCCATGCCTGACCGAAGGAGTCACCCCATGGATCCTTTGCTCCTCGGGTGACTCAACCCCTCATTGAGTTTAGTGCCCAGGAGTCACCATGGGACCCTTCTGGGCCCCGCGTGGTTGGGGCAGCGTGGGGTGGGCGATGCACCGAGCCCTGCAGCCGTGCATCGCTGCTACCGCCGTGTGTAGGGAACGCTCCCTTTCAGCTTTAAAGCATCGTGCTTTATGACTGTTCTGACTTACCCCTAAATATAGCAGTGCCGGAACGTCCGCTTGTTTAAGTAGTTCCATTTGGTCCTAAATCCATCAGGTTCTTGTAAAGGACTTTAATAAGTCATTTTAGTGAATAGCTGGGAGCTGCTGCGGCTCCTTGGGATGGGAAACAATATGATGTACTTTCAAACCTTTCCATTGGGTAGATTAATTATTTTAAAATAAATAAGCTGCATTTAAAGTTCTTTTTCATCAAAACAATAGGACTTGAACTAAAATTCATATGCCAGGCGGCAGCCTTGTGAATTGTAAAGTGAGTTATAAACCTATAGAAAAAGGATTTTATTATGGAAATGTAAACTGTCCCCTAAGCATAGCACAGGGAGGTGATGCTATAACAACATACTGGTAAGTAATAAACAACAGCCAGTATTATATCAGATGACTGGATACAGCCAGAAATGTATCTGTTTGGGTGTTGAATTATCCCCAAATTTGAATTATGGGCATATAATTCAAATTATCCCCTTCTAGTAATATAAAGTCTGACAGACATATTTTTTTAATATACCTCTTGTGCTGTTTTGCATTATGTCACATCCTCCAGCGTGAAAACCACAGCTTTCCTAACATGATTCATCAGAAATCAGGGGGGAAAAATAGTTGAGATCTGATATACTGAGTACTCTTAAATTACATAGCAGCTTCAAGTATAGTGTACGAGGAGATAGAAGCCGAGTGAATAAGTATGTCTCAGGCTGTCATGTCCATGAACTGGGAAACTCACTGCTCATTGAATCATTTCCTGGTACTTCTGCTCATCCATCGATACAGAGAGCAACCAGACCGGGTTTGCAGAGATGAAAGCCAGAGTAATTCAGAGCCAGCTGTAATTCTTTATACAGCATACACCAAGTATTTTTGTTGACTCCTGCATGACATTTCCAAGGTGGCTGGGAAACCAGGCCATTTGTTACACGGAGGCTAGATCAATAGAAAGCACAGAGGAAAACAAGTAAAGTTAACATCCAGGGGAAAGGACAGCACAACTTCCAAGTTTGCACATCTCAGATGTGCGCAGTGTACGTTTCATGGGAACATCCTGTTCTCCGGTGCATGGAGCAGAACATCCTATTCAATTTACTGAAAAATACTAAGCACGAGGAAACGCTACTGCTTTATGTACGGGGGATTGTCAGCGTGTATCGGCGTATCACACAGAGGCATCGCACACCCGTTCTCCTCTGAATTTTCCGTGCCGTCGCGGAGCATCCCGTGTCTTTGTAATACGAATTCCTCAAACGTTTTGAGTACTCTGACCCATCCGAATTCTCACTTTCATGAATGCTGTCTGTCCTATCACTAGAAAATCGCTGCGTTGCATATAAAAGATGACAACATACGGTACAATCTAAGCGTGTTTTTGATCAGACGGGATCTATCAGGGGTAAAAATCACTTGCTGTAACAGCGGATCTTAAATAATCTCATTTAAATGTTATAGTGCCGAGCCTTGCTGACTTCAGTGGCTTGACTGGAAGTTTACAGGGAGTTTGTGCTCATGTTCCAAGGCCTGATTTGAGAGCCAACTTCTCCTAGAGGTCTCAGCGAAGCTTTAATGTATTCTCCATTGCAAGGAGGAATAAAACAAACTCCATAGGTTCATCTGCTTAAGAGTACTCCTGGCCAAGGTTTAAAGGAATTAAAACATCACCTGCACTCTGCGTGTAAAGGCTTAACTTTTTGATAAACAGCAAACTCATCTACTGCTGCGCTAGCTATTTTTAACCCACCTTGTGAGTACGCTTTTTTTTATTGCTTTATACAGCATATCTGATTCTCTCTAAAGCACAAACTAAAAAATCTATCCGGCTGTCATTTGCTGCATAGTGCCATCTATCATCATGCAGCTTGGCAGCTGTAGTGCATGAGAGCGGGGGGAGCTGAAGCAGGAGGCACAGTCAAGGACTTTCACATGTAACAAAAAAAAAATCCTTGTCACAATTATTTATGGCTCTTGCTGGGGCACATAATAGGACACATAAAACCTCTGTTTCAGTTTCAAGCACCCTCACATCCCCGCTCCCTTGTCGAAGTTGGTCGCAGGCAGTTTTGCTTTACACATACAATTTCCTGAACAATGCCGAGCACTTGTGAAGTGACAGTGACAAATACTGGAGATGCTGGCTCCGGCTCTGCAGGCTGCTGCGGGAGCAGCGGTGTCAATAATGGAGGAAGGCTGCCAATGATACCAAAACGCCGCTGTGATGTTCCACTTGTTCAACCAGCTATCTGCAACGCTTTTATTTTGAAGCTGCGGGAAACTTCTTCTGTAAGGAAATAAACTGTTAGAGGAACCTGTGCCAGGAAACAATTCTTCACTGTTCGATCTTCTCTGGAGTTTGATTTTGTGATAACTAAAATATGGCTATTGCAGAGCGGCTTAATGAATATTTAGCAGTTCCCTGTTAGTGTTGGCCTTGTAAGAAGTCCTTTTGTTGGTGGCTGTTATCTCAGCCCTCTGCGTGGTCCGTCTGAACTTTGTTGTTCACGGTGTAGCCATAATCCTGGGTTCAGGGGTGGATGATGTACTTCGTAGGAACCCTGTCTGCTCCTTCTCAAGGTGGCAGGCGATGCAGAGCTGTGCTGCTAAGGAAGCCAAGTTTAGATGATTAGACATAAAACTCAGCTCCGGTCCAATAAATTATCTTGCTTGCAGTTTCTGAAGAGTGTGGACAGACACTACCCCTCATGTCCTCGTTAGAGTCCTCTGGTATTTCCCATACCCTGTAGTATTTCTGATCTCCAATGTTAAGGAGCAAACTGCTGAATTAGCAGCAGAGGGACCAGGATCTACTTGCTGCTGTGGAGCAAATCAGTTTTGAAGGTGTGATCCACAGAACCGCCAGGACTGCGCATTGAACAGAAGCAACTGAAAAATGCACCACCTTTAAATGCAGGACATTTTCGTTATTCTTAGTGCAGCCACAAACTGTTCAAATATGCAGCACAACTGTCTGCTGTTCAGCATGCCTCCTGATCAGTCAGAGTTACATTTCACTTACAACTCATGTGACCACACTCCCAGAGAGGTTCCTCTAGGTCAGAAGTGCTCTTCCAAGAAGGGTTGTTGGAGGAAGCGCTGCTCCCACTAGCTCAGTTACATCCCACACCCACCCCCCTGCCCCTGTGTAAGGAAGCATCCTGAGAAACCATTCACACGTGTCTAAACACATCTCCATTTCCCCGTGACTTTGCATCCATCCCATCATCAAGGCTCTAACTCTGTAAAGAAAGTTCCCGTTGAGTAGAGGTGGCCTGGACAAACGTAAGTTGAAACGGCTGTGGCTCTTTACTTCATGGGCACTAAGAACCACAGGCAGCTTTTGCTCATTGCTTTTTTCTTCCCCATCTAACTAAACATGTAGGTGTACATTTTTCTCCTGTATTCCTTCTTTTTAAACTTCCAGTCCTATTTGGATCTCTTTTCTCACAGTAGTGAGAGTAGGAGTGGGATCAAGTGTTGGCTGGACCGTATTTGCATCCATTACTGATAGGTTGTTTTCTTGAATGCTCTGAAAACTGAAAGAACTACAGTCTTTATTGTCATTTACATAGTAACAGCTCCAGATGAGGCATCTCCTAGATCCAAGGGATTGCAGCATCTCAGAAAATGCTGCCTTGATTTTCCCATGCTCGGGCATGGAAGTTAGCATCATTCTGTATTTGGCAGTGGTCTGATGCACTGAGTGAACATGCTTGCTTACGGGATGCATGAGACTACGGAGCTTAGCAGAGTTTTCTCTGTACTGCGTCCTGAAACCTGGAAAATACCCATTGAAGCTACATAGCAAAAAACCAAACGTAGATAGAGGAGAGCTGAATTTAGGTACATTGCCAGTGTTTGCCCTTCTCCAAGAAAAGAATTAAAGACTGCACGAATTCTGCTGCATTGGAGTTGGTCACTGCAATACATTGTGGAACGGGGCTGCTACGGATCAAACCAATTTTTCACGGATCATCTGTCACCTTTAATTTCTGTCCTTCTCTTTCCTACATACTTGCAACATCTTATGCATATGGCACTTTCTGAAGAGAAAAAATATTTTTCCCGGATTTTACAGCTGGGATGTAGAAAAGTCTTAAAAACTGTCGGAAAATGCCTTGAAGGAAACAAATG
Source organism: Numida meleagris (assembly GCF_002078875.1). Taxonomy (NCBI): domain Eukaryota; kingdom Metazoa; phylum Chordata; class Aves; order Galliformes; family Numididae; genus Numida; species Numida meleagris. The sequence continues at coordinate 12,950,610 of NC_034427.1, forward strand.
ATGCTGATAATCAAATGATCTGTATAGCAGAAATGTCCATGTGATTTCTGTTTGCTTTCAATGCATTAATTTCATCTCAAGTTTCTTGTTCCACTGTCTATTTTTATATAGTTCGTGGATGCTTAGATTTCTGAATTTTTGGATGTACAACTCATTGATGTGAGTACTAGTGCCTACTTCAGGAGCTGACAAATAGAAGGTTTTTGTTGTGGCATCTTTCTTAGGATTCTCCTTGCACAGGTTGCTCTTCAGCTTCTCACCTCTGAAGAAGTCTCTGCCTTCTGATGCTTTTACTTGTTTAGTTGTTTAATTGTTCAAGGTTTCAGTTCAGTATAGAAAAACACAGATCCTCCTTTTCAGGTGAATTTAAGTTTGTAGAAATGTTTCAAAAGAAATTTAGTTTTCCATAGCCTGCATATGTTGAATCTGAACAAAACAGCCTGAGTGGGACAAAACAGGGACTCACTGAATCATTTGGGAAAAAGCCCAAATGTTGAAGCACTAATTGGGCTTGTTTGGTTGGTGGGTTTGGTTTTATAGAACTTGAGTAAGGCTGTGAGTAGCTATAGAAGCAGCACTGGCATTCCTCAGTGTGGTACTTCCTGTAGAATTGATCTTATTCTTCAGCCGCATTCATTGAATTTGTTCCGTAATCGTACAGACATGATTTGGTTGGCACATCCTCTGATATGGAGATAGACTGCAGTTACCAGAACAGATTGAGTAGCCTGGTCTTTAGGCTGGCACACATGGAACCTCTCACTTCAGAAAATTCTGCCCAAGAAAATTCTTGTTGGTGCTCATACATGTGTACCTGAAAAGCAGAGGGAGGGCAGGTACAACGGGATACAAAAACTGCCATACTCGATCCTTGGCTCACAAACAATTCTGATAACTGCGCCGTATTTTCATTCTTCCAGGCTTCCACAAGTGCACTTGTAATCTGCTTTACCGTCCATAAGGTAAATTGTTATATAGTGTAATGTTGTACAGCAAAAACATCATTTATCATTTACATCAATGGGAAAGAGAATGCCATAGAACCCATCTATTGCTGTGCACAAAACCTGCTGCCATATGAGTGCATCACCTGGTATTTTCAACAAGCTAAAAAGTAAATTCTTGTCAAAGAGTGCCTTTCAGATTATTTAGATGGAAGATTTTTATTTACTGTACAGACACGTTTACCTATACAGCCAGCTAATGACTCTTTTGCAGTCAACACTTTTCAGTGAGTTATTGCACAGTGATTTCAGATATTTTTAAAAATTATTATTTAATAAACTTTAAGCCTATTTGGGTTTTTAGTTCTTTTGATGCCACAACACATTGCTCTTTGCTTGAGATTGACACCAATTTAGTAAGATGTGGCAAACATGCAGCTACCAAGGAAATAGTTTCCTTAGCAACGAGGAACCTACTGACAACGCTCAGTGCAGAACCCACTTTAACCCCAATCTGTGGAGTTCTGCCTTGCTGTTTCCTCGCTGTTCCTCACAGCTGTACAAATCAGATGTTAGAGGCCCAAATTTTGCTCTTATATAAACACAGGCAGTGTCATCTTTGATATATTTGAAAGCAGGAGTTGGCAAACAACTGCTTGCACCATCAAAACTTTTGAATTTAATATTGCCTGGTAATGTGTAAAATGTGTGGTGTGCAAATCTGAGCTGAAGTCATGTTACCCCTCCTGTAAGCTGAGACCGACTGATGTATGCAGGGTTAACAGAGCTTAGGGTAAAATAACAGGAGAAAAGCCATGATGCCTACTGCTGACACACAGCTTTGGTCGCAGGACCTGTATATGCCATTGATGGAAGAACATGCAACATGTAAATGCAACATTAAGTTTAGGACCAATAAAAACAATGGGAGAAGCAATATAAACATTTCCAAAAATTGTATGGGAATTGCTCCATCCAGCTGATCTGTCACTTAAATAGCAATAACAATGCATGTACTTGGTGGGAGAAGAAAAGAATCCATTTAAATGGAATTTTGGTTAAAAAAATGCAATACATGTAAGAAAAATATTTCACTTCATCATAAAACTCCTTGTTTTTACAGAACATCACCTTTATAAACATAGCCTTGTTGGTTATGCTTTTATTGACTGCCTTAGTGCATCCATCACATGTTCTCTAGTTTTTTGATTTAGGTGTGGTATGAAGTGGTCCAGTATCACCAGTAGTGGCCCAAGCCTGGGAGATGTTTGAATGCCAGTCCACATGTTTTCTGAGTAGGTCCCTGTGGGCTCAGATTCTTATGAGATTAGCAATTCTGAATGTTCCCAATTTGGAACAGTCACCTGGAGCACTTAGAAATTATTTTCCTCTAAGAAAATGTTAACATAACCATGGAGGAAAAAAAAAGGTGCATCCCAAAGATCCGACTCACACATATGCCTGCTTTTCTTTGGTTAGTATTCCAATTTCTGTATGATTTTCTGTACTCAGAAGTGTTAAACCTGTGGCATCTATTGATGAACTTTACTCTTTTGCTGTTCAACTGCTGTAATTAAGTTGCTGTATCAGCAGTTCCACACTGAGCATCTCTCTCATTCTGAATGGTTGTGATTTGATTATCTCTTCCATGAACCCCTGCAATTCTGTGGATATGCTTTCGTATAATTAGATGAAGTGTGGTCTGAAAACCAACAATATTTCCTAACCACTGGTTTTTGAAATCCTTGCTAGAAAGAACACTAGTGATAAACTGAGTTTTTTTATTTTTATGCAAATTACAAGTATTATGATCTACCATATACTTTAGCATCAGTTGTTCTTCAATTTGAGAAAATGCTGATTTAAAGCATAACTTAATACAAATTATTCAGTGAAGCGTAAGAGTAAAAAAAAAAGAAAAGAAAGAAAGAATAGAAGAAAAAGAGGGAGAAAAAAAACTTTCTTCCTTACAATTATCACAGTCATTTGGTCAAAGACAGACATAGATTCATTTTTAAAAAGTCAGCTAGAATAGTCTTTAAAATATTTAAAAAAAAATCTTGCCACCAAAATCACAGTAATAATAGTTTAAGAAAGTATTTGAAAATAGGCACGTGACATACAGTGTAAGGCTAAATCTGGGCTTTCTTCATGCACTTGTAATTAACAAATAATTAAAACATCATTTATTCCCTGCTCTGACGTATAGGCTATTCACTACAGTATCTCTACGAGCTGATATTATGGGATATTGACTGCATCAGGAGGCTGACACCAGGAGGCCGTGGTGTGCCAGTTTCCATCAGGTGCTCTCCCAGCTTGTTTCAGTCATGTGGGTCACCACGTTTTCTTCCCAGTTGTACGTATGAAGGATGTGGTTATCAGACATCTCCTGTCCCCACCGCCCTGCGTCTCAGTGCTTGAAGCCGAGGGAAGCAGTCTCTCTTGATTTCTTCATGTCCTATCACACAGGGCACAGTGTCAACACCAGACATAATAAATACTAATGCAGTCACCTCTTCATGAAGCCAGCAACTAATGTCATTGGTAACTCATCCCCAAAGGCAACTACAAAGCCTATTTCAAAATGCATGGCTTTGCGGATGTCAAGTAGCGATAATTTCCCATTGACCCCTGCTGGATTTGAGCAGGCGAGTTGGAAGGGATTTAACCTAATCCTCACGCAGATTTCTTGAGCCATTCATTCCCTCGCACTCAGCCCAGGTGAGACTTCTTCTTTTTCTGTAAGCAGACATTTCAATTTCATGCTTTCATCTCTAGTGGGTAGCGATGCCAAGAAGTAACACGAGGGGTACGTGAGTACTTCAGGTTTCCTGACGCTTGTTAAAAACTCCATATGACCGCACCGCTGCCTGCAGGGGTCACTCGGGCAGAAATTCTGTGGCATGCAGCCACTGCAAGCTGTGGATTAGGCACTGATGAACTTCCATTATGTTGTAAGTTACAGATGTTCCAGTGTTCTCTTAACAGCCCGAAAAGGAGACAAGGAGAGGTACGCATCTCTTGGAAAGCTTATTCTAAACTGGAGGAGATGCTGACTTCTGTAGGAGGAGGGGGAATCCGCAGAGGCAGATTCTACCGGGCAGGGAACCAGCAGCTGCAGCAGCCTGGCTCTGTTAGGGACAAGCACAGTGCAAGCCAGGGCCGCCCTCCTCATGGCACAGCTCAGGGAGTTTGCAAGCGGTGATTGTCAAAAAAAGAGTGGCTGCGGATTTCTTCATCGGCATGAGTGATCTCTGTCAGGCTGTGGTTTTGAGATCATGGTGATATTGTTGCGGTGGCCGCCTGAATAGGGAGCTCACCAGTAGAACTGTGGATTCAGAGGGAACACCAGCAAGTCACTGCTTTCCCTCTTTCTCCAGCCCCTCATGCCCAGACTCATGCTCACTTCAGTGAATGGTAAATAGGGAAAGAAAAGGCTGGTAGACTTCAGACCTGTGTTTGGTAGCAAATAAAAAGTCTTTGGGCAAATCAAAGCATGGATTCCTACCGTTGCATTGTTAAGAAGAATATTCCGTGTATACTGGGAGAATTGCATCTTATCAATTTGTATATTTCCGTTGCTTTCTGTTTTCTTGATAAATGTAATAGCATGATTCAAGCATTTTGCCCCAAGCAAACTCTACGTGAAGGTATTAACATTCATTAACAGAACATACGCTGATATGTAAATGGTGATACACGACAAGCTGCTCTTCATGATGATGATTGCTAAATGCAAAGAGGGTCATGAAAGCTGAAATTTCAGTGGGCAGCCGGCTTGGGACGCACCATTGTACTGTAAGGTACTGGAAAGCAAAGAAAATCCAATGGTGTGGTCTGAGCTGCCTAGAAATTGCTATGTGTTTCTGAGGTTAATGAGAGAGGAATTAAGCACATGCACATATGTGGTATCTCTGAGCTGTTTCTGTAAGAGCTGTTAATGTAGGACAGAAGTAATAAAGCAATAAATTAAAGGTTTTTAATTATCATTAGAAAATATTGCTATCTTTCAATGCAGATGCAAACTGAGGAAAAAAAAAGTAAAGAGCTTTGTTTTTAAATTTGCATGAATTAAGGGGGGAAAAAAAAGCCACAATTCAGATTTTCTTTCCTTTTAGGTTTAAGGGGGGAAATGCTGAATATGCAGTGATTTTTATTTTTACTTTTTACATTAATAATAATAGGAAATAGTAGATAGTGGCATCTCAGCACAATTCTAATTTAATGAGAAACAATAAAATAGTTTTCCAAAGGGGCCTATTTAGGTCCAAGAAAGGGGGATATTAAAGTTTCAAGATTTATTTTACTTTCGTTAAGGTATGCTGATGTGCATTTTTTATGGCTGTATTCTATCTGCTGATTAGATCTTTTATAATTTCCTTAGCTGGAAGAGAGCTGATATTCTTCAGACTGGATAATTTTAGTCGTGGTAGCGCTGATCTACGTTGCAAAACATTTCCTTTGGCTTTGTACAAGATGATGTCACGAAAGGAAAGGGAAGCCAATTCCGCAGCCACTTGCGCAAATCTGGTTCTTGTCGCATTTAGAAAAGGAAGAGAATCGTAGCACAAAACCCTGGAGATATCCTATGAGCTCCTTCGTACCTCTGCCAGAAAAATTCAGACGCGGCGCAACACACCTCGAGGGGTGGGATGGAAAGGGAAGGCTCAGCGTCCGCAGGGTGGGACTGAAGATAGGATAGAATCTGGAATGGAATGGAGCTTGGGCATAAGAGAAAGGAAGTGAGATGCCTAAATGAAAGAATAGCTGGAATGTAGGGTAGATAAACTTTGAGACCTGCATCCTGACTATGGGCTTAGAAAGGAATAAGAGGAGAGCCCGTTGGTTTCTGGGCTGTCATGCTGTGTTTCTTAGATGTGTGAAAATAACGGCATCCTCGTACCAGTGTACAGTGTACAGACCTACACGGTGCAGCTCGCTATCTGAGGCACTGCTGCGTGTCCTCCTCGGGTCGGGTTTTTGTCGTTCCTTTTGTTGATGGTGGTGATGGTTTTTTGTTTTATTTTAAGAATAGAAAATACAGAACTGTTGACCGGAGACATACGTTGCTCTGCCTTACATGCGAAGGGAATCTGAGGAGGCTGTTTCCTTCAGTGCTTCACTAGGTGATTACAGATCGTATTTCTCTTCCTTTATAAGTCCCCTTTGTACATTTTTCAGGCTACAAAGATTTAAAACTTCCTTAGGGAAACTACAGTCTTTCTCTTTAGATATTGGAAACATAACTAGTATTAACATTTTGTCAATATATTCAAGTATATAGTTTTAAATCAGAACATCAGTTATTATTACTTAGTACTTTAATATTTAATTAGTGCTGTGCTAATTTCTGCAGCATTGTGTGTTTGTTTCCAACCTTTCTCTTATCCTGGAAATGTAACATCTTGGGGGGGAAGCAGCAAGATTTTGGGTCATCCCTTGCTGACTGTGGTCAGTGGTTCTATCCGACATCGATACCTTGAGAGACCGCCCTTCCTGGGTAAATCTCAGACATCAGCATGATCAAAATTAATATATATTTGTATAAAAAGCACATCATTAACTATTGGAATTCATGTCTAAAACATCATTTGCTAGTTTCCACCTTCTGTGATGTCTCTTTAGTTCACATCATCTTTTTTGTTCCAAAGGTCTGTGTTAAAATAACGCTTTTTCTTCTAAAGGACACTTGCTGTATAATCCTTTGTTAGGATAACAGGACCATCTGGTCCCATCCATCTCTCCACGATTTGATGCTGGGTTAATTGCACCCTGTCAGCATGCATGATTGACACTCTGTTTTCTCTCTTCGCTAAGAGTAGTCTATTAACAATGCCGTTTCCCTGAATTCTGCGAGATCTTTTCACAGCTTCTTGTGTGGGACCTTATACTCTTCCTAAGTTTTGCTATCAACCATTACAATAAAAATACATAAAAAGTAAATTAATAATAGCTATCTTCCAGTTTGGTGGATAGGTGCAACCCAGTGCATTCTTCTCTCAAGCAGAATAAGCAGGGTTTCAATCAGTAAATTAGAGGGTCCATTATTTCTCTAGCAGCACAAGAATGGGCATCGCTCTTTATCCTGTTGTTAGCATATTCTCACTGCAGAATGTGTGAATTAATGGGCACAATTGCTCTGATTTCATCTGAGTTACATTAAGTTATCCTAGCTTTCATTTAGCCTCAGTACTTTTTTGTGAATAGAACCAACTGCGTGGCAGTCCGTTCAGCTGCTCCGTATACCAGATGTGATCTCACATTTTAGCAGACACCATGATAGCTAGGTAGGTCCCAATCAGCTCTTTATTCTGCTTTAACATTTGAATCTGTGTGGGCCGTGCTCTGTTCAGTACAAAAGGATGCGTGTTTCTGTGCAGCTTCACAGGAGGTCTGACGATAAGGCCCGCGGTCCATCACGGGAGCTTCGTGCTTTGCTGTAAGCCTTGCTCTGCTCTCACTGCACTGGATTTTACAGCACATCCACCAATGGACAACTGAGATTCACTGTTTGCCCTGAAAAGAAACAAGCTAGCCAAGAATTTTAAGCAAACCAATTTGAACAGCTCTGTTAGTTTTACTATTCAGACTTCGCAAGTTTCAGTTTGTCACCTTTGAGTCACTGTGGTAGTGAGGACTTCAGATTCTGTCGTCGTGATCTTTCATTCCTTTGTGCTTTGTGTTGCCGTTACACCCATGCCAGGCGAATTTAACATTACAAGAGACAATTTTGTATCCACTTACTACTTATTTCACATGTTGATACTGAGCTGAGGAAATGTCTCGTTTTCCAAATTGTGATTTCTACTTAGAAAACACTTTCATACCGGCACTCCACTCAAAATGGAACGTTCTCGAGGTTTGTTGAGAAAGATTCTTCATGGCCTGTGTCAGCTGTGTGAAGGAAGACACGAACCCCTGGGAGGTGACGAAGAGCGGGCGCGTGGCCCCGCAGCCGTGGAGGAGCTGTGCTCGAGGGCTGTGCGCGTCACCAACGCACCAACACGTGCCCTGCCTTCCTCCAGTTCTTCCTTTCGCACAAAATGATTCCAAAAGAACAAATGGAACGCTCTCGTACACAACACTTGTGTAAAGCCATAATGCAGAATCATGACCCGTGGATCCCACATCCCAGCAGGTGCCAAAACAGTTCACGTCAGATCTGGGGAAAGGGTTCTTTTTGCTCTCGCACTTTTTTTTAATTTTAATGGTAGAGTGTCAGGAGAAGTTGGGCTTTTATTCTGATTTGGAACAGAACTTTTTCTTACCAACACTTCTTTTGATAATTTTCTTTTCTTCTGCTCTAGTTCTCCTCTTCCACAACTTCAGCAAACTATTTCTAGGTCTCCAGATTCCGTTTCCCTGGTACACGCCATTGAAAAATGCTTTATCTTCAGTGAATCTTCGGCCTTCACGTAACATATGTGCGTATCGCTTACTTGGTCTATATTTGGTCTTACATACTTACACTATGAAAATGTTAATCTGCAGACCATTTTGGAAAAATTCGTTCTGGTGTAATTGGTGGTTATTTATATTGTGAGCCGATTATTATTTATATTGTGGCAGAGCACAAGAGGTCCGCGTCTCTGTACCGGATGCCACAGCTTTAAAAATGAAAAATGTCTGCTTGGAAGATCCTTCAGTCATTAGCTTTAGTTTTGATTGTCACATCCTAACTGACAAGGCAAGTGCTGTTCCCCATTGTACTGTAACTGAAGCTGGAATGGGGCTCTTTGTTTTCCCCTTAGATGTTGGATAACTGGCACATCTCCATGTGTGAGGAGATGTGAAGACTCTGTGATATTATCAAACATCATTTCTAAAGGAAATGACAATTCTTTTTGTTACCTTCATTGGTACTTTTACATGGCAGTTGCTATAATTTAATGTAATTATATCTTTCACTGTTTTTCATTCTTCTTTTGCATATATATTCATGCTTCCTCTGATGATAGTTTTCATTGCAGCTCCTGGTTTTCCTATGGAGAAACTTACTTATTACCTCGCTGCATCTCAGGAGATACGACCCCTAATATCCTTGCTGGATATTGCTCCGTCTCAGGCTTCTCGCTGATGAAACAGCAAGATGCCCAACATTTCTGTTCGTTCTAACTCTGTCCCCTACCGTATTTTGCAATTGTCATGAGAATTGTAGTTCATTGAATTAATCTTGTTCCTAGTCATCAAATTATTATAACTTAGTTTCAGCAAATACAGTAGCTACTCAAAAAACACATTACTTTGTGGAGCTGGTTGAAATATTGTGCACATACAGCAAATGCGACAAAATTTGCCACTTCACTGGGTTTGCGAAAAGGGAGAAAAGGAGAAAGAAATCCCCTCCTTTTTTTCTGCTGTAATATCACTAATTACCTCATTAGCAAAAGGCCATTCCATCAACAAAAATGTGCTTTTTGTACGTTTTATGCGTGTGACCTTGAAAGTTATGTATGAAACAGAGGTTTTTGTAGCACTTCTTTTTTTCAACCCAAAAAAAGCAAATACCTGCTGGTGTGAAAGATGGCGGAGAAGAAATCCTTCCCGACTCCAACTCGAGGCAGTAGCAGCGTGCTCAGGGCTGCAGAGCAGGGGCACGCCGTGGGACCTCGCCTGAGCTCCTGCTGGCACGAGGCAGCGCTGCTCAGGCTCCTACAAAGCTGCTTCTTACATCTTCCGCCTGTGGTGTGTAGTTCAATTAGGAGAATTTAGGGGCACCAAATTATCTCCTAATATTTTTTTGCATCTTAGAATTTTTTTTTCAAGAGTCTGGTTAGAAACTGTAGAGGTATAATACATGTGGTGTAGGGTAGTATCACCTAAGTCTGCGGGCATATGTTGATTCGCACTAAAGAAGTGTCCCTCATCATGATGTCCTGCCTGTAGGAAATATTCTCCTCCGTGATTTCTGCAGCATGACAATGAAATACACTGAAAGTAGAGGCAGCCCACTGTGTGAAACACTGCTCTTAGTGCAGTGTAATTTGCAAAGTTTTAACAATTGCACAGACATTTGCTGGTGCCCTGCCTTGTATTCCGGTGCCAGACAATGTCACTTACACTCACATCTGCCGCTACGCAGTTCTAACGTAACCACATTGGATGTGATCATAACACAATTCATGCCGATCTTGCCAGAAAACAAATATTTCATTTTATTATGCCACTTATTGTAACAGTAGGTACTATGAAAAGAAACAGATGAGCTACAAGCAAAGATTGTGTCTGTGCATATTTCTGCAGTATTACTGTATAGGTATCACAAATATATGATAGATCACGAAATTAATAATCTGCTCACTTAGTTCTCTTCATTTTCTGACTCAGCAGCTTGAACAAGTTCCATTCTTGTAAACATAAGACACATATTGACTGAATCCTATTGATATTCCTATATTTCATGTCAGAAGTTGATACATTTGATCTTTTCTGTGGCGAATATCCACTTACAGCATTAGGCTACTCTGCTGTGTTCTTCCAGTTCCCATGGATGTAAAGCTTACCCTTTCAGGAAGTTGCAGTTGGGGTGATTTTATTCAGATGAGGCAGGTAAAGAAAATCCATATGTTTTTATAGAGCAGTACAGGCTTATTGGCCAGGAACCTGAAATAACAGCTCAGAAATCGGTCCTACCGAGGGAGGGGAGAAAATGTAAAATATTCTTGGAGAATTTACCATTGTGTCTGAAGTTACCCCCAAAGTTTTAGGGGGGGCAGTTGTCTAACTTGATTGTACCACGGGCAGAATTGGGACTACGTTGAAATCAATGGCAAAACAGGCTGCTGATGGAATCAAAGCCAGAATTTCTCTGTTATTTCTGATACTGATGAAAATAGTGCTTCAGAATCATGTACCAAGAGAAAATACATGATCTCTCCATCTGCTTTTCCAGAGAGCTGATCACTGGGATAATGAAGTTGCAGAGAGAAAGGTATTTTAGCTGCCCTCAAAGTGGTACTCTCAGGAAAGCTAGGTATGACCTTGCAAACGTAAATATCTTTTGTAAAAAAAATCGAACCTTTCTGAAGTTTCCTGTGGAGGTGGAATCCAGGCGATTTTTTGCTGTTGTTTCTTTGTTGTTTTGAAATTTCCTGCTGAGCTCCTGGGTCAAGCTGCTCTTACCGTTTTCCAGACATGCAGCTTGGACAGGGGCTCGTGCTTCTGCCCATTGCTTGGCTCACGGGGCAGCTTCTCTCAGGGGAAGACTGAAGGAATGACCAGCCAGCGTCCGCGTTTGGTCCCTGCAGGCCTGGGGCAAGTGGGCTTCGTTGGCCTATGAGTCCAAATTAAATCAGAGCTACAAAACCGGAGGAGAGCTACCAGTTACAAGTGGGAAATTCAGAAGCATTCTGTCAGTGTTAATGAAGATACTCTGGGCAGGCAGCAGTGGAAAGCTCAGCATTCAATTTGGGGTTGCTTCTGCATATGAAGGTTTAAAAAGAAATGAAGTGGCAGGGATTCTTACTGGCTTGTGTCCCTTCTCCAAACAAGCATGAGGTGTCCTTACCTCTGCTTCCTTTCCAACACACAGCCAAAATGTTCTTCTGCTTGTGGAAATTAAATGAGGCAACGTAGCAGTAAGGAAAAGAGTGTAGGCAGTAAAACACAGCTTATGGGATCGTGTATTCCTGCTCTATAAAAAAAATCTATGGGAGTGTAGTTAGGAATAGAGGTAGCTTGTAAGAACAGTGGTTTTTTTGTTCCTAAGTCCAGAGTCTGTGAGGTTTCACTTTTCAAGACACAGTCGTTTTTACAGTGCACTTTCATACTGTCAGAGTTGCTGGGGAAGAAATTCAGTCAGCCATTAAAAGGTGGGAAAGCATCCTGCTGTTATGTATATGAGAGCAGGGCTTTGTCTTGTCACATGTCAGATATGCAGCAGTAGAGGGAGAGAAAATCGTACTGGTACATGATGGAGTTTGCAAGATGTCCTCCAAACCTTAATTATTGGAATGTGTCCTGGGATAAGTGATGCTGTCATTGAACCCTGATTAGTTCAGAGACAGCGTGGATGCAAGAGGGAGGCAACATCATGTCAGACTGGTTAATTAGCAAGCAAGAGCAACCCAAATTGTACAATCTGATGAGCAATTTGTCACCCACTCGTTTTAAATAAGAAATGTGGCATCACTTTGCATTTCCTTTATATTTCCCATTTTTGGATCTCTTTATATACAAACCAACTTCGTGACTCCTCTGTGGGGTAAGCAAGTGTCAGTGTGCTTAGTGATGGGCGAGATGAACGGAGGGCTGAGAGAAGCGGCACGTCCAGAGGTTGCACAGCAAGATCGCTGCCGAGAAACCTCCGAGTCTAAACTGGCAGCCATGCATTGTCCCCTGGCTTAGAGATAAGAAAATGTGGTGTAGAAAAAATAAAGAGATGGAGAAGAATGTAAAATTCAAGGTCAGAATATTTCATCTACAGATTATACTGTCCTCAGCACAGTCAAGGTTTCAGCTCATTTAGCTTTCCTAGGGGACACACCAGTTTTTAGGATAGGACCTTAGGGTAAATAAATAGTGTGTTTTTCTGGGGATAGAAAGGATGTTGAAAGCTGATTTAACTGATGCATGGGGGATTCTATCTGCATAAAGATATTCTTCCTGCCACGGTGATGCCGAACAGCTTCTCCATCACCCTTCCTCTCAGCATTGTGAATCTGCATGGGGGAAACCAGCACTAATGCAGTCCTGCACAGTGCAGTCTGTAGGGTCAAGAACAATCACCCCAAATTGAGAGGAATTTTGTCACTGTAAGGACTAGGCTCAGAATTCTTCCTTCCGCCTTTAAATTCCTGGGCTGCATCTCAGGCACTGCTTAGAACCGTTTATGAACGTCAGACTTCTAATATACTTGTGAGCTGCTCTTCCTGGCACTAATTAATTGAACGTTTCTTGATACTAGCTATTTAAACATTTCAGGAAGGAAAACCTAACTCTTAGCAAACTGCAATTTCTTTGTAAATGTTCAGTAAACATTACTCTTTAAAATTATCACTGAAACGTGTAGCTTGGAAGGTGCTCAGCCAAAAAAGAAGCAAAAGCATTTCCTATCGCTCTTTCACCACAGGAAGATTTCTTTTCGGCTTTGAAAACTACAGAGTACTTTGGCATTCCCTGGATCACTTTGGAAGACTTGCAGCTTCTGAAGGAGTCCTTGAGTGGTCTTAGGAGCGAGCACTGCTTTAAAGCATCATGTCGAGCTTTTATGATAGTGTCTTGAAGATGGCTATTACATTTGAAGTCTGAAGAAGGGCCTGTCTTTCTGAAAGCTTGCCTTTTTCCAGTATCATCAGTTGATCCCATAACAGGTATTGTCTCCACTACTGGTTACTCTCTGGCATGGCAGTGAAATGCAGAATGTCTTGTGAGTCTTTTTTAACAGTCATACAATAAATTTCGGTTTTCTTTCACAAGTTTTAACCTGGTGCAGTATACAAAATGATTATGTCTCTCATGTGATGCTAGGCCAAACTCTGCACACATACTGAATGTAATCCTATAGCAGTCATCTGGAATACAAGAGAGAGAGATGAATTCAGAAATGATATATGACAAGATAAAGGGGAGGTGAAGGAGTTTCTTTCTCTGAGTCATTCTAAGTTTTTGTTTCTCCCTAAATCCTTCAACACACTTTTCCTCCAATGCCAGATGAATTTGATAGAAAAACGAATAACATTTATTTCATAGAATATTGTGTTGCATTTCAGATGCTGACAGCAGGTTGTTTCCAGTAAAACCAGCATGAATGTTACCATCACCTACGTTTGGCCATTAGATGTCTTCGTACTGTCTTTGTGCTCCACATAAGCCCTAACCTCTAGGACCTTGAGCAGACAAACTGAAGTAGGAGCGGTTTTGCTGTTGCTCTCCATGTTAAGTTAAAACCAGGCTGGGGACGTGTCCCAGCCTGCAGCACTCTGCCTGCTGCTTAAACACGTTTCTCCTCAAAGCCCGGAGTCCCGCAGCAAATTCTCCGATGCTGAACATGGACTGCATAGCATGCCATCCAATTGGCTTTATTTTTGAAGAGATAAAATATGGCACGGTCAGATTTAACCCGATACAGTGCTGCACTATTGCTTCTGATTGTCTTAAGTTATTTCAAGTCAGTCGCTTATTACCATTTTGGCTAACAAATATTGACACATCAGTATTCCAGCCATGGCTGAACTGACATGAGCATATAAACATGATGCTAAGCAAGCTGGCAAGTACCTTTTGTTCACAGCTACTCAAATTAAAGACAGGTACTTTGGTGTGTCTTCAACCAGAAACAAACTGTGAAAATTCATTTCCCAGTGCTATTTGGGTATTTTTGTAACTCGCTATGATCGCACTGCATATGCAGATACAAGTTAAAAATAAGCTTTTCAACTCTTGCTTGTTTACACAATATTAGAAGCACTTTATAAAAGTGGATGTTAATTAATGCTGTATTTTAATGGTATTCCTATGAATTTGCAAGTACATTCTGGAGAGACTTTCAAATGTAATTTACTTTCAAAACAATTGGGTTTATCATGATCAAAATAATTCAAATATTATTTTTTGATTTCCACTACCTTCATAATGAAATTGGCTAGGCTTAGATGTCTCACACATACAGAAAAGAAACACATTAAAAAAAAGAAACATTTTTCCAGCGTGTTTTTTAAGTAGATTTTCCCCCTCTTCATTTCGATCTGCTCTTTTTCAAAGAGATGTAGGTATGCATTAAGTTTTCAAAAAGATTAGCCACACATTAGTGCTAATGAAAAAGGTAGTTATATGTGAAAGTATGTGTTTAAGACATCTTGCACGCACCCAGCCATCAGCCAGGGCAACTGATGCGGTCGTAGGATTGTGCAGCCCTCTAATGTGGAGCAGCGCTGACAGAGATGCACGGATTGACAGCTCTCCCTGCAATGTTGAGATGGGGTTTTAAATGTTTTGAGAGGAATTCTCTGAAGTTGTTGACATTGTTACGCAAACTACGGTGTAAACTGTCCTGTTTCGGATTGTTGTTCCGTAGGATTGGTGCGGAGCTCGCCGGCATGAGGTGTTAAATGATAACCTGCAGAATAACAGGACCGTAAACTGCTTAGAAGAGTAAAAACGTATGGCTGCACAGCATGCCGAGTTGAGTAGAGCCAAAGGCAAAGGTGCAGGCGTGGCTTTGTGCTCACTTAAACTCAGCTTTAGGGCAATCACTGCATCCCCAGATGCGGGGGTCTTTGGCCCATGTCTTCATGATCTCAGTCCCACAGCAAACCAGGTGTCACTGTGAAATCCTCTCGGGCTTTTGGAGAAAGTCCTGTGGTTGCTCAGGGGAACAAGTCAGTGAAGTTGTTTCTTGCTGATAACAGGACCGACTTGGTTAGGATAAATAGTGACCTCTAACTCACCTGACTGTGTCATTTGGGTTAACTGCAGCTTTCTGTTTTTTCATACTTGTGATTTCTGGATTGAGCTGAAGCCAAAAATGCCAAAATATTTTGAAACTATCTGTATTCTGGTCGTCTTCTTGCCAGAGCGCATTAGAAATGTTAGCAATAATGTCTTCTCTCACAAGATTTTTCTATCTTGCACAAAGAAAATGTTCTGATAAGCACTTGGGACCACATCTGAACAGGCTGCACAACCAGACATCAGCTGTGATCTAAACAATTGCTTAACTATGTAAAGTTTAGACCTTGAGCTGAGCTTAGAGTTTCCATCTCTATTAGCAACAGCAGACTGGAACCAAATCCTTTATCCAAATGTCTGAACTTCTGGAGGGTTACATGCAGATGGGAATACAGTCCTTTTGGCTTAGAACCACCTTTTTTTTTTTAATTGCTTTTGTGTCCATTTTCAATGTGTTTAACCAGTACCAAAGAGACCATCCCACTGCACAATGGCTTCTTGCAATTCCAATGATTCTCCATAAGTTTAAAGGACGTGTGACCCTTTTTTTTTTTTTTTTTTTTTTGGTTTAAGGAAAAGGAGAATCTAAACTGTGAGAACAGCAAACATTTCTGCTTCTCTGTCCTTCTGCACCACAAAGAGAACATCTTGTCCAAAGAAGTAAAATCTTAACCTCTCTTTTTGAAGACGGGGCCAAAATCTGCTCATTCTTGCAATTATTTTCCCAAGATTCCAAGGAAATGTGGAGTGACCAAACTGGGAGGTGCCCCTGGAGGTCACAGACTTCTGACACTTCTGACTAAAAACTGCACAGGAAGTGCTTCCTCTGCTGGCTATCTATTAATTAGAAAAGGAGGGACAGCTTTCAAATCCATCTTGGACTCCTTAACTTGAACAGAAGTCTCGGAGCTTTTTATCCATTCTGTCATTTTCAAAACACCAAGAGGGGAAGGGGACACGTCAAGTGAAGTAAATGCGAAGACTGAAACAGCATAGTCAAATATCTTTAAGACATTTTATGCTCTGTGCAGAAATGATTGCAAATGCAGAGACAATAAAACTTGAAACATGTTAAAATCTAGCACGGTTACACATCTGAGTTTCCATTTATTACGGTTCACTATTTTAAAATGGATCCTGAGTCATAAACATGGCTGCCAGGAGGTCCACCTGGGTCCCATGAAAAAGATAATAAATACCCCTTCCCTGACTTTCTTCTGTCATATCACAGATATTGCAGTGATTGCTTTGGGGCTTTCAAGCAGGGCCCTAGGAACCGTGTCCCCTGTGCTTTCCTCTTCTCCATAAGTCGTGGTTATAAAACATTTTCATCTGTGTTCTGTATCAGAAAGCATCTGCATTTTATTATATTTCATCTTTGTGCCAAGAAAGGAATATGTTTTGGAACTTCCGAGCACCATCATATAATTTTCATTAATAAAAGGAGGAGGGAAGTACCATCATCCAGCACTTGAAATGACCTTAAAAGGGGACCCATGCGAAACTGCACAGAAACAAAAGCTGTGGACTAGCAGGCTGTCATTCCTTGATGTCACACCAAGAACGGCTTAGGATAAGTGGCTGGTGCAAACATTTTAAGAAATGAAGGGATAAAAAGGAAATAAGGCAAAAGAAAAAATACACTGATTACTCATAGAACATAAAATGCCACATCCTGTAGTAGCCACATGTCAGCTCTGTTTAAATATGTTCAGCAGTATAACTAAAACGAGCAGTGACTGTCTGCTCTTTGAAATCTTGCAGGAGAAAGCAAAGCCTTTACAGCATTTCTTATTATCATTTATTTCTAGAATAATCCGTCCCAGCCCGCTGTCAGTAAAGAGAAAGCAGAACTCGCCTTTAGTTTTTCGGTAGGAAAAAAGCTCTTCTGGTGCAGCCACAAATCCAAGGAGTCCCCCAGCGAGATGCTCAGGGATGCCGTCAGGGTACGAGCAACACTTTGCTCTCTCCAGGTCTCACCCTTCTCTTTGTAGGGGGTTGTAGTAGAAGAACGCCTGCCCACAGGGCTCCGTGCCCACAGGTGCAGGTGGGGCAGAGCGGGCAGCCCAGCCCAGCTGGTCGCCTCCTGCCCTGGCTTTTTTTGGTGATCCTTGTTGACATTTGTTTTCTCCATGACCATAGGAGCCCGTTTAATCTACCTCGGTTTCCCGACGTATAAAAAGTAAAAATACCGTTGGTCTTAACTAGACCGTTATGAGGGCAGAAGGGTCGATAAGAGCTCTAAATGGAGCAGAGCTTTGCAAGTGCAAATTATTTTTCTGACATTGACTTTTCTGCAAAGTTATGGAGCTAATATTTTAGCTTTTATTTTTTTATCCAGTTTTAAATTGTTATCTTGAAAATGCACAATAGCAAATTTTTACAAACTTTAGCCAATCAGGATCAGCCCTCCCAGATAATGTAAATACAATTAGTTGATTTAAAGCACATTTCATGTTATGCTTATCTGCTAAGTGTTTCAGTTATGGCGTTCATACAGAATGAGTCACTCATACATATTCCTCAAGGAAGAGCCAAAAGATGGAAGGAAAATACAGCCTGAGGAAAAAGTCTATAAAGATTTCTCGCTTTTCTAATCCCTTCTCTCTAATGTTTCTTTGTAAATTTGTCAGATGGGAATGAAATTGCCTCATAACTCTCCAGACGTGAAGAGCATCACTGCACAAAATTACGTACTTGTCAAAGCAAGGGGGAATTTATGTTGGTGTTCCTGAGATGTGATTTTATTCAGTCTATTTCCTTTGTGCACATCATAGCAACTAGAAAGACAAAAACAACTAGTTTATGTATATCTTCCTTTTTTTTTTCCCCTTTTTTTCACCTCTGGTGAATTTTTTAGCTTCTATTTTTCCCTTTTGTTTTCTTATTTCCCCCCCCTCCTCCTTTTATCTACTGCTTATTGCTAGTGACAGTAAACTTCCATCCAACAATGCTGTGATGAGAGCAGCAATGATTCTACCAGCACCAGGCAGTTCAGACAAGTACTAGGTAATTTCCCTATGGAGCATGGGGAAAGGTGTGGCTTCTCGCCTGCTTAAGAACCTGGTTTAGAAACCTGAAACATTTCTTATAGGCAATGTAATTGTTACTCAAGTTGATGCTTTCCATTACATTTTAATCCTCTTAATTTGAACTCTGTGCATTTTCACTACAAAGATTCTGCTTTTGTATATAGCTACTATGGTTAAACTTACCAGAAACATCTCAATATACAAAGTTCAGATTCTTTGTGCTATTTTGGATATTATAGTTCTTGGAGTTTGTGCAGTATTGCTTCCTTAAGTTTAAATCTCTGCTATTACATGAAGCCTAAACCTTGCTGAATTTCATAGCTCCTGCTCATGACCTTCTCAAGACATTTACAGAAAATCAAGTTTTTAATCATCTTGTTTGTGCTTCTCCAAAATAATTAAGACGATTCAAAGCAGTATTAATAATTTAAAAAAAAAGACATGAGGATTAGATCTTTAAGGCATTATTTTTGATGGATCTATTAACATCTTCCAAGCAGCTGGGATAACTCTTCTCACCTTTTAGGCTCCCTCTTGAGACAGAGGTTGAGGAGAGATACAGAAATACCTATACTTCATCTTAGCTGTCCTAAATAGAGCCCAGGGCTTCCTCCCTCTTCCATGCCCTTCTCTATGTCCGTCAGCAGTGGAGTGGGTCTGGGTGAGCAGCAGCTTGGATATCTTTCAGGTGAGAAGAATCTGCCATTTTGATCTATTTTTCCTCTAGGCTTTTGTTAGGCTGGGTGACCCTGTAGTCTTATTTCAGGAATGAAGAAGATATGGTTTTGTCTTACTTAAGTAACAAATACAGTTTGGCTGTACTGATGTAGCCATACAGGAAGCTTTGTATTACTGAAGATGGGCCCAAATTACAAAAACCAAGTGCCTCTTCTTTCCCTTCCCCCCAGCCATTGTACGTGTGTTCAATTCTTTACATGTATTTAAATCTATTCATATTCCAAGAGTACTAAAGAGTAAGCTTTGGTTTGCTTGCACACTGAGACCTGTCATGTTTTTACAAGTAAAAGAAATATTCTTAAAATGATGAATGTGGTGATAGAAGAGGAGGTGATATGCTGAGGATGTCAAGTTTTTGCCAGGCTATGTTAGAGAAGAATGATTTAACTGGATGTTACATTTTCTGGGAGACGGACTGTAAGTTTATTCATTATCTAGCAAAGCAGACTCCTAATATATGCTTCTCAGTACATTATAAAAAATAGTAAGTACTAACACCCAACTTTGGTACTGTCTCTGCTAAGAAGGTGTACATGAAAATACATCTGAATGAGTTTTCACACTGCTTTCAAGCTGCAATCTCCTCCTCGTGGAGTTCCTCATCAATGCTGCTGTTCTCACCTGGAGGCCGTGGGTGAGCCCAGGTCTGTGCAGCTCACCTGAGTCGAGCATCTTCTCTCTTTACATTACTGGGCTCCTTGGCTTTTTGTGTGACCTTCCAAATATTATCCTTACACAAAACCAGTTGTTCATTGTGTCCAATCTCCAAAAATAAATACGTGCTGTAGCATACAGAGGGATAAAAGAAAAGGCAGCATCTGCCCCCGTAGAGTTCCATAATGAAGGAACAGGCTGTATGCCAAGACAGAGAAGCTCTGTGCTACCTGTTGGGCCAAAATATGAGTGCATTTCTCTTGCCTTCATCATGGTCTGGTCCTATACTGGTGTGTGTGTGAAAAGGTCCTTGAAGACAATGAGCTTTTCATGCTGTTGGTTACTGTAGGTATGTGTCAGCAGTTTATCTTGGTGTGAGTGTAAAATGCTGGCTTAGAACAGTGAGGAGTTCCTGGAGCCATCCCAGTGACTTCTTAAAGCAGCTCTCCCTGCAGTCCTGGTGCCGATGGAGCTGTGGCCCTGGATGAGGAGCTTGGAGATCCCTGCAAAAAGCAGCAAAGTAAATAGTAGGCTGCATATTGTAAAGTAACAAGAAGAATTTTTATTATTGCTTTTTTTTCCCCTTTTGTATTGTCCTTACCATTTTGATCAGATGTACGTTGTTTATAACCCCTCGTTTGCTGGCCCCAAATATCATTACAACGTCTGCACTATGATATATGTTTGGTTGTTACCCTTTTAATGGATAAAAAAAGATTTAAGTACTTCATTCTGTTGCATTTTGACAGCTGTTAGCCATCATTTTTCCATTCACCTGCATTTAGCAATCCCATAAAGGGAGGCAATCTTAGAACTAACAAGAGCTGGGCACTGCAAGGTGATAATTCTGTATCACTTTGGCCTATAAATACCTGCCAGGCTTTGCGCTGAGTCAGCAGTCTGTAACAAAGTGGCAGCCATGCCCTTTTATCTGTGTGAGTGTTTCACAGCAATTGGACTATCAGCCCCTGCAGTGAAAATCCATAGTATCGATCAGGCTATTTCTCCACTGTAATTCTTTTGTAGGAAATCCCTGATGACAAATTTTATCTGCACCACTTTTTGATCGCTGGTTTGATGTAAGCGATCTCCAAGGGCAGAGTTAAGCTCCTGGCCGTTCCACATTATCAAGCACCAGCTTTATTTACTGAAACTACAGTTGTGGTCACCAACAAAAATAAAAAGTGAGAGAGAGAAAGGAAGAGGCGGGGGAGGCTGAAAATTAGAAGTGAAATAATATTTCAAAATGCGGGAGCGAGAGGAAAAAAATGTTGCATCAGCTACTTGATTGTTAAGTGTAAGTTATAAGAGCATGTGCTGCATTCATAAACACATAAAGAGGAGAAATGTGTTTTGATAAAAATGTCTGCGTGATGTAGGGCTGCATCTCCTAAGTGGTCTTGGACCTGATCCTGCACGCTCTTGATCTTGTGAATGATCCCACAGGTCACACTGGGGCTGTGCTGCTGAGAAAGAGCCACGTACATAAGTAAACGGGAAGAAAATGACTTTATTCTGTGTTCAGACTATTAGATATAGTTCCTGAATTGTTTGTGTGCACTTACTGCTGTGTGCCTGGGGCCACAAGCCTTCACCGTCGTGTAAGAGTGCAGTTCTTCAGTCGTCTTGAATGGAGCGGAGCTGGGTTCTGCTCAGGGCTGCAGACAGCAGATCAGATGCCCATGGCACATTTGTACTTACCAATTTCTGGTTTTAAAGTATTCATGGTAGAAACTGCCATTAGTGATTCCACCCCGTGAATTAATTTAGCTCATTAATCTAAAAATTTGGCTTTAAATCTTACACATGGAATCCCATGAGTTTCCAGTCTACCTGTGTGAAGCATCAGACACTAGAGAACACAAGAAATGCCATTCATGGGAATTCACAATTTACTCCACCCTTGATTTAAATGGGGGTTACTGTCTTAGCGGTTACTCCACATTATCCTTTTCAGTCCCTGAGTTTCCAGTTTTTCAGTTCCTGGTAAATGGATCCTTTACTCCTGTGCTCTGAGGGACATTTCCTCACTGATAGTTGTTGCCCTCCGAGATCAGTGTTATTTAGTGTGACTTGGAAAATGTTTTCTTTTGGCCTAAGTAATGCAGCACGAGGTAGTGAGATGGTGCTTCTCATTCACAGCACTGAGTCATTGACATAGCCCAAACCTGGCTCCTACAGTACGAAATTACTTAGGCAGATTGTCTGCCTCCCATTTGTTTTTTTCACCCAAAACATGTTAAACACAAAACTAAACATAGATTGCTTAGCAATATAGCAGATATTTTCTTGATGGAGAACTTGATACTATATCAATTATAGCTGGACTACTGCACACAACCATGTCACTCTGCTAAAATTCAGTTGCCTGGTAAATGTATATCCAAAGATACATGTTTACTGAACAACATATATGGGATTAGGCATGGAGCCATTGTAATTTCATGACTACACCTTTGAAAAATTGTCTGATTAATACTGAGAGGAAAAATTCTACATGAAGAGCATAGTAAATATTGCCCACTTGACTGAATTTTCAGTGGATAATGTGAAATACTCTGTCCGTTCAGAACTCTATCCTGAAGAAACTACTTCAATCTTTTCTTCTTCAGCAATATCTCTGATTAAATAAATTGGTACCAATTAAGATTATATGGGAGAAAGTATTTTGGTTTTACATGTTGTTGAACGTGTTCAAAGTTTCAGCAAGTTTGATCCATGGAGGTGGAACCACAGAGAGACGAAAGGACTTTCAGGACAGCTGAAGGAGCTTCAGAGTCAGTGAAATCCTTTACCTAGGCTTTATGCACTGCACACTTCCATCAAGATTTTTGTGAACAAAATTCAGTGCGTACAATTTAGCCCAATGTTTGCTGTTGTTACTGAATTATAAATCCCAAACGCACTGGACAACAATTTTCCTCTAAATTATCACAGAATAATCACTCATCCTTTTTATGCATCCATGAATGCAATTTTGCCTTGTGTATATCTGTGACTGGACTGACCATTGTAAGAACTAATTCATTAATTGCTGTCACATATGTTTCAACTTTGTTTTAAAGCAAGGTATTTCTGGTGCATTTGCCTCCAGGATCGTCTTGGTACCAAAGGAAGGGGAAGGTCTCTTGCACAGTGCCTAGACCACATTTTGTCCTCGTAGGCTGTCATCCCTCAGGTACAGATGACATATTTGAAAGAACCGTGACATGGACTGTTTATAAATTATTCTGATTTATTTACATTTTATCTTTGAGTTTATTCCTGATGGAAAGTGCTTAATTGACATCAGTAACAGCTCTTTTTTGTGTGTGTGATATAGACAGGTGATCACTAGACACAATATTAAGACCACCAACCCATGTCACTTAAACTACTGAACAGCCATCAAGTAATAACGACTTCCAATTACTACCAACCTGAGCTGGTGTTGAACCCATGACCTTGAAATACTCTGTATCCCATTAACAGTTCCCTAAGCCATCCAGTCCCCTGGTGTTTGATTGTTCTGAATACAACAGAAGAGCTTTCCTTCATTTTTCTTCATTTCATTTTTTAAAACTGTTTAAAATTAGGGGTGGATAGGTATTGAAATACTCAATTTACAGTTTCTCTGTATCTCTAATACCACATCTAGAAGAACAGCTTTCATTTTCACTGAGAATGCCTCCTGCTGAAAAGAAATTCTCTTTTCTCAGCCCTTGATGCCTTGTCTGTCACTGACGTATTTTGCACACCTAGATCTCAAGAATCAGTAAAAGCTGCCATGCTTCTGCCTTGCATTACATTGCGCTGTGGTCTCAGACTCGCACAGTGAATCCTGATGTATCCTCTCTTTTATGTTAAAAGTGGACCAGATAACAAGAAATGATAAATTAAGTGTTAATTTCTGTTTGTGGAAGAGCTGACATTAGACTTTCTTAATTGATTGGATTTTTTTTTCCGTTTTTTGATCTGTGCTCAGAGATATGAGCTCAGATGTTTGATATGTTCACCAGGTCAGGCGCCATGCTGCTGCATTGGGTCCCGTCACCAACGCACTTTGTACCAGAGCAGTGCTCGCGGGCAGAGGGCAGTGGGCACCCCAACCAGGACCTGGCTCGCCCATTGAGGCAGCTTGGCCTTGTCCTATGTGCTCGGGTAGGTGACCTGCTAATGGTAGGAGCAAGGGCAGCAATACCTTTGTACTTGCCTGTTAAAGAATAAACACTTTCTGTAGCATCCACCCAGCTGTAAGATTTTGCCCGCTCATTTACAGTTTTATGTTCTAAAATAGTTTCAGATGCAGCACTTCGGTGTACCTTTGTGACACCTTCTGTGAGGAAAAGGTGTCAGTTCATTATGGTCAGTACCCCCCAAGCTGCCTGTCTCATAGCCGCATTGAGAGAGATTGTGATATTGCTGGAAATTTTCATCCCACTTTCTCCTCCAAATTTCTGGTGCTTTGGGGCAAATTCAGTGTTTTCATTAACATTTAAGATAAATCTGGAAAGAGCACAGGCATTAATGCAGATTACAAGCCAGAAATGCTAAGCAGTAACAGCTTCCTTTGAGCCACTCAGATATGGTGGTTGTAAATCCTTTGCACTCCTGAACATTAGTGCTGTGCTGCCCTTGTCCAGATAAACAGGGAATCCAGCCATCAAAATCCGGGCAGCTCCTGCTCTGCTGAGCACATGCATCTACAGTCTCTTTCCAAACCCCATCATTTGGGTTTGATTCTGGACTGATACAGGAAAAAACGCATTTTGACAGGGATGAGCAGGCCAGTACCCACTTCATGCCCAATGGGATGTTGGTCTGTGGGAAGCAGGGCCCCCACTGAGGGACTCGTTCCAGATGTTTGCATCCCACTACCATGCTCTCCCCTTGAAAATGCACCAGCAGTGCGTGCCCACTTTTAACACACACAAGGAGGCATGGAGCTCTCTGTCTTTTACATAATAATTCCTCCTTACTTGCTTAGCAAGCAGCAGACCTGAGCTGAACTGCTTTGACGTGGAGCATTGAAATATATCAGGCCTCTCCTAGAAGTGAGTCCTTCCTCATCAAACTTCAGAGTGTTTTGTGCAGAACAATTTACAGTTTTCCTGCTGAAATTTTGCTACTCTGCAGAAAAAAAAAAAACACCTTGGGATTTATGATGGTAGAATGAGACCTACCAGGAATTTTGCAGGCAGAGTACACACCATGGAAAAAGGCTTTCTGAGGGTTCAGGTCACTCCTCCAAGAGCTGTGCTTTGTTCAGTGGCTCTTTACTGTGAAAGGTAGAAATGCTATTTGAAATCAATCACCAAGTTAGAAAGGAAAGCACATAGTTTCTTTTCCTACAGCTTCCCTTGAAAGTCTCCAATGGCACTTTACAAATGGAAGGCATTAAACCTGGATCCCCTATTTCTGCCTAGATGTGCACTGATACTGTTATCAAATGTTAAAATGAAGAATTGAAACCCTTTTTACAAAAAGAGATCAAGGGGTGGTTTTGGACAGTGGATTCTGGGCAGGTAGAGGGCATGGAAAGACAGGAATATGATTCTTAAGGGCAGAGTTTAAGGCTCATCCATGCCTTCATCATTTCCTCATTGTCTAGACCTAGGCCTTTGCTCTTCTGTCATGGCACTGGTTTTGGCTCCATTCTCAGGGGTCTTGTTCACTCCATAGATTCACCATATGTTTAAGTGCCTAAAAAATGTATTATTTTATGAGAATAGCCAAATGAGAAAAGCCAATTTAGGCTTCAAAATTGAATATTTTCTTTGCAAGCACATTAAGATCAGCAATGAAAAATGCTAAGCTCAATGCATGGAAAATTATTCACTCCACAATTTACAGCTGGGATTTGCTGTTCACTTCTAGGTCTCTGATTTACCCCTAAAAAGTGAAACAACGCTATTGCAAACAGGGTTTGGAAAGTAAGGTGTTTCCTTCCCTGTGCCAGACTTGTCATCTTGATGCTGTTCCTGGCTACACATAACCTTTGACTACAATTTCGATATGAGACAGCAAGGTAGATCCAGTTTGGCCAGGTCTAAATACATTCTCAAAGGCTCCTTTACCTTGGCAGTTTGTATGAGAGAAAATGGTTCCTTTGAGTACAGGGGTATTTAGCTGGAGTGAAACAGAGTTCCTAAAGCAAACTTGTCTTCTAATGAAATTACACCGATGAGTTTGCAAGGATTTTTCCTTTAACGCACTGATGATATCAATTACAACTGTAGATGTGTGTCAGGTTTCATCAAACCTGTCTTCCGGCATCGGACAAATATAGTCAAATGTCAAATTACCAAAGTGTCCCAGCTGCCGGAAATTCCACTTCCCATCTCCGAGTGCTTTTCTTCACCACAAAATAACAAGCGAGTTCCCATGTGTTTGTGTCAGTCCTAGAAGTGCTGTCTGTAAAAGTCATGTCATAACCTCAATCAATCACTCAACATTGGCCAACACTTTGGTAGATGATCCAGAAATACTACTTACTGGCATTATACTTCAGGAAATAACATGCTGCTGGCTGACAGCAGCAGCAAAATACTTTATAAGGAGGTCAGATAACCCAAAGTTACCCAAGGAGTTTCTTTCTGTAGCTTCTGGGGCTGCATCTATTTGCACACCCCTGGGTGGCAAGAAGAGTTCTTAGGGCTATTTAACGCTATGAATATACACATACTGATGGCAACTAGTTTTCAGTATCTTTCCCAAAGGAGTGCAGAACTTCAAAGCAGAGCTATAAGGACAGCAAAAGAGAATACATGCTATAGAGGGTGACAGAAGCAGGGTACGTCGATGCAGCAAGGAAGCAGGGTGCTGCCGAGCACTGTAAATGCATGAGCACGGGGAGTGCTGAATCCTTCATGCTGCCAAACTGAAGTGCAGAAGTGGTCCTCAGTCAGCTTCCCACCTCGCTGTGGTCCTGCGGGCAGTCACCACTGTCAGAACAGATAGAGAGGACCCAAGAGCAGCAAATCTACACTTTTCTGGAGCTATTTTCCTAGAAAATCTATTTCAGAGAGGTCTTGAATGTGGATCTCTGAAGCCTGGGAAGTAAACAACTGTTGCAGGGTAATTATTAACCTAAATTAACTTAATTATTGTTCTAGAACTAAATTCCTAGATGCAGATATTCATTTTCCTTCCACTTGCTCAGAAATACTCACGTTAAGTGTTCTGTATGTCAGCAGAGTTCACTCATTAATCAGTCCATTATGGACTACTGAAGTGCCACTGACCATTTAGACCATGGAGAAT
This sequence comes from Numida meleagris, assembly GCF_002078875.1. Lineage (NCBI taxonomy): Eukaryota > Metazoa > Chordata > Aves > Galliformes > Numididae > Numida > Numida meleagris. Next base: position 12,977,611 of record NC_034427.1, read on the forward strand.
ACAACCTGTAGATTTTAAGCTTGCCCTTTCTTGGGCTGGATATTCAAAATTTATGGTTCTGCCAGTCAAGGCATAACAAAATGCAGAAACATGCTTGTAAAAAGAAATGCGATATCAGCCATGTAATATCTTCTACTTATACATCTCCCTTGAGGATATCTTGATGTTATTGGAAGTGTAGTTTTCTTAGGCATGCTCCATTTTCCTCTTTCAGGTTCTTTTCTTCCTTTCTGTTGTTTTCTCTTTCTTTTTTAGATCTCCTTTGGAAACAGTCAGCCCTTGAAAAAAGTAGCATTGCAATGGTAGAAATGAGTAGTGTTTGAGAGGTAATAGCAGGCTTATTTTAAATAATTTGAAATATAAAGCTGAAGAGCAATTTAGAATGATTATGTTTAAGATCACTGAAGCTTTAGACTTCGGTTCTTGCTTGCGCCAAAGCCAGTCTGAACACAGACGTTATGTATTTCTGTCACGGCAAAATCAACATAACTAAAATCAGAACTGGGGTCTGTCAGTGTTTTCCTGATGAGTTAAGCCAGCAAATAGGGCTTGGGCTCTGTTCATTAGCACACACTGGGAATTACGGATGTATCGCTAACAGGTTAGTGGCTAAAATGAGAGGTCAAGTCTCCAAATTGAATACAGTTCTGAATATAAAATCCTCATAACTTGTCTCTGTTGCCCTAGCCTACTATACGTAGAGGAGCTGTAAGGTCTCTGGAGTTCCCTCCGTCTGTGGAGGTGAGTTCATCTGTATATGCACATTGTATTCCGAACACTGCGGTGCTGAAAGGATGCCAACTTGGGGTCATGGAGGCAGCCAACAGTGCATGTTTTGTGATGCTCAGTAAAACAGAATGTCATTTGATGATACCTGTTGGTGAAAGAATAGAGAATACGCCCTTCTACATGCTGTAACTTTAGGTCTCCCTGCTTTTAACACCTTACTTGCTTTTACGATGTGTGCAGTGAAAAAAATCTCATGCGAATGAAAAGTCTGGCTTTCACTGTGAGGGTTATTAAAAGTGGAGAAGCAGTACAGGCCCCTCTGCTGTGCATAGAAGGTGTTGCCTATGTGGTCAGCCAGCTGGGGAGCGGGAGGGGGCTGCCTCCTCACCATGAAGCCGGTCTCCATGACAATGTGTATAATAGTTTGGGGAAATCCCTGTGGTGGGCCAAGGAAGATGATGTGGATCCATAACTTGAAGTGCTACTACCAAATGCAGTAATCTGGAGGAGATGTAACTGCTCTTCCAGCATCCACAAAGGCTTACACCGTATGCCAGATTTGTTTCATGAATTTCTCTTTTCTCATTGCCTTAAGCACAATTACAAATACATTATGCAGTGTGAATTTTCACCCTTTCTTAGCATTCAGCGGTGCTGTGAAGCACAATCCTTTCCCCTTAGTATACTGGGCTGAAATTTGTGCATTTCCCACATATCCCACTGCTTGTGCCATCTCACCATGACCCAGAGAGGGGTTGCTACAACCAAATGCTTCCCCTGATGGGATTTAGTCAATCACGTCCACAATATCTTCCGACCCCAGCTTTCACAGGGGTCGGGAACCAAGTCTGCCGCTGCTCCCAGGTCAGCGCACAATGAGCTGCTGCCAGCCGCAGAGTGATAATCAGCTCTTGATTTCCAGCTGGAGGAACAGTACGATGAACAAATCAAAACAAAGTCAGGCTATTTAGTCAGACTGGTTAGCTATCAGAAGGGGCACTGCTCCTCCCTTCTACCAGAGGGCTTCAACTGCTCGTTAGATTGCATCTTTCTCTGTATAGTTTTGGCAGCAAGGCATCGCACAACACCAGGCGTTGTGCTCCACTTCAGCGCGGTGCAGAACATGACATGGTGTATTGGCATCTCCTGCATGAAACACAATTTGACAGAAATTTAGAAAAAGTTGTCTTTGGATTGAGAGGCAGTGATCAATTCTGACAGCGTCCTGCTTGCCTCAATGTTATCTCTGAGCCGCCTGGAACCAAATGCCAGCGTGCAGTGCATTTCTTCCCAAAGTTCAAGAGGGTAGATGTAAACACAGGCCGTAAAAGACCTGCATGTCTTGAGCTTGTAGGGGTCGTAATTCTTTCCAGCAAAGTTACCTTTCCTGTTTCTATGAATTACTCTTACATTCTTGTAAGAGATACGGTTTGAGGTATTTATGGTGCATTCAATTCTGCTATCATTGATTTACTGGACTAAACCTGCTCCAGGATATGATGTAAAGCCCCTAATTCCAAAAAACTCTTACATCTCAGCGAGAACAGCATTTTCTGCCCTGTTGCCCTCAAGCAGATGACCAACGGAGATAAACAGAGGGTACTCCACTCTCGGTTGCAATGTGCTTGGTGATGTGAAGGAATCAATCAGACAAAAGCAGATTATTAGAGTGTCTGAGAGAGATCAAACATTGCTGGCATCTTCACCCACACACGGTTGATTTACAGGCAAGCTGATAAAGTGCTGCAGCTCACTGTCAGAAGTACATGACAGCTCCTCTAGCTCTACGGATAAATTATTGCTGAAGCCCATGATAACATTTCTCCACCTAGCAACCAAACATAACAGGATGTGGCTTTTAGTACTAGGAGCCAGAATGATACAAAGAGAAAACACAGAAACTCTTCAAGCAGTGAGGTAGCACTCGGAGAAAGGAAAGCATGAATAGATTTTCACGCAAATGCACGCGCACGCTCATTGTGTATATCTGTATCAGCTCTGCCTGCATAAAATTGACTCTGTGCTAAGCAGTGTATTTGAAAATACATGTGCCAAACTGCATGTAATTGGTTGCAGGCAGATGCTGCAGAAGCAGGGTGGCAGTGATGGTAATCATGTAAGTGCAAACGCATGGAAACGGAAACTTAGGGCTATGGGAAGAGTCTATAGGTGTTTGTGACTGCACAGCTCACTCATATACCCACGGCTATGCTGCACGAGTGCATAGGAATGTGTATGGAAAACATCAGCTGTTTCCTTTTACTTGGAAAAGCGCCAGTGATAGGATCTGGACTTTAAATAACCCCATCTTGCTTTTTGAAAAGGCAAATCAAAATAATCCAATTATTTGGAAGGCAGCGTTAAAGAAAGCTGTAATTCGGATGCTCACTGTATTTTTATCTAGTGTCTTATAGATAACAAGCAATATAATCTGCTAAATACTGCATCATGGCTATTTAGACTTTGGGATTGCTCTCAGAAGTTAAGTTGGGTTAATTAGAGCATGTGCTGTGCGCCTATAAAAGGCAGCATCAGGCTCTGTCTTGGGAGCCAGACATGAGTGCTTTTCCAAAACCAAGTGCGACCCAGACAGCTTAAAATCTGGAGTATATTGAAAGTGCATACAGGTTATGGGTCCTGCTGCCTCCGAAGCTCCTTCAGCAGTTTTTTTTTTAACTTTGAAAGATCCTTCCTTATTTAAATAATGCTTTTCTTTGTTGCTTTATCAGAAATCAACCCACAGAAGAGTAGGGGAATGAATATGGAAATAACCATATGAAAGAAATTATTAAACCTGTTTATAGGCAGTGTTCTGCCAAATGAACAATCAGAAAATGCGATTTTTTTCTCCCTATGGCTTTTTCAGTTACAAGAATTTAGAAAAAGTGAGAGGTAAGTGATAAATCCTGAGATGTTAAAATGTAAGCTGATGGTATCCCTTAAGTAATTCTTCATATTATTTGTTAGTTTGTCATATTAAGGATTCAGTACTGCTTATATTAAGGGCTCTGTATTGTTCATCTGCAAGCTGAGATCAAAGACCAATTCACATTTGTACATTTGATTGTATTTCTTTAGTCATTGCTGTGATTGAAAATAGTGCCAGGAAGCAAGCTTGCTTGTTGGCTTAATTAACCATTTGCACTCATTACTACCTGCACAACTGCATTAGCTGCACACACCGTTATGAAAGTGCAGACCTGACTGGAGTGTTTTCCTTATTAATAAGCATGTTTCTGGCTTGATTACTTGAAGGACATCATACTTTTCTGTCTACTGGGGGTTAAGTGCAAGGGGGAAATATGTATTTTCATCAGATTTTAAAATCTCCATCTAATTTTATCACACACGACACAGATTTGCAGACACATTACAGATCGGTTTCTGCTGGACCTCATGGGGAGGATTTAACAGTGCAACTCCTGTGAAAGCCAACAGAAATTGCATGGCTTAATCCTTGCATGCTGCATTGAAAAATTACCCATAAATATTTCACCGTTATGTTTTATTATTTCAGTCAAATTTGTTTTATGTACTTATTATTTAAGGGATAATAGGGCAGGTGTCCCATTTTATGAGGCAATAATCTGGTTCACGTTGGCTCCGTAGTTTATCCCTACCAGCGAGCTGCATTATCGCCAAGGGACGTGGGGAGCTTGTCTTATTATAGTTCTAATAATACCTTACATTTCTACAACACCTTTCCTCTAGAATGATCCTAAAGCACCTTACAAATCCTATTAGATTTTTGGCAACTGGGGTCATCTCAAGGATTATTTCAATAATGCCTTTTCTGGAGTCAGGATGGAAACCAGACGCCAGCCCATCCAGCCTTCCCCTCTCCTGTCTCTGACACCTGCTGCTTACACCTCTCTTACTCAGCTGATTGGGTGTACATATGCAGGGGGGAGGTTCAAGGTATTGATGGACGTCCTGGGCAGCAGGACCAGAGGTCTGCGTACTTTGGAAGTTCAACATGATGCCCTTCAACCCAGATGTCCTAATTAACTTCCCACAAAAATAAATCTTTAAAGAATTCCAGATTTTTGTTTACTGATGTTTTGCATGCCTCAGTGTTCTCAGAACATACTATTTCATTTGTAGAGAATGGAAAAAATTACCAGTATCTGCCACCTTAAAGGAGACTTAGTTGACCAACCAGAGTCGTACAGTATTAGTGCCTTACTGTGCCAATGGCTACTTAAAAGGATTTTTATTGGCCCCTACCTGTGTTTTTGAGTACCTAAACAGCTCAGAATGTTTCCCTGTAGCAATTCACTCTGGATAAAATACTTCAGCATTGTGGCTAAGGGTATTGCTTTCATTAGATCTATCATCCATTCACAAAATATGGCTCTATACGACATTTACATCAGTAAAACAAATCATACTATGCCTCAACTTTCCCCCATTAGTAACCGAATGGATGTCTTGCCTCACCCAGGCAACAGGATATGTCAAAAGTTCATTGGATTTACGGACAACAAATCACTAGCTATCTCTCAAGCATTGTGCAAATTATCCAACATTATTTAATGTCACAGAATGAGCTGACTAGGCCATGATTCAGGCATGTGCTGAAGCACCTTGTTGACTTCACCATCTAAATATCTAAAACGAGTAATTTAGAAAGCAAAAAAAAAAAGAGGAGCTTTTCTTCTTCCCTGGAACAACATGTAGGGGATTAGTTCCTAATCTTATGCCTTTTTTCTTTTCTGCTTTTTCTTTGGATTCATTTTATTGCAGAATTTCAAGTTTTCATAACTTCAAGAAAGTTGATATTGCAAGAAAAAAAGTCGCATATATCTCATTATATTGAAATGTTAGCATTTCTAATATTTCCTAATGGCACTACTATAAAGTAAACATTGGAATGAAAAGTTCTGTGACAAAAGTGGAGCCTAGAGACATTTAATGTGAATGCGTTTCTGGGGTAGCTCAAGATTTGTTTGGGGAATGTATAGAAGATTATAGAAAATTGGTTCAATTATACCCTCAATTACAATGTGTAAAGTCATTGTACCCTGCAACTGATGGCAGAATTGGGACCAGGCAGTATATACTGAGAAATACGAAGTAGCTTTTATGTTGATTTCGTATTTTCTGCTTGTGTATCGCGTTCTATGTTACTGTCTGTTATTTATGTGAAACAGTTATCCTTTGTTATCCCATTGTTGTTTTTTGAAATGACAACCCGGATAGAGCCCGGAGGGCATGTCTCCTGAATACCCACATTACAGTGCTTTATTGATTGGGAAAGGTCCCGTTCCTGAAGGAAACAAAGTGTTTTTATAACACATCCAAGTCCAGGTGTTCAAACTCTGTTGGAACCACTAATGGAAGAATTATGAAAGCAACCGAACTCTCTCTTCTCAGAAAACAGCCACAATGCAGGCAGCAGTGTACGGGCCCTGCTGGCACTGTCTGCCCTCCTGGCAGCACCCTTCCCCTCCTCGCCTGGAGCAATCCCCTCCAAGGAAGCCAGTCTTCTCCGTCTCCAAAACCGTTCAAATCCAGCTGCCAGCAGCGGTGTCGCGGTGGTTTTGCTGGTTTTGGAGGATGGTTTTCTGCTTCGTCAGACACTTCTGAGCAACCGTTATTAATAGTCAAGGAAATTTCAACTGTGCTAGGAGACTGGCTGTGATGGAGGTGATAGGGACTTGACTAACACTGAGGGTTTTGTTAGCGCTCACATCATGGGACTCGGAACACTCCCAGGAACTGGAAATTTTTTCGAGTTCAATACCTATGGCCAGAGACAAGCAGTCCCCAACAAAGCATGCCAGCACATGTACAAAATATTCAACAAATAACTGTGGTTCGTATTTGTGAACATTGTGAACATAAATCACAACTTACAGAGCCAAAGGAAGATGTCAGAACAGTTAACAAACGTTGCTTGTCACCTAAATACTATGTCGATTGGCTCTAAGAATACATGGATCTGTGGTTTTCAGTTAGTCTTGCGCGAGTTAGCTGATCATATTTAACAAAATCTGTCAAGATCTTCTTGTACCCCATAAAATGAGCTCCCGAAATGTCTATCACATAATCACCTCTTCTTCTTCTTTTTTTTTTTTTTTAATGAAAGCCTCTAGCAGCTGAGAGATTCTGCAGTACTCTGAATATTCAGACAATTGAAAGAAGATAAAAAAAGAATTCTGTGGCATCCGTTTTTTGAGGCTGTGGATATTGGGACTTAGATGTGTGATGCTTTTGTGATCAGCAATACAATTCTGTATTCATGAGAAAGTAAAATATGAAGTATAGCATAAAGTAGCTGTTGCATTTGTGCTTTATCTTGAAGCAGTAATTGAATAGCTGCTAACTGCTGAATCCTAAGGGAAAAAAAAACTGTATGGTTCCTTGGCATTCTTTTATGCTACAAAAGTTCATCCATCTATCCTAATTTATGAAATGCCTTCGTATTTTGTTCTTCCAAAATTTGACCAAATACATTTCAGAAGTAATGTCTTTATTATCTTGTGCTTTATCAGAGGGGAAGGAGGCACGGAATTTCCACGAATTCTCATTGTTGTTATCTCTCTGAATATGCAGCCCAGACAAAGAGCCCTTTGAATGTAAAGTAAGAGAAGTGCTAATGCTCAGCTATAGGTTGATGCTGAACTCTTACAAGCATGAAAATCCTTCTCACATTTCAGTGCACGCAGCATCTCTGGCCGCTAATACACAATAAAGGAAGGCAGAGCAAAGCCCTAGCACCATGGAAAGTTTTTAGTAGTCTGTTGAAGGTGCCATTCATCATGTTATTGAGTGCCTCCGTGATCTGATCGGCTTCCTTGACTCCCATTAAAATGGAAAATAAGGGCTGCGTAGGTTCAGTACCTTATAGGTCACGAGAAACTTGCAGAACCTGCGTCTCCTAAGGGCGCCTGACCTCCGGTGGAGGAACGTGGGCTCATTTGTCCACGACAAATGTATTGGCTGTTTTGTTCTTGGTACTTGAGCTACTTCAGCACCGGCTCGGAAGTCACTTCGCCGTACTGCTCTGCTGGATGTAGACACAATGAAACCGTGGTGCTTTTCCAACAGGACCTCCTTCTCAGCACACCTTTGTTGCCGTGGTGTTTCTCAGGAGCTGCAAACAGCCTGCCTCCGCTTGGAGGTCAGCAACAACCAAGTTCCTGGCAAAAATCTTGACAGAAACCTGAGGATCCCCATAGTCACAGAGGGTTTCACACAGGTTGGGATGGATCTATGGCCTTCCAGACCACTGGAGGCTGAGAGAACTGTGGAATTTGGCTCAGCTGGGCTGCCTCCTTCCTGCGCCAAAATTTCAGCACGAACATAGAGTGAAAATTTCTTTCTTCAAACATACTTAATTGCTTTCAAGTTTTGGCACTTCTGTTACTATTGGATTTCCAGGGCATCCCACGGTAATGATTAGAACTAAGCAAATACCTCAAAATATTTTCCATAAAAAATCCCTTGAATAAAACATTGAATAGCCTTCAGCTGTGTTCACACCCTTTCGTATTTGCTTTCTCTGAATATTCCAGTGACTGATTTACGGGAAGAAATATTAACTGAAACAGCAATTTTTAAGGGAATGTTGCATACCGTTTATGGAAAGCAGAGTTTAAACTCTTAAATATGAATATAGTAACCAAATAAATTCCAGTTGAAGCAAAAATAATATCAGGTGACTTGAGTCCACTCAGTGTCAGGAATCCATCTCAGTGTTCAAAACTGCAAAGAAAACTAAGAAAGAATCTGTCCACCGTGAAGACTGAAAATTAGGACCATATAAAACTTGTGAGGTACTTAATGACTTCTGAAAAAGCTCCACAGCAGCTTATGTGTCCAGTTCCTTTTGGCAACATAACTTTGCAAATTTGGCCATAAGTCAAATTGGTGTTGGATACTGAACAGAGATGGAAATTTTAAAGGAATTCAAAGTTAATCATGAACAGGAAGAGACTGAGCTCATTGACTTAGTTGTTAACTAGGAATTAGCTGATTGGCCTTAGTAATTATAAAAGGTTCTTGGCTGCTTCTTCAAGACATCATTGTTAAAGAACAAGTATGTGCATATTGCTCTTCAACAACTTTAGTTTTCTTTTGGATTATACCATTAAGACCTACAGTTAAAAGTGTACAAACATTGCATGTCTAATTTACACCAATCTGGTGAGATCATACAGAGGTGACGGCATCCTTGGATGTATAAGAATGTATGGACAACTCACATTATCCACTGTATGGGAAAAAAAAAGATGAACGGTTCTAAAATATGGTCTTTAAACTCTCTCTCCTTTTTTTCTTTTTTTTTCCCACATTTGAAGCTCTTATCCATTCTGTAGCATGTTCCAGAGAGAGATAGCTTTGCTCGTACAGAGAACCTCAGAAAGATCTGCATTATTCCCCTATGAGTGCAAAAATATCTTCATGCAATATCTGAAAAACCTCATTTAAATGCTCTGTGAATACAGCCCTTCCCAAAGGCCAAGATGTATTCATGTATTTTGGATGATCTTCAGCTAGAAAACTGTGCAGCTAATGCACCCATCTTACCATGTAAAAGATTTAAAATAAAAAAAATAAATGAGAGAGAAGCTGGAAAAGCCAGCCTAGAGCCGCTAACCCAGATTCATGCTGTTAAATAAAGATAGTCTGAGTATATTCTTGTTACCCAGTTCCAGCAATGGCTAACTTTCATTCTTTAAAAATGAAGAGCCAGAGTATTTTCTTTGGGATGCTTACGCTTTACTGCACCTTTGTACCATTTTTGTAAGATCTTTTTAAAATACCAGCATCAAACGACAATTTGAAGGATGGAGAGTGCTTTGTTTTCTTTTTCACAGGACAACAAATGGAAGGGTTTCTAAGGTTAGAAGTTATAAATGGATATTGAAGGTACTTTATCACAGACTGGCCAAATTCAAACTCGGACTAGGTTATCAGAATATTAAAGACAAAAGGCCACCAGATCTTAGGCAAGATGCATAAGCACACTTCAGTTTTCTTTTCCCATCTTAAAAAATAATTTGTTTACTCCTGCCATCACAAGCTAAATGAAGTCATGCCTTTCTTTTATTAATAAGACAGCTATTTTCTGAGTGTCTTAAATTTTTCTAAATTTTCTTACCACAAACACTGTTCACTTCACTTCTTATCCAAAGACTGATAACAAGGTTTCTGTAAAAATGAACATTTGTGATCAAAGAGCAACTCTGTATGATAAACAAATTACAACAACTGGGCATGCTTTGAAATCGCTTAACCTAATTAAACTCAAACACTTTCACAAAAGCTTTAAAAAAATGGATGTAATTGGAGCTCCATTCAGGTTCAGTTGACTTTACAATTTCAGTTTGTTTGCCTTTTTTTTTTTCCTTTTAGAACTTTGTATAAGAAAGAAAAAAATTGTCAGTGTTGGTTTCCCATGCAAAATGTCGCTGGTATTGAAAATTGAAATTTCCAAATAAAATGCCATTCTAATTGTTCATTTTTACAGTTCTTTTAATTGATGAGAAATGTGCATGCCAAGTGCAGGTCTCATTGGCATTTGGCTGTTTTGTGACCGTGCATATCCCAGTACGTGTGGTGGAGTTCGTGCCCATCGTGCCCTGAAACACCATCAACTCTGTGTGCACTTCTGAAATGCAATTGTGTGGGCTTTTCTTACCAAACCCATTTACAAAGTACAGGTTTTACTTTGAGGATTAAAATGGAAATCCCTATGGCATCATCTAATGGCACTGCCTTAAACTGTGTTGTGTCCCAAGCATGCTGGAGGTAGCGCGCATCCACCACCAGATTCTTTCCATGATGTTGGTTCATCACGGAAAACGTGGGTGGAGATGTCAGACACTGAGATTTTTGACCTCACTTTCTATCTCCATTTTAAAAGTGTTATGTAAAACTTTTTTTTTTTTTTTTGAGTTTATAGATGATAAAATACCAGGCTATCTGAATTTATCATCTCCTTAAGTCTGATTCTGATATACAGGAATATTACACCTGGTTTTTTTACTTACTCAAGTCAGACACTGTAGAAGTGCTGAAACACCTGCGAATGGTAAAACGGCACAGAAAAAAGAATTCTTTATTGAAGCATCAGTTATCTTACAAGTAGAATTAATAGATCTTCTGCAAATTCTGTAGAGTTCACTATTTCCCTCATTGCCATAAAGACTGAACATTTCCTATCAGAGCTTTAAATATCATGGTTATTATCCGGTGTGTGTTGTCAGCTCCGGTGTATGCTTCCCTCATTTTCTGAAATTTTAATTGTATTGATTTTTAATTTCATAATGAAAATAATTTGCTATTTGCATAGCTCTAGAACTTCCATAAGAAGGCAGTAGTTTTCTCCTTGCTCTTCCTTTTTTCTGTACTTGTTCTGCACTCAGATACCAAAGAGCAAGCTGTGACTGAGGGGATAAATGTCGGCCCCAGCACCTCAGCCATGCCGTGTTTCTGTCAGGAATATTTGCTGAAAATGAATTTTCAATTCATTCTTATCTACTCCTAGTATTCCTGCTTAGCCATCCATAATAACTTCCATTCTTGGCATATCCATGCTTGTAAAAGTTTACCATACTGATGATTTCTGAAGGCCTTAATTAAAATAAATTTATGTATACATTCCACAGATATTTGTGTTCTCAAATCCTCTGATTCTACCTATTTATTATTTCTTTTCCATTTCTTAAGAAGAAAATCCGCAGTAAAATTTATTTTAATAATTGGGAAGTATTAGAAGTGCTATGCCAAATTACCTGTAATTATATAACCTTCTGATTCTGACTGTGTTTAACAGATTAAATGTTCTGTCTTTACAACTTTCAAGGTTAAGTGCTCATAATGGGACATGCTGGTGAGTAGGTCATATAATCCACAGCAAGTGGTACTCAGCAAACCAAATGGAAGATAGTTATTAAAATCTATAACATGCAACTTTAATCTAACACTCAAATTACAAGGGAACCACTTGGAAAGAGCTAAAGGCTATTTGCAGGTTCAATATATTCATTTTGCTCTCAACAGTGATCAAAGTTTGGAACTTCACATGTCTTGGACTAGTGTAAGAGCTAATTTGGAGGAGCTGAAAAATTTCTACTGTTATATCCCCAAGCTACAGTGGTTTTGTAATTGGAGTCTTATACCTGTGAATGAGCAGCTGCTTGCATTACATGGCTCTCTGTAGATCGACATCATTGCATTTGTAAGGGTTAAAAGTCAGTGAAATGAGTCTGAACACTAAGACAAATTACACTTCTGTCTTTTACATACAATTTTCTAACTGAAATAGTTCTTTTTTAATTGTTGAACGTTGCTTTCAATTGAGACACAAGATTGAGAGTCTTTCTGCAGGGACATTTCAGTCACTGTCAAGATCTCCAGATAAGTTTCTGTCTGCCTTTGTTCCATATATTTCACTTTTTTTATCTTGAATTTTCTTTACTTTACTGATATTTTCTTTTCCTAATCTATCCTGAAAGCCATGTGAAGTCTATGAAGTTAGGTCCAAAGCCTCTTTAGCCTTGAGTTGGCCCATTAGGAAAGATTGTTTTCTTTATTCTAAATAGGACAACTTTGTATGTGTAACTATTACCCTGAAACAATTGTATTGAAAGCTCTCTATCAAAGCAACTACGCTGCTTTTGCACTCCTGTTTTTCCTCTGTCAGTCCTTGAAATGACCTTGGTTTAATTACCTGCATCTCAATGAGTGAATCTACATAGAAAGTGAAGGTTAATTAATGAAGGATCGTTTCTTACTTTAAACCCATCAGGCAGTGGCTGACAAGCAAGTCTGGTCCATGCAGTATTATCCTATATCTCATTAGAAATGGTCAGATTGATGTGCTAGCTCTGGTCTAGAAAAAGGAACAGGGCAGTTTGTTAATGAAGAGAAATGATGGTACTCTTGCAAAAAAAAAAAATTAAATCCTGTATAGGAGTCCATTATCACTAATGTTGTTGAGATTCAACTTCTTTAACCAGCTCTTTGATTTCAGACAAGTTTAACTTCTCCTTTTAAGCTCACCAAAGCCTGAGGTCTGCCTCAAAGTTTTCCATCCTATAGTTGCTGTATTTCTCTGACTGAATGAATCATTTTGGCCAAAATCGAGCACAGAATTTAATCCTCTCTCATACATTAGTGTAATTGTCACAAAACCCAGCCAGCCCGCATTATCTTATATTTAGTGGATACACAAATGTTGGTGCTTTTGACCTGTTCTAAATATCTGAGGAAATCCTTGCCAAGGAGTGATCAGCTACATTTTAGGGCTCACTGCAGCTCCATTACCATTGCTCATGTGTCCACCAGTGCATCCATAGCCATGGCTGATCCAGTGTCCCCATTAGGATGTGATTCCTGTACACTCAAGAAAGCTATTTCGCAGCTCTATAAATGCATGAGGAGAGAAGTTACAAAGCAGACTGAGGAGGGTCTTGCTGTCAGGTTGTCATTCCCACAGTGAATCAGTGATTAAATAATGGTTACTGTCAGCTGCAGCACGCTTAGCAATGTACCACAGTATCAGGCCTCCTGATCTACTACTTCTCTCATCTCCAGCAAAATAAACTCTGTTTCTGTGAAACTCCAGCTTTGTTCGTTAAAGGTTTTAGGTTTTTCTCCAAAACCAAAAAGTAGGCTATTGTGGAGATCTTGGAGTTGCATGAAGACCTGAACACCAAGATGCTTCCTTTGGAGCAACTGGTGGGGTCTCTCCCAGCCATGGCTGGGCTTTGACCAGGTGGTTCATCTAAGGTAAATCAAAAGTCATGGCAAATATCTTGGTTTGATAAGTTATTTTCTTAGTTGGGAGCTTTCTGACTGTTTTTCACCCGTTAAATAATCCATTGGATGATAACGTACTGATAATCTTCATAGAGTAAAATACCCACAAAGAATAATGATGGCCAGAACAGAAGTCCAAAAATATGGATTGGAAGAAGATAGTTCCTCAAAATAAGCAGCTGAAACCAAAGTCCATAAGTTTTGCTGAAAGCCCTAAAAGCCCTTTGTACTTGTAAAGAGACAGACATATGCCACACATAATTTTATTTCCAGTCTCTCGTGTTGTCAGCACAAAGCAACATGTTCACCATTTTAGAAAAACACTTGCAGTTTGTTTATTTTGAGGACCATGGTGAAGAATGTGTTTTTATGACAATAAACATGGTGTCTCACATCTGGCTGTAGATCAGTATGGTGGAGGTAATTTGGTCCTATGTCACATGGACCTTTTCAAAACAGAAAGTGAGGTTCGGTTTACACAGAAAGTCTTTTAATAGACATTTGCAGCGAGACGGATTACATCTGCAGAGGTTAGTTGCGCTCTTAATAACACGTTGCATTCCAGAGCTCAAACCAGAACCCGTTCAGACAAGGGACCTTACCTCTATAAGGCTTTTGAAGGGGCTTGCAATAATCCTCTGGAACAAAAAGCATGAAGATCTCTAGGCACTGCACTCAGGTCAAAGGGATCCAGCTTCCAAAGATGAAGCCATCTTTGGGCATCATGGGGTTCAGAGCCCCCATGTTCTCCAGCTGAGGTCACAAGGTTTCCTTTTAACCTGGGAGTCAGACTGGGGCCATAACAACCTGCAGTGTAGGCACTAGGCAGGCGTCCACCCATTATCACTTTGATGACAATTTTCCAAATCCAAAAGTGGTCAGAGAGGCAAACACTTATTGCATTAGTGAACAAAGAACATGTCAACACCACAGATTTGTTTGTGGGAGTGTTTTGATTACATTTGCTTTTCCACAAATTACAGATCTGGGCTGCCTTGCAGTTTGAGAGGAAAACATCGGTTCTTTGCTTTTGATCGTGCTTTTCTCTTCAGCACTTTACATCTCCTCTACATTTTTACATTCTCCCATTCTCAATTTTAACTACTGATGAAGAAACAATGGTGTTAGTGAAAAAAAGACTGAAAATTTTGATCTTTTTCATCATCTCATCTGAAGGTTTACATAAAAGAAGGCAGGACTGAGCTAAAACCTTTTCTTTAATATGCTGCATAAAACCGAGTTTTTAAAAACATTGAAATGGTAAATTACTCCCACTTTAAGTCAGAAATGTCTTGTGTGACCGTGCTGCTGTCGCTTCTATCAAATGTGATTTTTCTATATGCAGAAATATTAGGAATTGTTTCTGTTCTGGGTATGTGCCAGAATTTAACTCATCGCACTTCAATGTTTTCAAGTACTGAAAGAAAAATGATAGAAAAGTTTTTCGTAATTGTGAAACAGAGCTCATTTACCTTTGTAATTTTCTATTAATTTACTACTAGGATTCATTTTGCATTTAATTCAGTCCTCTAATGACTTAAAACTGTGTCTTTGGTCTTTACACATTTGTGGTCTCAGTCGTGTCAAGCTTTTTCATCTACTTTATGTTCATTTATTTTAACTTTTAGTGGTCTTCTAGCCAATTCTTTATCCTTTTTATTACAAGAGCATGAAAT
Source organism: Numida meleagris (assembly GCF_002078875.1). Lineage (NCBI taxonomy): Eukaryota > Metazoa > Chordata > Aves > Galliformes > Numididae > Numida > Numida meleagris. The sequence goes on from NC_034427.1 coordinate 12,992,790, forward strand.
TTTATAATGCCCTAGAGCTTTGTTAGTCAGCTGCTACAAGGTTCTTAACCTTAGTTAATTTATTCTTTCACTTTTGACTTTCAGATATGGAGCATGCTTTAATATTTTGGTTTTGAATATGAAAGTAACTTTTATTAAGTAGGTTTACTGCATTTATAGATCTTTCATTTATTAATAAATCTTTTCTTCAGGTTAGGTATCCTGCTAGCCACACAATGTATCGTTTTATATAATTGTTTATATTTTTGTGTCATATAATTTAAACTTTATTATGTTAAAATGTTGCTAGCATAAGAATCATTAAAGCATTCAGTAATTTTACTAAAGAATCTTTGTAAAAAAGGGGGGGGAATCACTAAAGGTGTCATCTGCCTAATTTTACATGATTATCCCAAAGATATCTGGTACCGCCATCCAGTGACGTAGTGCTGGCTGCTCGTGCAATTTAGGTCGTCACACGGGGATTCATTAAATCCCTATAGCCACATTATTATCCAAGAGTTCCATATTTTTATCTTTCAGAAGTAATTATTAGCATTTTCAGCCTGAGAGCAAAGCTTGGAAATCTGAACACCAGTCTCCAACTTGAAAAGACTAATCAAAACCAAAACATTACAAGAAGGAAAAAAAAAGTGTTCGTTTCTATTTTCATTTCTGTTTTTAATTCCCTCCATTTCAAAGTCAATCTTCAAATTTTGTGGGTCCAACTCAAACTACACTCGGAGTGGGACCACTGTACGAACATAAGAAGTATCAGTCTCAGGGGAGGAGTTCTGAGTTTGTTGGGGACGCAGATCAAGGCCCTGTTTGAGGGCAGAGGCCTCGTTCAGCTGCGCACTCGGGGCTGTGTCTGCAGTGCCAGACTTGAAGGCCAGCTGCACACCAACAAGATCTGCATGAGCCCCATGTGCCATTTTCACACCATTTCAGCTCAGCTGTACGTGGTGGTCCGTCAGCCCGTGCAGCTTCCTTCCTTCCCTGATTTGTAACAGGCTTTGGAGGTCTGCAGAGGAAAAAATTAAAGCTAAACAGTGGAGGATGAATGTGATACCAGTGAAGGATTAGGCATGTGCTGAACCGAGCTACCTGTAAGCATGTTTTGAAGAGAGAGGCTCAGAGGAGAAGAGAGAGGTGCATGAGAGCTGGACCTGGAATTAAGTTGTAATATATTCGGCTCTAAATGTCACAGCCCAACCCCAACCTTATTATTAACGCAGTACTGACAGGCTGTTTTTATTTGCCTTCTGAGTCTTCAGCGTGCGTAGTGTTCACATTGTCAAACCTTGTCTTTTATGCACAGCTACAAAAGCTGCTCTACCTTTATTCTTAAATGAACTTTCTGAGAATTCTCAGAACTCTCTGAGAATACAGGGGCTTCAGCCACACAGGCCCCAAAAACCTTCTTGATAACGCCGTAGCAGGCAGTCCTGTGCTGAACGGAGAAGATGCAGTATTTATAGTAGAAAAATAGGCAGAAGTGGTGGCAAATGGCAGAATTTGGGCAGCTGGTGAACAGGTCACCAAAGAAAGAAGGGGCTAAGCCAAGTTGAACTGCCACAAACTAAGGTAAGGAGGACACGATCCTACCCCTCTGGTCGGGTGATGGTTGAATATGGCAGAGAAGAAAGGAGAATGCTGCTGTAAAGTAAATACTCACCTGAATTGCCCAGCAGGCAGTGGTCAGGAGACTCCAGCAGCAGATCTCAGACACAGACACTTTGCAGAAGTCCTTGGTTGAACTGCATCAGAGATCAGAGCCCCCTCCCCACACCTGTGTGCAGCAGGGGCTGCCGGCACTGCGGGGCATCGCGCTCCAGCACAGCAGAGCTGAGACGAAGGTGTCCATCAGGAAATTAACAGCAAAGGAGAAAGGAGTTTTGAAGGCATGCACTGGCTAGGCTTACAATAAGGAAAACTGTCTATTATTACATTTCTATCCCCTTTGTTTTATGTGAATCTCCATTAACCTGTAATTGTAATAAAAATGCATTTTCATTTCAAAACAGGTGGGAGTGCTTACCATAATTCTCATTCTCAATGTGGTTTAGTTGTTATTCCACCTACGTTATTTACGTGTGTGTAAGTATCAAACTGACTCCAATACCTTGGAGTTTCATTTCTGTTCTATGGGGAGCTAACATTTAAAGTGATTTTTTAATATATATATATTTTAATATATGTATATATGAACACTTCTTTGTCAGGTAGAAGCTTTTAGTCATTCTGACATGAAGCTTTCATACAGCAAAAATATTACTAATACTATTTTGCCTCTAAAGTGCATTTGTTATCAATATGCACTTAAACTAGTGATCAAGAGTTGGTGGGAGAGACACCTGCTCTGCATTTCTTATCTTTTTAATACCTTAGGGATACATCACTTAATAATTTAGTGCTAAACCATTTAGCATTTTAGCCCATCATCTCTTATATTACACATAGGATTTCAGTAATGTCTGATAAAATTATGTGTTAGCTGCCTTATGTGTGTGTAAAACTTAATAAGTCTTCTTCCCCCCCTCAAGTTTAATAACTGATTTCTTACATTTATGGATGTGAAATTTTATTGCTCATGGATATAGTTTGAACCTAAATCTTCATATCTTATAAATTGATTTTTAGTTTCCTTTTTGACCTTATGAATTTCAATCAGACATTGACCTCTTGTTGCTCATGAATCTGACTGATTTAATGCCATATAACAATAATACTGTAGAAAAGCATTATCATAAGAGCCCACAGGGTTTGCTGAAACCCATAACTAGATTTTGGAGGCCTCTAGCAATAATAATTCTTGACCCAAGTCTATTCTCTAATGCTTTCATCCGTTACTGTTCTGGACTGGCCAATCCTTGTTTTAGTACGTTCAGGGAAAGTGGTGGAGACTCCCAGGAGAACACGAGCTAAAACCGTACGGAGCAGATAATGGCGAATACACTCCAGGAACATGGAGCTTATGACAGACCAGTTCGGTCTGGGGTTTGTCACATTTTGAAGTGAGGGGGAAAGGCTATTGAAAAGAAATCAAAAATTCCTACTTTAAAAGTGGCAAAAGAAATATTGACTTAGTGGTTAAGATTTTCAAAAAATAAAAATTTGATACTAATTGTCATACTAGAATGCCTTGTTAATCTTCAGCCTATCGCTCTGGCTGCAGCCTAAATAGAGGACTTGAATGATTACTGCTTTGTTTGCTTGGCTGTGCTAATTTAATTTAATTTAATTTAATTGCTTATATGCTTTGGCTTACTGAATAACTGGGTGTTGATGTTCATTATTCCTTATTTAGAATCTTAAAGTGAAAACAAAAGTGTGAAGGACATGGGACTTTGGCATTAATTTATGAGTGCTGCACGTGACTGACTTCAGGCACGAGTGGTCGCTGTCTGTTTACCACGTGTGTACATACACATGCATATGGGAGTTTCATTTAGTGATTGATGGTTGGGAAATAAGCAGAGTCCACATCAAAAATCCAGATTAAACTTCTTCTGGTAAACAGGGCAGGGGTTAAGAAACAGCGCGTGAGCTATGAGCTGTGAACTACTGCTTCCAGACTCCGGCCAAAATTAGACAGGTGTTTCAGCATGACAGGGCAAGCAGATCAAAAGGGCTATCACCAGTTTAAAACCCTTCTGTTCTCAGGCGATGGCCGGTTTATCAGGGATTTATTTATGAGGAGCAAACTGACACGGTCGCTGTCTCGGAGGGCTGCAGGATAATACGTCTCAAGCACCCAGCATTAGGTAACACTTTAGGTAAGAGGGAGCCCACTCACGCTAAACCTGTTCTTTTATGCTTTCTTGTATTCTTACTTTTAATGGTAACTGCTGTCGCTCCATGAGAAGCGTCTGGTTGCTGTGTTATTCACTGATCTGAGCTCCCAAAGGAAGCTGAAGGTGACCGTGGCCCTGGGCTGCTCACGTCAGGTGTTCAGAGCACTGCTGGTGCAGCCGAGACCTGACCCTGGGGTCTTAGAAGCTGCCACAGGGGAAGCCAGAACGTGCAGTCTGACTTGGAAACATTGCTCGTCATTTTGACTGTGCGCTTGGACCCAGACTACATATCACCTATGAAAGCCTAAAATTGTCTTATTGCTTTGTGGTGGACTGTAAAGCAAAACTCCACGCATTGTTTCCTGCAGCATATGTGCTGATCTGGTCACATCTACAGCCTTTTGTGTTCTATTTCACACAAGCATGTATGCGTGGAGGTACTCTCTCGTTACATCCAGCAACTGTTATTTCATGTCATATTTCAAGACAAGAGAAATGGGAGATGGTCCTGTACATCTCATTAAGGCTATCATGTCCTTGATGCTCTGTGTTTAAAAATTAATTAAAAGTGAAGACCTCTTCATGGCAGTCCAAAAATGTGCTGGCTCAGAGCCATGTCCATTCATCTTTCTCCAGAGAGCTGTTCTTTCCATGCTGATGGCACAGGACATTATTGGCACATCCCGCCTGCTTCGTGTGACTGTAAGACCAGCTTCCCAAGGCCTGCAGCGCAGACAGTAAGGTTAAAACGTGTGTTCCCACAGTGTTACTGAAGCCGCTAGGGTTTCCTCCAGACATCACTTATATGATGTAGACTGTAAAATGAGGGTTTAGTTAGTTTTGAATAGAGAATGCCAAGTGTTGCTTGAGAGCCAGAATTTGGACTAGATGTAATCCAGCAGTGAACTCACACTTCACGCACGCTTTTCAGAACAGCGTATTACCACTCCCTGACGCAGAGGGCAGTGAGCTTTTTAAAAAAGAAGTTTGTGTCTGGTATAGGACTGTTCTAGGGTTTCCAAGTTAGACATACCATACAATAGGCGAGTCGTTTAAAATACAAATGTACAAGTGGAGCTGTGTGGCATTACTGCTCTGTTTGGGATGCTAAAGCGTCAAAACCCAGCCAAGCCATTCTGTTCTCTTATAAACAAATTATTTCTTGCCACGTCAGGCTAATAATGTTCTGTGTTTATTCCACCTTGTGCTGGTATCTGATGTGAGGGAAGCTCTTTGGACCTTGCATTTGTATCTAATTCTCTCAATGTTGGCAATAATTTTGCTGTTTCAATAACTGATCTTATTCACCTGCTGCTAAAAACACTTGTCATGTTGAATTACTTACCCTGCACAGATATTGCTGCAATTAGCAATTACAAAATATCACAAGAGAAGTGTACAAAGGTTTGGAATCCAAATCTTTGACTGTAATCATGTCCTAATTTGCTTAAGCACGTGCCAAGGAGTTCTGTTGATTTGTAGGTGCTGTTTATTGGTCTGTGTGCACTGACGTAGTGATGGAGCAATGTGATGAGAGCATAAAACCAAAATTCCACATTTTGTCCCTGTGCCCAGTATCTCTGGCTGGCTGCTGCCCAGCCCATCAGAAATATGGGGCCGGGGGCTTGGAGGAGTTCATGTGATCCCATTCTGTGTTTTCTCCATTAGGGGAAGGGAGAGGGAGAGGGAAAGGGAAGGGTAGCAGGAAAGGGAAGACTGGAAATGTTTTCTTCCTGTGGGTCCCAGGCAGTTCTTGATACAATACTGAACAGTCAGTTACAGGGGATCATCAGATATTTCTTCTTTTTTGGCTCTCCAGCTACAGAATCTATTTTGATTTCTTGGTGCTTGGTGTCCTTTCTAGTTATGCTGCATTACTCATAACTGCAGCGCAGTGGTAGCTGCCAATACAAATTTAGTCTTTTCTGTTTATTCCATACTGTCCTGTCAAAGCAGATAAGTCTGCTTTGCATTAGAGCCCAAAAATTTAATTGTGGGAAAGTGATGAGTCACTCCAGCTAAGGTAAACCAATGTCTGTGTCAGAGAACGTTCTTTTGATGTACAAAGCAATGATGTGGCATTAGGGCATGAGCCAAAATCACTAACTCACACAGAGGTGTCATTTACATTTCCCTGGGACAGGGAGGCTTTTTGAACCAGAGATAAAGCTGATTTGGGGTCAAGCTGAAAAAAAGAGAACAAAACAAGAAAAGAGTCTTCCAAGTTTAATTAGCAATTCAAGCCGCCTACCTGTGAACAGCTAATGAAATGCTCTCAGGATACTCAGAGTGTTTTCCTTCCTTATCATCATGAGGCATGGAGATTGGTAATGAAATGGTAGGAGTGACCGTGCCACCAAGCTGGGAGGAGCCGTCCGTCCGTCCTCAGTTTTGAAGAGGTTAGTGGGAACTGCGCTGCAACCATCACTGAAGGACTTGTATCTCTCCTCTCCAGGACAGAGGTGTGGCAAGCTCTAGCTGATGTGGTGTGTTCTTCTTCATTGTCCTTCACTGCAGAACCGCATATCTGAAATCCAGTCCATTTCAGGAGTTACACCAGTGTGAATAATAGAGGTAATGTACCTTGGGAATCAGAGAATTGGGCCTTGACCTCTTGGCTTGGGTTATATCAAGGATGGACTCATATGCTAAGGCACCTCAGTCTTGGCAGTTAAACAGGATTTACGTGCACAAAGTCAAACTGGCAAACATGAATTAGAACCCAAAATACAAAAACTGGAACAGAGTGCCAAAATACATAAATAACTGAAAATCAAACTGATACAGATCCCATCAGCTTTCCCTCTACATTTTGGACCTCAGTATCATTGTGATTCCTATCCTGATAATCCTTTTAACTCTGCCTTGTTTGAATACTTCAGAAGTGGTTGGTCAAATAGCCGTTACGTTGCTCATTGCAGCACAGCAGTACTCACCTTTGTAGAAATGCCTGAAAATCCCAGCCAACCATCCTCTGGTGCCCTTCTCACCTCAGACATATTTGGAATCCCCTCTCTTTCCCAGGTTGAGTGTCACAGTCATCATTTGGTCCTTCATGACTGCAGAAGCTGTGGCTGTGATCTAGTTTGCTTTGAGTGCTTGTATTGAATGTTCTTTGCTGAGCTTCATTCGCCTTCCTCTGCATTCTAGTCTGTTCAAGTAGACCTTTACAAGGACAAACATGCCAAATCACACAAGACTAAATTGTCTGCAGCATTCCTTTGTGATATGATAAATTTTCAGCAGAATAGCAGAAATTGAGCAGAAATGCATAAGGAAATCCCATGTAGAAATGATAGAAATGAATTCAAAACCTTTTATTCAGCATAATTTGGACAAGACATAATAGAGTCCACAGTTACACGTGAGAAGCAATAAGTGAGAAGTATATAACTGGTAAAATAGCACTCAATTAATTTACATTTTCTGTTGCATCTTTATGGTGAATCTCAGCTGTGTGTTAATGGTTCTCATAAGAATCTAGACAACTAGATGCTCTACTTATACTTCCTATTAAGGGTAAAATTCACCCAATTGAAGAGGACAAGCTTAAGATCTATGCACCCACTTAGTACCACTTATCCCAATTTTCACTTAACAAGGGCGTAAGTAGTGTATACATCTGGATTGTCCTTCTGCACTAAAGTGAATTTTCTCCCTAGTAAATTAGATTGGTCTGATGTGTGCTTAAAAGGAAGAAAATCTTTGCTTTCATGAGGAGTTGTTCTGGGAAATTGCTGCTTGACCTATAACTTAAACAAAAATTTTCAGTTCTTTCAGACTGCTTTGACACTCACGCATGGTATATTTACATGATTTACCATTTGATCAAACAGCAAAGTTGAAGTAATGGAGCCCATCAATCATGAAGGGGAACGAGGTTTTTGAGGGAGCTGCTTGTTCCCTTGCTTTCCAGATCCTTCCTGGGGACGGAGTTTTTAATATACTTTTATTTTGAAGTTTAAGTAAAATTGGTATAGAGTGGGTTGAGTAGCATCACAAGACCATAAGCATATCCCTTGGCAGAAATCACAGCAGAGTGGAATGTAGTTATATATTTAACTTATAAATAAGTGAGATAAACATAAACAGGATAATTTTGTAAGCCAGTAAGCCACAACAAATTTTAATTAAATGGAAGGTCTTGAGTGCATGCAGACTTATGCCCGCTTTTCTGCTCTCAGCCTGTTGCTGATGACAGGCCAGACCCACCTGGGTGTGCATCTCTCTTGTTGCACAAGTCCCAGTATTGTACAAATACATTTTCACCCGCACGAGATGCAACTGTACAGAGCCCTCTAGCTTCTGACTTTGAAACAGGCAGCTGGTTGGATGCATACACATCAGGGCATGTGGAATACCTTCCTGTGGCCTCATGTTTTTATTTGCAGGAACACAGGCACTGCAAGATATTCCAGTCACAGTTAATGAAGTCCTTAATGAACTGATGGGCCTGTTTCTTATCTCACTTATGCCAGATTTAAACCCGTGTAACTCCATTAACTTGTTGAGTTGATCCTAATTTTACATAAGTGTAAAAAAGATGAGAACCAGACGTTTTATGTTCTCATTATCTAAGAGAATACAAAGTGTATGAAGTTCTTAAAAACCCTTTCTCTGTTTTCTATCAGTTACAAAGAGCCTTCTGCATTCACCCACCTCTGGCCCTTCCTACTTCCCCTGTGCACCAATTTCTGCACGGCTTTCCCTTTTCAGAAGGTTGGCACCCTTTGATCTCATTGTGGTTTTGAACCTCCTGAAATGAGTTTTGTAAACGGTAACTCCTAGTGAGCGTGTTCCTTCTCACGAGTCAAACTCCGCATTCCTTGTCCTTTGCCACTGAGCTCTCCTCTAACATTCTGAGCTCGTCTCTGATGTAGAGAATTGCCAGTACTGGAAACATTCATAGAACACGAGTGTAAAATTGTGGAGTTGAAGACAAAATCTTTTTCCTATTTACAGCTTAACTGTCTCAAGTTTAATCTCACCCTGTTCTCTTCAGCTGATGATGTTGAACTTTCTCTGTCTCCTGTAGTTTACTTTCCATGTGAACTCTGAATTGAAAGATCAGTTTTACCCCAAGGAGACGTACTCTGTGTACACAGAGAAATGATTTCAGATGCTTTGTTTAACTTCTGCTCTGTTTTGATATTGCCCTGATATGACTTATAACATAGTAATGTACTGTACGTTTCTGTCTCCGTAACCAAGTTCAAATACCAGTGTGAACCTGATCTTCAAGAAAATCAAGGCAATGACTCGTGTGATAAGCACATGTATCGGGCACTTCTGCCAACTTACTCTAAGCACGTACAAAGCTGAATGAGAGAAGTGACCAGAAATGCAACAGGAGCCCCAGCGAGACGTCTGAAATCCCAAAAGCATGAATCTGAGCTGACCTACACCATGTTAGCACTGGAGCAATGCCTCTGACTTTGATGGAGTCACTCGTAATTTACAGCTATGTAAGATCAAATATATAGCCCAGAGAACAGAAATGTTAACATGGATCGCCTCTGTCGGGGAAGGGATGCTTATTCTAATGGTACCTCCTGTCAGTCAAGTCGGAGACTAGATGTCACTTGTGAGGACAATGGGTCACCCTTGTGCCTCTATTCTGAATACGATTAAAAATATAAAAATGAGAGGATGGAAAAATAAACTATTAGGAAAATAAATAAGAGAACTGAAAAAAGAAATCAGAAAGAAGAATGAAATGGAACTGCCCTAAACAGCCCCTAAACAATTACCTCGGGCTTAGCAGAGGGTGAGGTGGTTGTCGGAGCAGCTCGAAATGAACCGCATTGCTCAGCTGTGTTACAGGAGTCATTTCCTATTTCGTTCTCCCAAGGCTAATGCAAGGCTTCTCCGGGAAGTGCCAAGTTTCTGCCAGCGGAGGCAATGAGAGCTCCAGGATTCCTCCGCAGCCAAAGCCAACGTGCGACGAGGGCAATCGCCCTCCGAGAGTCACATATGGCCAAGTCAGACCAAGTCAGGGAGAAGAGAGCAGGGGCCATCGAGTAACGTTGTGTCAGATATGACTGAATAAATGCAGGGTTCAGATCAGGATTGAACTGGGGAAAAAAATAATAAAAAATAAGACTCAGGAGGTTACATGCTGAATAGAAAACTATTTCCCCTCTGTGGTAGTCCTGCAGTAGGTCTGATTCCTCCCATATGGAGGCGACCAAGGGTTCAGATCAAGGCTAGCATCCCTTTGTGCTAGCTCATGCATAAACATCAAAAGAGGATTTTTTTCTGGAAAAGAGGACCTAAAGTTTATCACTTCTCTGTTCCTGATTGCAGGCCTCGTCTGAGATGTGCGGAAAGCTCGCATCAGTTTAAAGATACATGAATTCTGCTCTGTCATAACCGTACGATGCCAGAAGACCTGCTGCTGCTTCGAGTGACTGCTTGTCTGATGGGGCTCAGTTCTGAAGTCCAAAATGAGATTCCTCTGCTTAAGGACTGGCTATTCAGAGATGCACTTGGAGTCCTGCAACTGCTCCTGAAATCAGTGGGAACTGACTTCAAGCACCACTGAAACATGCTGCTGGCTCTCCCAGATGACTTTTTTTTAATTGAAGACGCTTGGATGTTACAAGGTGCTTCTAACAAGGTAAGCTGGAGATGACAGCGCTTTCAAAGCACAGCAATTCCTAAGTATGACAAATACAATAGGAGTGCTAATGCTGTTTGGCAATTTCCTGAAAGGTCTGTGGAGTGGAAATTCAGTTCATTAACTGATGCTGATACCTCCAGAAGTCATTTCAAATTGTTTTTCTGAAATAAGACTTGAACCCGAGTGGCAGAGGTGAACCTGCTTTGCTAGCCTCCAACAAGAGATGTTATAGGTTCAGAAACAATATTTATATTCCCAAATCTCTCTCTCTGTCTTTCTCTCTCTCTTTTTTAAGCTTATTAAAATTAAAAGCATGACCTGCCACATCACATTACATCAAAACATGATGTAACTTCTTAATTTAAAAAAAAAAAGTTTTAATTTATGATGTAGCATTATGCCACAAAAAGCTTTTGTTTTCCCCAGAGTAACTATAAATTTTTTACAGCGACTGTTTATCCAGTATCTTTGGCAGACTGAAACAGTGAGCGTTGGCAAAAAGCAGATATTTAACAGCTACTGACGAACAGCTTATGAATCACCAGGCTTGAATCCTGGCACACATCTCCCCGTAGGTACCTTCCTGAAACCACCCATCTTCCCTTCAACTCCTTCTAACTGCAGTAAGAGTAACTGACTGATCCTGACCACTAAACCTGATCTACTTCATCCTTTCAGGCCTTTATGTTCTTGGAGGAAAGCACTCTTGCTGAAAAAGTGCCACTGAAATAACATTCCAGGAGCAATGTCCTGTATGGATTTCCAATAATTCCGAATAACCCACAAAAATATTTTCGTTATAGAATCATAGAATCATAGAATTAGCTAGGTTGGAAAAGACCTACAAGATCACCTAGTCCAACCATCCACCTACCACCAATAACCCCACTAAACCATGTCTCTCAACGCTATATCTAAACGTTTCTTGACACTTTAAGTGTCTTTATGACACTTGGCATTTATGTTTTTCATTTACAGATATGAAAGGGCTTTGTAAAGTAGCTTTATCTGTGTAGCTGTATAGATGGGGGAACTGTGGCACAAGCAATAGAAGATGTCATCAGTTGAGCCAGGAATAAGCTGCTCCAGGTCTGCTCTGCTCGTCCATGTATCTTCCAGATGACGAGTTCCTGATGTTTGGCTTCTTGTTCCAGATGCTGCTGCAAGGCAAGCTGGACTGTGCATGAAAGGCTGCCTTTGTTGGCCTGCATCTCATGCACTCCGCTTACTTGTCTGGTGCTTTTGGGGAAGATTGTTCTAGCTAAAGGGAAGGAAGTTCAGTGGAACTTGGGAACAAGGACTACTTGTCTGAACAAGGATTTTCGAGCCCTTGGTTTCTGAACAATGGCTTTATAGGGTGGACTGTGCGCCATAAATCTTTAGCATAGGAGCATGGCCATATTGGCTTAACTGTCTTTCTAAGACTGGACTTATTTCTCCTACAACTGATAAAAGTCATAATGCTGTCAGTCCCTAGTATACTAGCTGTATTCAGCTTTTACTGCTTCCTAGTTCCATGATCCATAGTGCACATGTGGGGTATAAAGCCTTTTAAAATCATAGCCCCTTAACTAAAAGCTTTTTCTGAGAGAGAGTGTGGTTTGAATTATATTGAGGACCCCGAACAGCAATTGCTCTTGGGCCACTGGCTTTGAAATAGATCTATTTTAGGTAGATATTCCTCTTCTGAAGGGGTACTTCTATTTATGAGCCTTCCTGCTTGTACCAAACAACCTAACACGGGAGTGGAAGCTCCCTGAGTACTTGTGACGTAACTGCTCAGCGAGGATCTCATCACACGCAGTGCGTTAGGTGAGGAGGGGTTGGGTTTTCTCACCCTTGTTCAGCTGTTGCTTTGGGTGCCCTACTGAGAGCCCAGCCACAGGGCTAGCACCCGCCCTTCGTGAAAATCCTAGAGCAGTGTCTGTGCTGAGTAAACCCGTAAAACATGTGCTTGGCTCAGGAAACCATTCCTCACGTCACTTCTGGTAACGAGCACCTATTACCTTAGTAACATCTCTCCCGGGGACAGATGGGTGATTTAACCTGGGTCGCTTCCACCGGGGATCAGCTCTTCAGAACGGCCCAGGGAGCACAGTGCTGACTGCACCAGCACGGCTGTCACAGCACGGCCAGGGCTGCCCAGGTGCCTCTGGTAACCACACCTGCAGGGCTGCTGCCACACCACAGCCCAGGACAGGAGACTGCACCGCCAAGAGCAGGACGGGGAAGAGGAGAGGTGAAAGCGCTGGGTGAAGCCGAGCTGCTTTGTAAACACGGAAGGAATTATCCTGACGGAATCTCCTGTTGACTTGACATAAGTGGTTTCAGGTTTTATGGCATCTTACATTATTGTTTAAATTTGTTTCAGGCAAGAAACATACTTTTTAAGGCCAGGAATACAGCTTTGTTGGATGCTAAGACACCTGAAAAGCAAGAATACAGATTGTAGGATGAATATTTTACAGAGTAATTATTTAAATATATTCAAGTATGAACATCTTTAGATCCTAAATTTAGTATTCCTTAAAAATATAATCTCACAATAAAACCTAGCCCACTCTCACATTGTTCATTCCATTCTAATTTTCTGTTTGAAACAGTTGCTGTGGAAAGTTGTACCTCGGTTGTTAATTTAAAGTGCCCCGGCTACTTTTGATGTTTTTGCCCCAAACTTTAATTTGTGGCACAACGCTTGCCCAGATGTTGATGATGCTATCTGTGTACCTGAGGTTCTCAGACATGACTGCGCACCAGGGCTGGTGCGGGCACTGCTCCCAAGCTGTGCGGTCGGTGCCTGCCCAGGCTGAGAGCAGCCGGTGCATGGCGCGCTCCTTGGCGGGCTGGAAGTGGCTGAGAGTGTGGAGGTGCTGCTGCAAGGAAGGAGTTTGTATTAATACCAAGTAAAAGGGAGAAAGGAAGGGATGGCCTTCATCTCTACGTGTGCCTTGGGAATTAACTTGAAAAAATGTCAAGCAGTAGCAGCTGCTGTTGCGAACTCCTGAGTAAAGTGGATCTGGGGAACCTCACTGCTGTAACAGAGATAGGAAATCCACTGGCTCCCTGAATTACTGGATCATAAATTACATTGTCCGTTCAGATCTCCGAGTCTGCAAACCAGGTTGAACTCAGATTTTAGGGTTCGGGTGTTTTGCTTTGGCATTGTAGGCAACTGGATCTCAGAGCTGTGTGCCTCTGCCTGTACCTCTCGTGCCTCTGAGCTTTGTGTCTCATTATATCAATGAAAGAGGCACCTGCAGAAATGTGAGCCTGCCTGCATCTGGCTGAACACAACGTGGCTGGAATTTAACCACACCTGCCCTATTTAAAATCAACGAGAAATGGTTAATACACTGAAACCGAGAGAGCTTCTATTACGTTATGTAAAGATATTATAGGATCACACAAAGATCTTTTGTCATCCATGGCATGGCCAGGCCTAATAAACAGCTTAAATTGCAGTTTAAGCAGGGACACCGTATTATCAGCTATTGGCCGGGATATAATTGCTGATCACTTTTTCCGGCCACCTGCCCTGCAGCGTGGCCCTCCCTCCGTGTGTCCCATTGAACCTGAGCTCGCTCAACCACATTGCAGCCAGAGAATGAGCACGTGCGCTGCACTGTGACCTAGCTCTAGGTTTTGTGTCCTCAGTTTTCTGGAAGTAATAGGTAGGAGTCGCAGAAGAAATTCTTGTCTCAGCCCTCCGGGTGTTAATCAAAGGGTTTCACGCGGACCCTTGGCTTATTTCTCCAATTTGTATCCCTGTTACCGTGCCCTCCGCTAACCTGAACTGAATCTTCCCTAACAAAAAAGGCCCTTTCTCAACAAGATTAAAAGCAGAATACTTTAAGTAATTTAGAATACAAATGTGCAATGAAATATCATCCTGGGTGATGCTATGAGAAGGAAGAGTGTACAGTACGCTGTATGTGCTTTTAGCTGCTCTACCCTACATGTGCACCCACTCTTGTAACCTTTACTGCTGTGCAAAGATGATCTGTCATTTCTACCAAATTTATATACATAGACACTTACGTACTGAGGCTGCTTTGAATCCTTACTGCCCTCTAGAGAAATTCCGCTGGAAAAGCTCAAACTGACCAAATCAGCAAAAAAAAATCGCAGTCCTAATCTGAACAACACCGACTGCGTACGGTGCCTGCCACAAGGTCTGCGGGCACAGGAACGAGCCCAGAAGAGCCTTTTCTCAAGCCTCTCGGGATGGCCTGGAGCCGTGGCCAGGCTCCAGCACCCTTATTCCATTTGCTCAGCAAAACCCGAGTTTCCATTATCCGCGGGTTTAAGTGAAAAGGAAACTAAAAGACGACAAGTGCAAGAGCTGCCTGCCTTACATTCTCAGCACCAGCACGGGACGCTGAAGTTATTTACACTGTGCCTCTGTAACTACCCGGCTTTGCTTGCTCGTCCCGTCCCGGCCTGGCCCGGCCCGCAGAGCGCGGGGCCGAGCAGCGCCGAGCATCTCCAGCACGGCCACGCCAGCTCCCGCAGGTGCAGCCGCCCGCTCGCATTCAGAACTGCTGCCGGCCGAGCGCGTTCGTTCCTATGACGTAATTCTGTAAAACCAAAGGATTGCGAGACATGGCAAGAGGAGACGTGGAGGTATTGTGCCCTGGGGTTGGGCCGAGGCAGACAAAACAGCAGTTGTAAAGCGAGCAGTGAATGATAGCGCACAGCAGCTAAGAATATATTCAGCAAACTGAGATCCTATTTTTACTGACAAAAAAAAAAAAAAAAAAACAGGAGAAAAAATGGAAAGCGCGTGTCTGCGCGCGAATATTTTTTCCAAAACAGCTGAGTCCCGCTATCCCGCAGAACCTTCCTCATTTAACAGGCTGTCAGTGCCGGCTCCTTTGCATAGCTCTGCCTTTTCACGCCTAATGGGGTTTGCCCTGTACCAGACAAAGCCCATTACCGCGGCGGGGAGCGGATGACCCGGGCTGCGCTGGGAGCGGCGCCGAGTGCCCCCTGACGGCGCGGAGCAGCGCGGGCTCACGCAGCAGCGCCCGGCGCGGTGCACGCAGCTGGCGGGGCCGTGCCGCGGGGTCCCGCTGCGGGGCGGCTGCTCCCGCCCGGAGCCGAAATGAAAGCGGGGCACGGCGCGTTGCGATGGCAGACGCCGTCCGAAAGCGACGTGAGCGCGGAGCGGCTGCGCGGTCCCGTGAGGCCGCCCCGGTGAGGGGCTCGCACGGCCCCGTCCGACGCGGGCCCCGCGCTGTGCCCCGCATCACTCTGATGTCACCGCCGCGCTCGGAGCGAAGAAGAGCGTCGGCACGGGGACGCGTGTGGTGCGGGGGGAGTTCCGAAGGTTGATAGGTGCGGGCTGAGTGCAGTCGCCCGCGGGTGCGTGCTGAGTCGGAGCTTTACAGCTGTTTGCCCGTCGGGTTTGGGCGGGTGCACGCTGCGGAGCACGCAGGCGTGAGCCGGGCGTTCAAGCTGCAAGTGCATGGCAGAGCTGCAAAGCAGCTGTGTGCGGGGAAGGGAGCCGGCGCCTGAAGCCTCGGAGTGCGAGCAGACGAAAAAAACTAGTATCGGTATTGTTGGTTTGCTCCATTCCCGCTATGGGATTCGGGGTGCCCGTGTCCACTCGGATTCTCTTGTGTTCTGAATAAATCAGAGCAGAAAAGGAAATTCAGCTTTCAGTGCTGAACTGCTGTGCCAGCCCCTGCAGCTCAGCGACAGCCCTGAGCTGGACGCTGCTCTGAATTGCAGAGCCTTCCCTCCTTCCCAGACCTTCCCCGTCCCCTCGTGTTCTTTGTTTTTGTAACACTTTGCTAACTGTGCTGTCTTTAATCTCTGAGTCAGAAATTGACAAAGCAGCAGAATTTTTTTTTTTCATTTCTATATAAAAAAAATTCAGGAGTCTGGAAAAGGTTCTGCTCAGTTTGAGGCAAAACAAGAGATGAGAATTACCATTCCAGGGATGGGATCCACAGAGATGGACGGGGCATGGCCCCTCCACCGCACAGAGGCCTTGGGTCATGACCATTAAGGTCTGAGCAATGCATTCTCTGCTGCACCATCCCACCACTGTTTAGTTTAAACTTCTTTTCCATCTTTTCATCACTAAATTTTCCTCTTTTCCTAAAATCCTTCTAACCTAGTTAACAGGGAGGACACCAGTCTGCTGCCTTGCTGGCACACAGGTAACTTTTCTGTGGCAATTCCCACTGACCCTAAAACAGAGGGGCACTTTTCCCTTGCTTTCCCAGCGCAGCCAACATGTCTGTGCCATGTTTCAGATGTTTGTGTTTCCATCAGACAGGGACCAAATGGGAAACCCCAGAGTATCCAGCGGAGGCAGCTTTACTTCATGGCAGTTGCCAGCTGCATTATTCAGAACTCCTTACTACCTCATGACTTCTCGCACAAAAATGCAGTGCTGATGATATCCATTGCCTTTTTTCTACCTTTGTCTCTGCCATTATTATAATTCTGTCCTACGCTTTTTCCTCTGCTGAGCTTTCAGACTCCTTGCTAATCAGCATTAGACACGGTGGGAGAACGGGTTGCACCGGCGTGGGTGAAGCGTGCCGCAGTGTGAGCGGCCGTGCGCTCAGCTGCATGGGTGTTGGCACAGCCCGAGCAGCAAATACAGCTCCCTCACTCTGGGAAAAACTATTTGCTTTTTTATATAAATGTATTTATATTTATGTGCATATGTCTGTAGGTGTCAGATATTAATTTCCTTTATTCTGATTTTCGCACATTTGCATCTGTCCCAGTGCCTCGTTGTGCTGGGGCTGGGGTGGTTTTGCACAAGCTTTGCCTTTGAGGTGCTGCAGAGCAACATCGTCCTGGGGGGGAAACCACACCTCCAAGAGGTGCCATTGTCACAAGGCCCCGGGGGCTGCCGTGATGGCACCCGCCTGCCAGCCGGTCACCTCTGCAGAGGCCATGGGAAGAGGTCTCCAGGTGCAGAGGGCTCAGTGCTGAGTGCTCTGGGCGGACCAGTCGCACCACAGGCTGTCAGAGCCCTGCCAGACGTGCACCAGGAGCTTTCCTGCAAGAACCTCCTGCAGCTGGGAGCGCACCTGGCTGCGCACCCTGAGCCAGGCGGGGATGCGAGGCCGTGAGCCCAAGGAGGAGCTGCCAGAGACGTGACACTGACCAGCCCGGATTGCCAGCCCCTGTCCTGTGTAACGCTTGTTCCAAATCTCAGCGCTCCTTTTGATCTGTGTATGAGATCCTTTATGTTCTTAACCTCCCTCAAAGCCGTACTGGAGGCCAGCGGGTTAGTCCATGCTGTGTGCACGGATGAAAGGCGGATAAGAAGAAAGAACAGGTCACGGCGCGGCAAAGGTTGAGAAGCTCAGCTTTAAACACTTTATGGGAAATTGTAAAACTTCTAAACATTTTAATAGATTAACTTCCCCTTTCAGTGGCATCAGTAAAACTGAATTATCATCCTCACTTTTAACTGATGCCCAGACCCCAAACTCATCCATCAGGGATCATTTGGTGATAAAGCAATCAATCCTGCCGTGGTGCGGAGGGGACAAACTGTGCAAGATACCATCACCAAATATCCTTTCCACCCCAAAGCATTCTGTGAGTCTTTGTCAATGAAAGTGCATTTGTCTAGCCTTATCTGCTGCAGTATACGTGGAATACAAAGGAAGAAAGTAAAACATGAATTTGATGTACATGTGCAGATGGCAGACATATTACCCACCCGAGGAGGGCTGCCTTCTTCCCAGGAACCGAGCACAGCACCTGATAACCAGGCACTGCACCACTTCCTCGGGTACCAAATTAAAAATGAAGGCAAACACGACGCTGTCCTAAACAAGTGCTGTGAAATATGAATGACTGGAGAGAACAGTCTTCTGTGACTTAAGCCAGAATCTCTGAAATATTGGTCATCTTTTCATCGGCACCGTGTGCGAGAGATACTTCCCCTTCGTAGCTGTGCTTTGACTCCTCGGCATTCACAGCATTGCTTATTGGTGCTTGTTTTTCTGATATTCAAAGATTTCTGTGTGTATTGACATTATCAGAAAAAAAATGGAAAAAGAATTTTAAAAATATCTATCTTAATAGACAATTGGGTTTTATTAAAGTATGTATAATGTGTACAACTGTGATTTGAAGAAATGCATTTATCATTAGAAGAATCCCCACTTCAGGTAAGAAGCTGCTCATTTCCACTGCAGAACAGATCTTTAGCAAAAGCGATTTCTGTTTGAAAGAAACATAACTTATTTTCTAAAACAGAGGGGAACATTTAATTTTCCTGCTAAATGTAACAACATTTCTATATGGTTTTGCTATAGGGTGAAAAAAAATATAGAATAAGTCTGTTTCTCAGCCAGATATGAACTTTGTTAAGGCTGAACTTGTTGGATGTTTTGTGAATGATGATGTGGATACTGGAGCAAAAGGAAACCTTCACCTACAGCTGCCTTAGGATTTCCATCAGCAAACAGGTTTGGGCTAAATTAAGAGGTTCAGCGTAGCAGAGTTCTTCAAAGGCTTTGTGGTTGCTCAGCTCCAATTAAAAGTCTACTGAATTGGACACTTAATTCCCATTTGTGTCCATGAAAATGTCTCTTCTGTAATGTAATGTGTTACAGTTCTAGGCTGAGAAGCAGGTGCACAGGAAGTTTTGGGGAATGCAGTGTGTGTACTTAACTTGAGGAATAAGGAAAATCATAGATATTCTATCAACTGCTTTGTATGTACAGTATTTAACAGATAATATGTCCATAGCAGTACACAAGTAACTAGGTAAAAACAAAGGAGGATTCGTACTGGTGGTATGTGGCCCATCACCCAAGTAGCCATCTGATTTTATGTCTAGAAAAGTTATTTTAGGTTTTGTGTGAAAGCAGTGGGATATCTGTCTCTAAGCAGCACGTCCCAGGCTGACAGTGCCACGCAGACCTGCTGGTGCCACAGAACTGAGTATCTTTTTAAGGGAATTAACAGGGGCAGCAACTGCAGTGGGGCTCAGAAGTGATGACAATAGGAAATTCTTCAGGGAAGACGGTCTGACTCTGCAAAAAGTTACTGACATATGTAGGACAGTAGAAACAGCCCAAGAGAAAACACAAATCCTATCTGAAGATCATGTGGCGAAATGTATCAGAAGGAATTACAGGAGATGAAAATGCAAAGGTAAAGTGCAACACAGAATTGTCTGCCTCCCGCTGCAAAGAAAACTGACACAGCACGTGAATCTGGTCTGAAAGAAGCAACGTGTCAGAACTGCAGGAGATATTATCAGAGTCCAGACCTGATATCAGTCTCAAATTCTTGTGGATTGAGATGTGAATCAGACCAAAGCCCACCCGGAGGACTGGGTTTGGAGGTGGATTCTCACGGCCTTTATTTCACGTTTCTGGTCTGGAGGTGGCTGCAAGCTGCCCGCTGCCACTCCCAGCACCTTTCTGTCGTTTGGGCTGAAGCTCTGCAAGAAACGTTCCTTGAAGTTCCCATCTCCCTGGCTGGTGTTGAGCAGAGCAAGCTGCCAGTCCATGCACCTGGAGCAGGTGGCAGCGGTCCCAATACAATCCTCAGCTGCAGCGCCTGCTGGCCGCCGTGCCGCTCCCATCGTCCTCCCGCTGAGCACAGTCAGTGTCAGCTCCCACATCTGCCCAAAGAGCTGCTGATAGGAAGCGACCCGCTATGGCAGCAGCGGCTCTTCCCAGTTCTCCCCATCCTCACCGTGCTCATGGGCCATTTCTGAAGGTTATTTCTTCAGTGGTTTTGAGTGGTTTTATTGAACCTGCAGATAAACTGTCTTTAAAGAGACTGTCCAGACTCTTAGAACAGAGCGGTAATTATAAGGAAAATGAATTGCATCCTTGAGGTGTGACCCTGTTGAGCACCATTTGGCCAGCAGCAGTTTCAGATGCTAACAGCGTGAATAAGTCAGCCGCGATGGCTGAAGGATTATTCCTCCAAGCTCCATGTCCACTTCGAGCCCTGGAAGCCGATTGCTCATTTCGTGGAGGACACTGAGCACCGCTTCTCTGCAGAGCAATATGAGATGCAGTTCCTAACGCGACTAACGAGCGGCTGGCTGATAGGGACCTCTGCCAGGAGTTTGTTAACGTTGGAAAGGAAGCTGGAGAGACAGAGGCTTACCCAGTGACACAGAATATGGCACAATATATTCGTTCTGCCATCAGCAAATGGAAAGGCACAGACCTATAAGCAAATACGTGAAAACCTCACAGTTAACACAAATGCAGCAAAGAGAAGCACGCTGAGACAAGGAGAATGGTTCCTCCATGAAATCAGACAAGAGCCCGATCGCGGCGTTCCTCGGCTGGAGGTGCTCGTTACCTGGGTGCAGCCTGGATACCACCCACAGCACTGCAGACAGTTTCGGGCCTGCGGAGCACAGGGCCTGTCCCCATTGTGCCGCTCCATGACTGCGCTTTCTCCAAAAAGTGAGGCAGGAGGAACATGAGGAGAAGGCACAGAGCCCCCAGGGAGCCTGCAGGAGCCTCCTATGGCTGTGGGCTTGCTCCTGCCCTGCACCGTGCCAAGCACCCACCTTGTAACCAGCCTGCTTCCATTGCTGTCGGCATCGTGCGCGCAGTACCTGTGTGCACAGGCTGTCGTCACGTCTTGTTCCAATAGATCTTTCTGCAGACATCTTGTTTCTCAAGTTCCCCTGGCCCCTGTACAACTCTTCCTGAGATCGACTGTTCAATATTTTTAACCGCATTAGAGCTGACTTCTTGCCTCCGTGCATATAAACGATCGTAACTATCCCTGTTTATCACCGAGACAGATACATGCACTAATTAGATATTCTTTAATACATGCAACCAAATCCCACACGCTCTGCAAACCAGAGCCTCCTCGGAGCTCCTCAGCACGGTGCTCCCCCTCAGAGAACGCTTTCAGAGCACCCGCATCCTGCTGCCAGGAAACCATGGTGCTGAGGGCACGAGCAAATGAACGCTGGTCAAGGGAACCACAAATAAACACGCTGGTGAGGTGTGAGGATTTCTAAGGACGAAGTCAAACTGTTGCATTGTTGCAGCTGAGAGGTGGAACCACGGGCAGGAGGCCGTGCTTCGGTGTCCCCCACGCTAACAACTGCGGTGCCGTGCTGGGCACAGTCAAGAGCTGCCAAGGCAGGAGGGCTCTGTGGACACTTCGTTCCTATTTGTGTCCGTGAGCGTCTCTCTTGTAGCACAGCTCAGAGTTGGGTTTTGCCGGGCTCCTTGGGACGTGTGCAGGAGCCCCCGAGAAATGGAAATGATTTGAGGGGACTGATCAGGATCAGCAAGTATTGATGGATGTAGAATGTGCAAATCTGCAGAACACTTCTGGGGCAGTTTCTGTACGCTCTTACTCGCACTCAACTCTACCCTCCCAAAAGCACTTTGTTTCCATTTAACTAAAGAAGTGAGAGCCAACTTTTTCCAAGTGCTTCATGCGTCCCGCCCCACTGTGATGGCACTGCAGAGCTCTGCTGGGAATCTGGCTCCGGGGGCGCGTGCCGAGCTCTTGCAGAATAGAGCTCGTTCAGATGTGAGGGGCTGATTCTGAAATGATATCTGGAAATCTACTTGCATCATTGGTAATAACTATCCATTTGCATACACAAAGGCTGACTTCTGGCATGAATATAATTTTCTTATTCCTTCCCTTTGAAATTCTGATCCAGATTGTCTAGACAAGTCGTAACTCTCTCATTTGTGCTTAATATTTTTTAATTTATTGTTTTGCTTTGCTTTCTGATTAATTTGGAAACGTCTCTTTCTCCATAAAGATCTAGTGACAGGAGGTTGGGGTTTTATAAGCTTCTCTCCTAGTCCCGCTGCTCTGCTCCCACATATCCTTGAAGTTTGCTCTAAAGCTCAGCCCCATAGATCTAATCCTACCTACTGGCCCGCACTCTCAGACCTCCAGTTCATCCAAACACAAACTAGTGTGCATTTGCTTTCCATTTCTCCCTGTGCTTTTTTTTTCGGTAGTAGCACTGTAAATGTTTAAGCAGGTGAACACTGTAGAGCAAAAAAAAATTTAATCGTGCCGTGTATTTGCTAAGCAAAGATACCATGGCAAGACACCGAGACACCTTTAAAGGGGTCTTCCTCTCCCTTCCTCTCTCTCTTTCTTACTCAAAATACAGCTTTTACAAATATGACATCTTAAAATTAAAATGTTTGTTCTGAAAGTAATAGCCAAGATCATAGAATATTTATGTGATCATTAATATTTGAATTTTGAATAATGCATACTTATATATTTCCACAGAAGAATGCAGTGCGTGTTGTACACCGAAGTCATACTATTTTCTCTGCAACAAGTACAGAAGCAGCTGTATTTGCATTACTCACTTGCAGGTATGTAATATCAGATTACACTGTTAATTCTCTTTGTTTCCTGGAAATATCCATGTCAGACTTTTATCCTTTGCACACATAGGAGGTCCACATTCATAACAGCCTATTTTAAATGCAAAGAAGTTCTGTGCACTTTGCTGTTAATTCTGAAGCATTGCCAGTGCTGCTTTCATAATTCACTCTATTTCATTTGTCGCTAATTGTATCTGCACTTTCCCAAAAGTTTTGTCTCCGGGAAATCTAAGCCACATCCTCCCGCTTCATCAGCAGTGGTACATCTGTGTGCAAGGACATACGGCTGCATATCAAATAGCACTGCCATGCTCTGCCATTCACCATCACTCTTCAGGATGCTGATGAATGTGCTGACAGACAAAGGCTAATTGGCAGACTGTACGGAGTCAGTTTTTGATGACACAGTAGAAATAATAGGAGACGGAGCAGGTAACAAAGAAAGTTTAGAGGGAATAATAATAGAGAGATAGACAGAGCATTTCATGCAAGGAGAGCACGCGGTCTGAAATACAGCAGGAGGGAACTGAAGAGCCCCAGAAATGCACAAAAGAAAAAAAAGAAACAGGTAAAGGAGAGCTAACTCTGCACTTCCTGCTGCTGCAACAGAGAGGGGAAATTGCTCTGATATGAAAGTGGGTTTGCCACCACACTTTGAAAACTGCGATCTGTTTCACTGCAATGCAACCTGAACCCATTCTCCTGAATGTGTGGACTTGCCATGTCTTCTATACTTCATCCGGTGGGATCGATAGGCAGCGGTTCCACCTGATTTTCACCGTGAGAGTTGGGTGCAGACAGTTGTTGTGAATGCAAACACTCCTGGAAATCTTTTGCGGGGCATTCACTGGCAGGCGTAAGGACAGTCGTGTTTCTTGTGGGGCCATTTGTGAGCGGGCAGTTCTGAGAGCACTGAGCCCGTGGGGACGCAGCCCCCCCTGCGCAGGCCGAGGCCTGGAGCTGGCTCTTGGTGCGGTTCCTCTGGCACCAGCTCCAGGATGGGGCCCTGGCACACGGCTGCCACACAAACGTCCTGAGGGAGGAATCTGATGCGACCGCCACCTGAGAAAGACGTTGCAAAGTAAAGCAGAGCCACTAAATTGTCCACAGACAGTTCTTCCATTGCAGCTGATGGGTAGAGGATTTCCTATGCTTAACTCTGTAATTAAAAGAAGATTGACAATCTCTAGTGCATTCTTCCATTAGAGGCCTTGTATGTATTTCTGAAGCTGAATTTTGAGCCTTAGAAAATGAGTCTGAAATATTGGCTAACATCAATCACCGTTTATCCACTCTCCTAAGCTGGGGATATGTTTTTGTATGTCTAAATCTGTTACACACTAAGTGCCTACCAACAGAAACATGGGAGGGTTTACCTGCTCACTCAGCTCATGGGTGGAGCCGGCTGAAGAAGAACATGTGCACTGAAATCAGTTGAGCTTGTAGCTGAAACCTTTCGCCTCGGTTTTAAAGGGAGCCAGAGTGCTTGGCTGCTCCTTCCCCAGCATAATCCCACGGAGCCCAGCAGGCTGCGGCCAGACAGCGTGTCTGCACTGCTGACGGCGAGCTTCCTTCAGGGATTTAGGCATCTCCCCGATCTAAACTCTGCTTGTAAATAACTGCAGGTGAAATATGCACCCATAATTATTGTTTTCCTCACCAAGATGTTGGCATTTGATCCTTTCCTTTCTATTTTTTCTTCGTTATAAGGCACAAACATGAAAAATATACCATCACACACTGCTCTGTGCGCAGACATTTCGCCCTTAAAGCCTCAGAAGGAATATCATGCCCAAGTGAATGACCTAATTACTGTGTCTGCGTTCAGCGTGTCCCAGGTCAGTGTGCAGATGTGTGCATAAAGGCAATAGCAGCTTTGGGAAATAACTTTGATTATAAAGCAGCCATGTAGGTGTTCTCCTGTGTGTAAATGTGTGCTGCTCACCAAAATGTAATCACACAGCCTTGCAGATCAGGTACCGCAATGGATGGGGAATGTGCGTGTGTAAGAGGAGTTTGTTAAGCTATTTCTCTCCTAAATCACAGGCAGCGTCAAGTCAGTGTGAGTTAGCTTCTTAAAATCTGACCTTCATGTTGCATATAATTGTCCTTAAGCTGGGCCATCCTCTCAGTCACTTACCCAGCAGTAGCTGCATGGTGCTCTCCGATAAGGACAACCCATGCGCTTACTTTTATTTTGCCAGCGTCCATAGTTTGGGGAGTTACTGTTCAAAAATGAGCATTTGCTTTTGCGTGGAGGTAGCTACGGAGCCGTGTCTTTTTCTCCTCTCTTGGCATATGAATCGGCTTTCTAAAAATTCACTGTAGTAATCACAAAATGCTGCTGCACAGAATGACTTGATGAAACCTTTTGAGATTTCAGCCTACCTCGTCCCTTTGTTTCATAACTAGAAGGAGCATAATGAATGCAAGAACTCAGTGAATAGAGCTCAGCAGGGCCTACTTTTTTCTCATGACTCCTGTGATTATAATAATTTGATTTTATAGGTGTCTATCCTAAGACCCCAGCTAGGGAGCAATCTTTACTGAGTCATGAACTTTCACATCATTAAATCTCTCCACATTTATTTTAAACATATCAAAAGTGTCAAATAACTTTAGATGTACTAAATTTTATTTGCATTGGGTAAAATGAAGTTCAGCCACTTGGGAAAAGAACTTAAACCGTTTCCTGAGCGCTCAGGAAGGCGGCTAGGCCCTGCAAGCCGTGCCACGCGGCCTGCACAGCGGCGCAGCACATCTCCTATCCAGGCCAGGACACATGTTTACAAGGACGGGAATCTGAGTAATTTCCTACCCGTCTGAAGGGAATATTAAGCCCTTCTGTCAGTGGGAGGCGTATTATTTATGTTCCTTTTTTTATTATTGTTGTTGTTGTTGATTTCAAAAAATATTTCTGTGTTGGTTCAACGCTGACTCCCGATAGAAGGTGATGAAATGCCCAATATGTTAAAAAACCTTATCACTAAATCAGAAGCAGAACTATAAATTTTGGCTTTTGAAACCGAACTGACTGTTGAGGATCATTTTGCTCCTGAAATATTACAGCAGTGATCAATTTGCTGTAAAATTAAGCAGTTTAGCTCTGCAATCTATAGATGGAAAACATGTTGTTCTTGAGCAAAGTTTATGCCCTGCCCAAGGGATAAATTAAATTTTATGGGTAAGACATGCATTATTATATGCTTATCTGTTTAACATATCATTCTTTTCCACATCAGTATTATAAATATTTTTAATCATGCATTTGATCTCTTGTGCGTATAGTGATATGGTAATTCCCCCTGCCCCCCTCAAAAAATATGACCAAACACGGTTAATTCATCACAGAACAGAGGAGAATATTCTAATCTTCCTAAGAAATATGCTGAAGATGGAGGCAGAGGCACTTAAAATTGGGGCTACTTTGCAATCATTGAGTGGAATACAGTTTTCCTGAAGGAAAGGTGTAGCTGCGTTACCCGTTTTTATTATGGTTGTTATCACTGAATGTTTCTAAGTCTCTAATCAGAACCGAGGGCTGCAATCTGAGACAATTCACTTTTAAAAGTTAGGGAAAGCAGTTGAATATATGCCTGTAATAACCTTGCTACTGTTTTCACTCATTGCTGCTGGTTTCCTTTGAAAGGAGTGGACTGGAATCAAAGCTCTCAAGCTGGGTGCCCTCCAGCCTCTGGGCCTTCCCCTGAGCAGCTCCTACAGCAGTCAGCCTTCTGAGGGACAGAAGGGAGTGAGCTGCTGGGAGCCCATGGTCTGTCACAGTGAGGCGGCACAGCACAGCCCTTAGGGTGCGGGTAGGGACGGGGCAATGAGGAGTCCTGATACTGTGACAAAATCAAAGGTAAATCACCTGTTCGATATTTGCAATATGGACGTGATATCATTCAAATTAGAAGTGGATGAACTTCATTTACCCATGTTTGCAATCAGCCACATCATTGGATATATTAAAAAAATGAAGGTAGATAAACCACGATTGTCACTCATCTTCATATTTATTTTTTTCTTCTTCCATTAAAGGACAAAGAGGGGAGACTCAAGCCCCCCTCACCAGTTAATTCATCTGGCCAGTTTGAATGGGAAGACTAAACAGCAAAGACATCTGAATGTAGCTGTCTGCTCACCAGTTGCCTTCAGCATCTGTCACAGTGCTGCCATTGTGAATATCCATGCCATGTTGTTCTGTGTGCAGTCTCCCCCATATGCAATTCTGAGCTGAGTTACATGCAGATTCAGCTAATTTCTCATGTAACTGTATGACTTGAAAATCTAAAGCATGGGTCCTTGTAGCGTTATCCTCATGGCTGACAGCCCTTCTCTGCCCTCACCGCCCACTTGCTTCCTTTCAGTCACACAGATCATCAGTCTTCTGCTTTTTGGTACATGTGTACCACTCACATACTGTTTCCAGTCCTCTCAGTCTGCTCTTGTTTCTTACGTTGTATTTTCTGTAGCATATGCTGCCATGGTTTTTTCTTACCCGACGTAAATGCTTTAAACACATACCTCTCAGCCCATATTTTAGGCCGTCCGTAATATGTTTCCATGTGAATAACCTTTTTTCTATTTAAGGGGAGTATCTTAATTTTAAAAAAGGGGGAAAAAAAGGGGGGGAGGGGGAAGCACCTTCCTTCAGAGAGATCCATCCCATTGTGGAGGGGTGCGGGGCGATGCGCTGTAGGGGACAGTGCTTGTCAGGAAGGTGGGCATGGTGGAGATGAGCTCCTTCCCCACCGGGGCGCAGTGGGGATAATCAGTTCATGCTGTACAGTTTGTGGAGGTTGTGAAGAGCTGTGCAAGTGCTAAAGATTATTATTGCTTTATCGTATCCACCCGCCTTACCCTCAAAAGTGAGCCACCGTGAGGAGCAATGCAAATGTGTCCCTTGGTACCACCACGAGGAACTTCTGCCACGCGTGCGCTTCTGAGCGCGCTGCTGAGATGCAGCGACTGCGGCTGTGCAGGGGGGGCTGCATCCCCAGCGTGGGGGGAAACCTCAGCCCCGCTTTTATAAAAACCCTTCTTAAATCGAGCTCTCTGGGGCAGGCATTGTCTGTGTGATCTGTGTTCGTGAAGCTCGGCGGCATCTTGATCTGTGACTCAGTGTCCTGGACGCTGGCACACAAAAATAAAACAACAAAATATAAAAATGCTACTCGCCGAGCAGAAGCTGAATTGGGGAAAAGATGAAAGTCTGAAAGATAATGAAGATACAGTAAATACAGTGCTCTAGGAAATCATAGCCCATCTTTGTGAGAGACAGAGAGGTGATACACTGACCCCGGGCACACTAGAGAACGTGAGCTTTACGTCCTTCCTTACAAAATATTCTGTATAACTTTACAACACAGGGCGTGAATCATCTATCCGTTGTGAAAACCTCCCGAGGTCGCCTCTTCCCCCTCCTCACTCCTGGTGCTTGTGTTACTGTGTACAAGCAGGGCTTACTGTAGCAGGATATTAACAAAGACCTCACTCCGTGCATTGACTTGTTACAACCTTCTCTGAAAACCGGACGGACTTCCCCGATGGGGCAGGGGAACCCTTCCCTACTGCTCCAGTCTCTGGGAGCCGGATGAGACAAAGGAGGTGGTTCCGGGACTCCAATATCTCACACAACTCAACTACACTTGATTATTATTTGCTTCTCACAACCTGAAAAGAAACCTACTACCAGATTTGTCTGTCTCAACCCCGCTGAAGCTGAATACTTTCATACATATGTATGGATAGCTTAAGTTTTTATGAGCATAATTTGGGCTTTTCAAAATAGTGACACAATAACAAAGCAAAATTGAGACACGCATGTAATTTGAATACTGATTTGGTTTTATCTCTTCCTGGTGCTGGCACTTTTGATGCTGCTCTTTTCCATTCCATCTCCTTTCTGTTCTTATTTCCCAATGAATGGAATTAGCCGTGAGTGCACTTGCTGCTTCTGCCAACCAAATACGGAACCTGAGGAAATGTGTATCTGTGACCTCCCAAAGAGTTTTGGACAGTTACTCATTTGCTGTTAACTCCGGGTTCTCTATTAGCTGCTTAAAGGTGTGTTCCCGATCCCCTTCTCCATTAGGAAAATGAGCACTGGCAGACGGCTCTCACGGTGCTTCTTGGCATTTTGAGCAACATCAGCCCTGATTTTTATTTGCAGCCATGTAGCATTGCAAGGAGGTTATTGCGAAGGATGCCTCTGCCTGCGTTGCAGGGCAGATGCCTGCAGTGAGCTGTATGCAGCAGCTGGCAGACTCAGGGCAGTGTTCACCTGAGGGTGAACAGAAGGCGCTTCACCAACCATTGACTGGTTCACAACGTCCAAGTCCATGTCTGCCTCTGATGCTGGGTTTTGCTGTTATTAAAGGGTCCTCTACAGTAGGGAATTAGGTCTAACGAAGCTCTGCTGTATCTCCTCACACTTTCTTGACGTGTTGGAGTAACAGGCAAAACCCCAGACCCACCTCGTCTACATGAAAGCCCAGAGGCGCCTCGTATGCAGCTGCAGCCAGATTGGAACAGTTTAATGCTGTGGAGAATTTGGTCCTAGAAATTATTCACAGAAAGTACTCAGTGAATAATTTCAAAGAGAAAATTAAAAAGTGCTCAAGGGCAATCTATGAAGAACAGAAAAAGGGGGTTAAATTCACCTAATAAATTATTTGCAGATTGAATAATTCATGGAAAACACAAGCCACCTTTAGAAGGGTTTGATTCCGAATGTCAGCCTACTCTGCAAAGTGCAGCTCCCTCAGAACCGCGTTGCTCAGGCTCCATGCTGGTGCGTTACCACAGCTGAGTGTCCAGCTGGAGTCGGCTGAGAAGTTCAGGCCTCGTGTACCCAACACCCACCAGCACTTGGAGACCTGCGAGGAAGATCTTGGGGGTGGTTTATTCCATCCCTGTCTACTGTGGACTTCTTGCACTGGGCACAAACTGGCACTCAGTTTTCTTCATAGCCATGTTCCCACCTGGCAGATATTTCCCCGTATTTAAACTTCCAGAATTTGAGCAGAGCTTTGCTCACTTGTTTGAAGTTAAACAGATACATAGACCATGTGCAGGACTACATGTGTGTATCATTCGCTGATTGCCTTATCATTTGACAAATGGCCGTGTCCTGGACGGGCAGACTTAAAACCACTCTTATTTAAATGTAAATGAACATCTAAGACCTTCTTGAATGCTGTTAAACACTTGGCTTTGTCTTGTGGCAAAGAGCTCAGCACAAGCACCCGGCTTTTAGCATTGGATAACATTCTCAAAATGTTTATGAAAGTAGGCGAAAGTGTGTGCACATGCAATGGAGAGCCCAGCATTTTCATACAGAAAGTAGGTAACCAAAGAAGCATATAAGAATTCGTAAACAGAGATCTTAAAAGAAATTTAATAATAGACTTTTTAAACTCCCAAATCGCTGTCAGAGCATACATATGTTAAAAGACCTATAAAAATATTTTAAAACAATGTATTTTCCTTTCGCTTGGCTGCCAAGATCTCCATTAGGAGGTTTGTGTTTCCTTCCAGCATTAAAGAATATCTCTAACATCTGCAGCAATGAGCGGTGAGGAGTGTCAGTTCTGCTTCGGAAACAAGCAGTGCCGTTTGGAAGGGGAAGATGTGAATGATGACTGCGCCTCCTGAGAACAGCCTGCTGTGCAACAGGGCCTCTTGCAGGGCTTCGCTTTCTGAGTTTGTTCTGTACACCTCTACAGAACGTGGTCGGGTACACAAGACTTGGTCAGTGGGAGAAGCACTGCCCGGAGATGCTGAGCCCACGTGTGATGTGCCAGACTGCACGCTGCCGAATGTGCGTCCATGGGCAGCAGGAGGGGGGAAACCCATCACGTCAAACAGAGCCGGTCTCACCTAACGGCAGCAGCCACAACTTGATCAACACTTGCTTTTTTCCATTAGTATTCCCAGAGAGGAATGCCGCGCTTGCTGGGGCTGGGGAGGGTCACCTTCTCTGTTGCTCTCTGTGTGATGTTGGCCCCTATGTACTTCATTTCCACATCAGTAAATAAAAGCGACAGCATTTTCTGATGCCTTAATAGCTGTCAGTATACAGGTGGGTATAGTACGACTGCCAAGTGCTCAGGCACTACAATAAGGGAGGTGCACACAACTGTAATCCGATGGGCAATATTTTCTCATTGTAAATAGCTTTCAAAAGAAAGTCCCCGTGCCTGATTCCTTACTGAGAAACGTAACGTGATCTGCAGAACTTACAGAGCCAGAGCAATTCACAAGCGCTTCCCAGCAAAGTGACCTCGCCCTCTCCATCTGAAGAAGAAAATGCAGGCAATTCCCACCAGGTGTTTCAAACTGCAGACAGCGCCCAGCTGCGCGCCATTCTCGTGCTTCCTAAACCTGCACCATTTCTGCTTAGCATGATGGCTCTCACAAATATTTCAGGTTTCCCCAAATTGTAAGTGGAAAATTCCCTTGAATTCTGCAGGAAACAAAGCAGCCAGGGGATCCCGCGCCTTCCTCCAGGAACCACGTGAACAGACATAAGTGACACTCCAGCTTAAAGACAGCTGAAAGGAAAAAAAATGGACTAAGTTTCCAAAACCTTTGGGTGCACTGCAGTATCAGAACTGTACTGCCCGGCTGCGCTCTCCCTGTTCTCCCTGTCGATGCGAACAGTTGGGATGGCTGCAAACACGGGCACAGCGGCCGGAGCTGGGCAAGCGTGTCGCCCACGGGGACGCGGCCGCTCCAAGGGCTGCACCTGCAGGGTCTGTGATCTGACTCCTGGTGCTCGCATGTCAAAGACAGAGGCTGAAAACAAGAAGGATAGAATACGGCTGGCTACTCGACCTGAACTACAATGGGAAGGGGGAAATAGCAGTGTTTGTCTTGCTACTCGAGCCTTAATCAATGTTGTGTTTTGCTTCGCTTTTTCAGATTGTTTATAATTTTATCTATAATATACATATGGTTTTATATTTATTATCTGCATATAGGCTGACTCCAAAATGTTAATTCATCCTTAGGGGTTTTTTTGTTAAAAAGTTACACCCTCAGTGTTATTTTAACGTAGGGCTTTTTTGTAATGTAATGATATTTAATTTGCATTAGCACAAGTGACATACAATAGATCATGCTATTATCATGATTGATATCAGATGAACGGGCATAAATTCAACATTATAAATTGAGCCTTTAAATGAAACTATTATTTTACAGGAATTACTGTAGTAGAAAGGCTAAGGACCCTCAAGTCAACCTTAGTCAAACCCACTCTTTAGAGTTTTATATTTTATGCCTGCAATAAATGCTTTCGTGAAAGCCCATAACTGGCAAAAAAAGTCATTGGAAGTCTATTAATTATAATAATACTATCCAAAAAGCTGCGAGGGCTTATTTTTGTGACATCACTCTTTGATTTCTTACTGCCTTAAATTATCCCTTTGTTGGCTGGGTGAGGGTAACAGTCATACTTTTGTCATTAAATATAAGGAGTTTTAAAGCCTGATCCACCTTAGCTCTAATTGATATTGCTTTCATTTGGCAGATAGTGACCTGATTTATAATTTAAATATGCATCATTATATGCACCTCTTCTGTATAATGAAAAAGCGAAGTTACTCTCATCTTTTCCTGCAATGTTAACATCAAGGAAAAGTATCTTTCTTTTTTCCCTTTTATACTCAGAGCCTAATTGAAAACTGTTCATTGAATTTCAACATGATAGAAAAGTCTTTTTATCTCTCAATTTGTCCATTAGCTATTATAATTGAAGTATCTGCTACACAGCTGAACTGATATTGTTCTTGTTTAAATTCTGGATTTCTCTAAATCTCCAATGAGGCATCAACTAAAAAAATATGGGCTAGGAGACGTTAGCTCAGCGCTGCCGAAATGGGACGATAGACGAGTGCTCCACATGTGTGAAGCTACAGAAAGTAGGAAGTCATCTAATTTTACTGGAGAACGTGTTGCATAATAATCTTACCAGCATGACCATAAGGTTTGCTAATTGCCACATCTGTTTAACAGCTGTCAGATGTTTGCCATATGCTGCCATCAATATTACAACAGAGTACATTACAGGGAGTTTTATTGTGTTCGACTGTTATTTATTTGCCACAGACATTACTGCAGCCAGTGACGTCTATTTATGTTAGATCACTAATTATATTTTAAAAGCTGCATGTAAAATCTGTGTTTTTCAGCTTCCTTAGACCCTATTTCTGATGATGTAACTAATAACTTTTTCCTTACAGATCTCTGGACTGATTTATAAATTTCTCTCTTCATCTGGTAAATAATTCTTCAGCAGAATAACTTATTTATGCTGTTTTCGAAGGGTATTTCTATACCCAAGTTCTGTTTTAATGGTGTTGTTTGCAAGAACTCAGCAATAACTTTCAAAGAGCCCACTTCATCCCATGCTTTTTTTCCACTGGTACACGGGTTGCGGGTGAAAGGTAATTCAGTGCTTACAGCTGAGGAGGCTGGGTGCCTTAATTCTAGACCCCAACCTGCCGGGCACCCACCACGTGGCCTTGATTCCTTATAGGGCCTTCATTGCCCGTCTGAAAGCTAATAACGACTGTACAGCTGTAACAGCAGAGCTCATTCATTGAACGTCTGTGGGAAGCACGAGGTGATGCAGCAGTATTGCCATTAAGGATCAGGAATAGGGCTTATCTTCACTGGTCTTTTAAACATTCTTTCACGCTTTTTTAAATGACCTTTCAGTTGGTCTCTGCATTACTTTTTCTTGCGTGTAGCTACTGCAGCAATGAAAGAGGAAGCAGAGATTGACAAAGTGCAGACTAGGCAAAATATGCGTGATGTGATTTAATATGAGTTGATAGGTGTCACTGATCTCTATTATAAATAGACTGTGTGAATTCCATATGATGTATTATTTATCTATTGTAGATGCCTTTTTGTTTCATTAATAAAGCTGGAAATCAGACGTATACGTTTCCAATGATGAGTTTTTGGCAATACAAGGCATTGCGGTATTTGTCTGCAATTGCTCAATTATTTTGATGATTTTCTTCTTCTTTCTCTATGAATGATTAATGCTTGAGATGTTTGCTCAAGATTCTTCTGATTTTAGCTCATTTGTCCAGCTGAAGTCTTTTTTCCTCTTCTGATGAAAGAAGATTATTGCAGTGTAAGGACTTACACTATGGCCTGAATTGAACGCTGCACTGTAGCGCACAACACGGGTCTATCTGACTGAGGTCTGTGAGATCTGGTAACTCCAGCAAAATTCACATCACCAATGCGTGTTCAGTTTAAATCTGCTTCAGAGCAGAAACTCATTTGCTCCTGTTCTACCTGCAGTTAAAAATGTTCCCAGGTATTTCTGTGCTTAAGGAAGTTAAGAGCGTACCTCGCTGCTTACACAGGTAGGAAAGACTTCACATTTCAAAAATCTGAAGGGAGCAGTAAGAAGCAGCCAGCGCTGCCTCCCATCTGCTCTTCCTGAAGATGCTCAAGCCAAGATGTCCTTGAGGACGTTAAAGTTTAAAATAAAAGGCAGCACTTGGGGTGGTACCGGGCGCAGGTCAGCGAGCGCTGGGCCCTGGCAGGGAGGCCGGGCACGGCAGGAGGTGCTGGGCCGTGGCTGTGGCAGCTCCTGCCCGAGGAGGGGCTCTGCTCCCACGAGAAATCTCCCTGCCAACCGAGAACGCCTCCATCAGTAACCGAAATTTGTCTGCCTTCTGCATTTGATCTCCTTATTTTCTTCTCATATGCCTTTTTAATGCTGTTTGTAGCCATTTCAATTATGTGATTTCCTTATCTGTATACCATTGAGAATACTGTACAAGACTTTATAAACAGCTACTAAGTCTATCTGCCTGTCATTTGGTTTTCATTACGCAAGATAACAATCCTTCTCATATCTTATAAGAAGATATAATGTGATTGTTTCCAAACGGAGAGGGGAAAAAAGTCTAGTCTGCATTATACTTAGCCTCGTAGTATTTGTAATGTTAGTGGTGTCAGCACAATCTCCAACATTTTTCCTTGCTGTGGTCCGGGAAGAATTATCTCTCTAGGTTTTTGTGTTTGCTGCTATCTGCTCTTTTTCTCCATTTTAGACACGGTGAGTTTCTTATCTGGAGCGTGGTTACGTGGCCACGGATTTGCCTATATTCAGTCTGATCATTCCTAACTGTTTCGTGGGGCTGATACACAGAAGGGAAGGATGAGAGGCAATTGTCAACAGCTCACTGTATTAAATATGGATAGATATTATTCATGTAATTTGACAGTTCTTGACTTTCAGCTGTATAATGACAGTGAAACGGTAGGAATTTCAGCAGCCGAACTTCTGTCTTACTTCAAGATAAGCTTATCAACTGTAGCCTGAATCCATTCAACTCATAAGCAGATCAAAACTCATGTCATGCTGAACTGCGGCACTGATTCCTGCTTCCTACTACTGCTTTACTTGTCCATATGGTCTTAGTTGTTTGCCATCTTACAGTTATTTTGAGAGGTTTTTAGGAGACCGACTGTCTCTTGTGTTTGTTCAGCATCTTGTACAGTGAAACCATGGATCCTGCTTGATGCCACCAGATGCTCATGTAACATAAATACTATGTAATGAAGAGATAGCAGATGATGGTCAGCCCTTGGGTTTTCTTCTCTCTTCATCAGTTACACACTTGAATTACAAAGAGTGGTTGCTTTGTTTGGTTTCCCATTTAACATGAAACAACACCCTGAGGTTTATCTTATACTATTTATCCCAGAACTTCAGTGGGATCCCTGCAAATATGCAGGAATCGTGTGTGTCTTTCTCCATCCGTGCACTCCCACCGCTGCAGCGTGGTGTGGCAGCTGCAGACTAAACAACATCTCTAGGTTAAGGACTGATCAGTGTCTGTGGAATTTCCACGCTCCGTTACGTGCCTTCCAGATTACAGCACTGTTTCCAAACTGGTGGGATTTGGTGGGGGGGGAGGAATGGTGGATTTTAGAACTCTTGGCAGCCAAATGTTCAACTTCAAAATAAAAAAATAATAATAATACTTTAAAAAGCCCTAGAACTGTAAAAGCAAATGTGAAATCTCTCTCTTGTCATCTCCACCTTCATTTTCTTCTCTGCCAGCTCACTGGGTTTTTATCTCGTGGGCTGTGAACTCCTCCAGGCTAGGCCTGTCTTTCTGTTTCTGTCTGTACAGTGAAGAGCATTAGAACATATAAGAACGTACAGATGTGGTTGCTGGCTCGGGCCGTGGGCTGGTGTCCTATCTTCCATCAGACTTCAGCCGCTTGCCGGTTTTTCCAGTGTCCTACCTCCTGTTGGAAGCGTGGTGCGCTAAAGGGAGCCAATGGCTACAGACTTCACCAGAATATTTTCCAAACAATTGTGTTTATTAATTCATCATTGATGTGTTTTTCTGCTCTGAATTTTTCTGCTCGCTTCTTGAGAACACTTCTGAGCAGCGGTAAACAAACGATGATCACTATCAGAATAAATGATGATGTGGAAGTTTTGCAATTTCTTAACAGTAAGAGTTCCTTAGCTATTTGACTTTTTACGATAATGTGTGAGTAGAAATAGGACTTCAAGTTTCAGAATTAGATGCATGCCTCAGTGGCTCAGTTTATGCATTCATAATTATATTTACAATTAGAAATAATGTAATCGGGAATAGATTTTTTTTTACTGGCTGACTGCACAAAATGAGTTGGGGAGAAAATGTAGCTTTAATCCGCGCTTTCTTCCCCACAGTTTAGGATCACTTAAGCTTCATCTCAGTCATACATAAGGAAATTGTAGGCTAATGAAGTCCATATGTGGCTGTATTACATCTAAAGGTTGCCGGGTCCCTCACTAGATTCCCTTTTGCACAGCAAAGCCCCACATACTCAGGATGCAATGGCAGGAGGACATGAAAGCACTGCAGACATTCTGCAGTTACAGTGTGCAATGGTTTCCTGTAAGTATTTCAATTCTTTTGTAATGGAAAAGAGAAGCTTTAAATGGAGGAGCAGATGAGGAGAGAGTGCGTGGCATCTCCTAATGGAGAATTCCTGTGCCCTGCTGGGCAGGGTTAATGGGCGCTGTCCTGCAGTAAGCCAGCCCCTGGGAATCCCTGAAATGTCAAAGTGGTGCAAAACAAGATGGTGGACCAGGTCCTTCTTGTTTTAAATGGAGGCTGCGGGGCAGCTCTGAGCTCAAATGCAGGCTATTTAGATGCAGGATGACATTTATGATTACTTTCCTCTCTTTAAAACTAATCAGAAAGTTATTTCTGTGAAAATTTGGTTTCTAATTGAAAATTTTTAATCAGTTTACTTGTTTTCTTTTTCCCTAATCATCATTTCCCATCATTGGAAAATGATGGAGAATGCCTTTGTTTGCTGATAGTTTCAAAAGCATTTTGCTTCAGTCTTTGGCCAAAATATGCACTGAAATGTATGTTCACATGTTTTGCACAGTGATTTTTGTCAGAAAAGCCATTTCCTGTCAAAAAGATTATTTCAAGGGATGTTTTCACTTGCCAGATTGAGGAGCACATTAGTGCTGGGCTGCAGTCAGGAGGGCACACTCGTACAGTGGGCTTCCACACTTCTCCTGATACTTTTCAACAGCACTGTCACTAGCAGCACAAGGTGCAGCAATGTCAGTTTTAATTAAAACCTTTTGTTTTACCTGCTGCACAGAGCAGCTGCAGCACAAACTGAGAAGCAAAGGCACCACAACATGTACAAGTGCAGGTTCTGTTGAACATAAACAGGAGGCATTACTAATGTGAACTCGACACAGATCTGATCAGCCCAATAAATTCTGCTTCTCCCTGAGATGCTCCACACAAAACTTTTGCTGGTTTCCAAAAAATGGTTGCCAAAAAATATGCAGGATTTTATTTTTCCTTAAGAAGTAGAAGACAACTGTTTTATGCCTAGATGTACGCGTAACTGCCTTGCATTGTTTCGTGCTCACTGCTAGCCAGCATTCAATGAGCCCACAGAAGTTTCCAAGCCTAATGCTGGAACAGTTAAAAATTTAAACTTTCTCCCCAGACTTTCCAAATAAATAATACCTTTTGTGTAGCGGATACCGGCTGTTTGCCGTTACTAATCATAGTCAAACTTTGAAGATATTGAAGACAAAGGAGATTTAGCTAACAAAGAGTTGCAGGCGTCAAGTTGCTCTTGAATTTCTGTGTGACTGGAAGATTTGGTCACACAAAAATCTTACACCAACATAAACCCACGGTGACTCGCAGGCTGTCCTCAGAACGGCCCCGCGTGCCGCCTCCTCCTGCTGCACTGACGCAGCTCTTTAGGATGACCTGCCCCGTGTTCTGAAGCAGTCAAGCTCTCCAACTCTCACAGCAGTGGAGTCAAAAGCACAAGTTGGGTAAAAGTCAGCGCTGGCTGGAGAGGCCAACACAAGTAGCCGTGCTTTACACTGACCCTCGAACCAATCGCTGATTTGAGCATGTAGAGAAGGAGTGCAGAAGGAGATGTTAACTCCTTCCCCCATCACTGCAATGGGGCTGGAACCTTTGGGTAGGCCCCATCTCCCTGAGGACGCATTATTAAATAATTGCTAGAGGAAATCGTCAGCTGCTGCGTGTGATAGTCCTCATCTTCTCAGGCTGAGCTCTGGGTGTGAGCAAAAATGCACTTCACCAGCTGTGAGTGGAAAAGCCACCATGGGCCATGGAGCTTGGCCTTGCTGCAGCCTCTGCAGTCCATAACAGAGGGACCGGGTGTTTCTGAACCCCCTCCCCCCAAAAGATCCAAGGCTGTCTGCACAAACACATGAACCGAGACACAGCAGAGAGCACAGATGATGTCTGCCCTGTTGTGAGCTGGTGGGGGGAAATACCCTGTGTGGGGAGTGGTGACAAGGACATGAAAGTGACATCTTCAGGCAGCTGGGTCTGAAGGAGGAGGACATTTCCCTACAGCCTCCACCTGCTGCGAGGTCTCCTCTTCCTTGGTTTCCCATTATGTGCAAAAAGAAGGTAAGCAGTGTCATCTCTGAGGAGGGGGAGATCATTCACTGAGTAACGACAAACTGTTATAAACTGGAAAATCGCTAAGTCTGGTATGCAGTGTATTTCTCTTTGTTGACTTGTTTTTCAGAGGATTTGGTTGGTTGGTTGTTGTTTTGTGAGCACTGCCAGGAATCGCCTGGCAAGATGTGCAGCTCATTTCCCTGAGAATTTTCTGAATACCCCCGGGAAGAGCAACTGTATGACCTGAAGTTACCTGTATATCATAAGGTATAGGTAGCAACTAGTTAAGCGACACAAAGGACCTTTGGAATTTAAAATTGTTAGGTGTTCTGCCTAATATAGCTGAGCTAGAATTGATGCTGGCACTGAAGTTTTCAGAGTTATTTAAAATGTTATTTAAAATGGAATTTCACACTAATGAGTCTAAAACAAAATAATGTGTGAAAGGAGATTTCAGAGTATACTCAATTGTGTCAGTCATTCTGTATGAACAGAAAAAAATTACAAATACAACTAGATAGCACCCTCTTCTGGATAACACCATCCATGCAAAACTCCTTCTGTATTTATATAAATACAGATTTTGCAGAAAGTTGTAAGAACGATGCTGGTCCTAAAGGAGAAAGGGAGAGAAGGGAAGATTCAGTGGTTAATGTTTTACATTCAATTTTCCAAGGAAAACATGGGGAAATATTACTATGCTTTTATTTTTCTGAATGTTCTATATTAAAACATGAAAACTGGATGGACACAGTATCAACTTATTTCAAAAGCAGATCCTAGTTATGAAAGATTCATTTTCATCACAGTTTTAGCATTACTGCAAGATGCTTTGGACAGGTCACACAACAGACCTGTGGATGATACGGAGTTCAGGAATAGCAGCATTAAGTAGTGGTGCAAAAGTGAAGGACTTTTTCAAGTTTTATGACCAGTTCTGAACAATTAAAATACTTCGGTAATTATAGATCTGTATCTAGAGTTTCCTAGCTGCAGTGTCCTCCAGCACTTGCTAAAATAGCAGCATGGATACACGGTCAAAATGCAGAGATCTTCACAAGCAGTTTCTGACAGGGATGATTTAGGGTCGTCATTCTTCTCACTGGGATGGCCAAATCAATTAAAATTTCCACTGGAAGTGTATCATCTACTTTATCTTTCTAACAAAGCAGAATGTAATCTACAGTGGTGTAGGAAGAAACTCAACTCTTGCTCACTTGAATAATTCTGCTAAACTCACAGCAGAAAAACTTGCAGTTGTCAGGAGCTGGACTCACATGCCCAGGCCAGGGTATTTAAGGGATGATGTATAACTGCAGTACAAAAGGAATTTTCTTCTTGTTTTTGTCTATAATCAGCTAACCTCGCTGAAGACATCTTTTAATGTAAAAGCTGGGAAGGTTTATCCTGAACAGAGACAATATGAGCAGAAGTTTCTCCTGCCGTCACCTGACAGTAAAACATTCCTCTTCTGTGGCCCTTCCCACAAACTGCAGCTGGGTGTAGGGGAAACCCGACGAGGGTGGCTTTGATGCAGACTGATAGACATTGCTTGCACTGAAATTCTGCAGACTTTTTGTATGCACAGACTTCGTGCATGACGGCAAGATTCATAGAGAAAAACTGAAAGAAGAAGATGATTTTTTGTAAGATCTGGACTGTATGAATTAATAAATTCTAGTTGTCCTGGCTCTTAGGAATTCCATTCTGTCTAAATTTCAGTTTTGTTTTCTACTTTCCCTCCCCAGTAGAGTTGAACCTGGGAATAGCATCGCTCAATGGCTCGTTAGTTTGATAAAGTGGTAAAAGTGACTATAGCTACAATGGGTACTTCTGGCTCAGAAGCATTTATAGATCTCAAGGGAATTGTGAAAAACACCAGAAAGTCTTTAGGTACTGAATCACAGGCAAGTATTTTGAATCTTTAATTTTTTTTTATATATGCTTTTCTAT
The DNA here is from genome assembly GCF_002078875.1 of Numida meleagris. Classification (NCBI taxonomy): domain Eukaryota; kingdom Metazoa; phylum Chordata; class Aves; order Galliformes; family Numididae; genus Numida; species Numida meleagris. The sequence goes on from NC_034427.1 coordinate 13,033,462, forward strand.
GAGAATGTCAGAACTAAAATATGGAACATGCTTTTCCCACTTGGTTTCTATTACTTGTAAAGCATTCAAAAGCTTCTAGAATAAAATTACCTCTATGCCCTGCTAGGGAACAGGCAAAACTCCACTGAGTATCAAGGGAGTCCCTCTGCTGGTGTTTCTTTCCATTTTTAACCCAAATATAATAATAAAAATGACTAAATATTAGACCGGAGCTGTGCAATCTTAGCTCCTGCATCTATTTGTTATCATGTTTATCCCAGTGGAGTTTTACTGTACTTTTATATTTGTACAAAATGTGCTGAAATAAATTCCACAAATTAACCGGCTTATTTTCAGATGTGACATATGCATCATTGTAATAACTTAAGTTTCCTTTAAAAGTTTTTTCAGAAGATAACAACCAATCTGCATTCAGAAAAAAAGAATGGAAACAGAAATGTAAAGAGCTGAGATGCGCAGGAAGGGTGAGTACTGCCAAGAAGCAGCTTGCAAATAAAAACTGTTTGCAGATAATAGATTTAATAATAATAATATTAAAGTTTTGATTTTAGAATAGTTTAGAGATACTCCAATTCAGCAAAAATCTCAAGTCTACAAAACTCTCAGCAAATAAAAAGGTGGGGGGGGGCACAAAACGTTTTCTGAAGGACAATGAGAGCCTGAGCTCAGAGCAGTGTTTTCACACACACAAGCCCAGGCCACTGAAGGCTGCCAAAGAAACAAAACTGGGCAGCTCTGGCATGCGCCCACTGGTGCAACTGGTCGGCTCTCACATCCATCCTGGCACCCCCAGGACAAAGGGACTGCACGACCCCAGGCTGACGGGCACTGCAGTCACACACTGCGTGCTGCAAAGCGACTGCACATGGTCAGGAATTCCCTGAGTTTAACCCTGGAAAAATCCAGCTAACTTTTTAAAACATGACTGTATTTCCCGTTGTGTGAAAGATGCTGCAGCGTGGCTGCACAGTTAACCCCAGAAAACTCTGAAAATTTCCCACGTGTGGGTTTAGGTCTGCTTTCTGACAATGAATAATTAGACATCTCAACATAAAAATACATCTCTATTTTGTTACAATATTTATTTGAGGCTTAATCACAGTTGTCAATGTGCTATTTCAGTGAATAATATTTTAATATTGAGTTATTTTACAGCTCGTGCAGCGGTAAGACGTATCTGAAGGTACTGGATGATTATTTAGACTTTATTTATTGCAGAGGAAAACAATGACATTGAAAATATTGTATAAATACCTAATACATTAAACAGCAAAATACCTACTGTGAACTATGAATTGAAATGACATTATTTTAAAACATTTGAAAAAATAATATAATTATATGTTATCAAGACGGAGACAGATTACCTATTACTTTAATGTAATTAATTTGAGCTCAGTGGATTTCTGTAGCCGTGTTTGTCATTATCCATCAATATAATTACGAAATGCTAAGAATTGGTTTTTAATCTTTAAGTTACTTCAACTGGCTGCTTTTTTCTTGAAATCCACCCTTCATTTGTCTCCATCTTCAACATCTGAAGTGTTTAATTACAATTTACATTTCTTTTTTCATCTGTTCCCTAGCCCACTTTCCAATCTCACTCATGATGTTTTCACATCAGGGCACTCAAGAGAGAGAAGCTTTCCCTCTTCGGTGACCGCAAGCCCAGAACCAAGTTTATATTCTTTTCTCTCAGTACTGTTGGGGGATTTTCATATCTTTTTAGTATGTTCTTCTATATTTATACTTGTATACCTCTGTTTTCCATTATAGATTTTTTTAATCTTTTAAAACTGTCCTCATCCAGGCAGTGTGAAAGGCAAATGGAACAACAAGTGGTATAATATTTTAAAGAGATTTCTCTGTTTGTCTCCTGTCTAGCTCAGTTCTCTTCCCATTACTTGAACAAGTTTGAGGTTTCCTTCTCTCTGAGCTTGCAAGGTAGGTTACGCTGCCCGGTGTGATCTCAGGTGGCAGGGGGCTGGCTGGAAGCCCCATCGGAAGGCAGAAGTCTGCCCATTTCTTGTCGTACATCAGTGTCTGTCTCCAGGAAAGCACTGAGGCCGTAGCTGTGCAGCGCAGTGCCCGGAAATGCCCGTCTCCAAGGCCTGATGAGGCCTGACTTTATTACGCCTCTATCTGACATTCTCTTTTTCTCTCATGATTGACATTTGTCTTTTCTGGGCCTTGTTTGCTTGAGCTGCACTTGTAGGCAGCCTGGAGCAGTGCAGTATTTTCATTTCTGTCAGGTTAAGGGTGACAAAGATTACACATGCATACTGATTTATGCCTTAAAGGCTGGAAATAGTGTCAAGTGTGATCTCAGCTGAGCTCTGCTCGATGACTCAAGTGCTCAGCACAGTGTTATACTCCCAGACATCAATCCTCATCCAGTGAAATGAAAGCTCTGTCCAGAACATCGTTCAATGAAGTCCTGATCTCTAAGTGTTATTAGTTATTAATAAGATAATAATGATACTTTCAATGTTCATGCCAAAGCCAGAATCGAGCCTTTATTGGCCTTAGTAGTGCTGAAAGACAAAGCAGTGAGCAGTGCCAGCCTCAAAGAGCTCTCTCCAAATGCGCACTACATAGATGGTATGCACACCTGCATACCATGCATACATACCTTGCACTGCAAGGTTCCTGTGCAGCGGTATAGCTGAATTATCTTTATATAGCCTAATATCTTCAAAGATGGTCTTAACAGAATTATATTTGCAGATGCCATGTGTCGGGAGTTCTTTGTAAATAGTAGTGGATCAGAAGGTGGATGTTATCCTAAAGATGACAGACACTTATTAAATATTTCATACTCTGTATTAGGCTGAAGTCAGTGATTATGGACTGTTTTTTCTTCTTCCTCTAACCATATAAGTAGAACAAATGCAAAATAATAATAATAATAATAATAAAATAAAAGGCAAAGAAAGAGTGATTTGAGGCCTGGTGTTCTCCTGAGGTATGAAAGGCCAAGGACTTGAACCTCAGGTGCCCACACTGCAAGCTGCTGGTTCTTCTTGTGCCGGTGTCTTTCTCTCTCTGGTTTTAACCTCACATAACTGCCTGGACCTGAAAAAACACTTCTCAACACAGACAGCATCAAAACGCTAATAGCCCTATGGAAAATATTCATGTGGCCCCACCTCCTCTTCCCCCACTGAGAAGAAAGACATCAAATTCCCAGCTGACTGCATTTGCAGCATTCTGGGAAATACCAGAGATGGGAAGAACAAGACAAGAGCGGTCCAAGACTGAACGTTTCCAGTTGCCTTCAGCCCTTGCCAGCATAGGAAACCGAGCAGTTTGTTTTGCTCCTGACCAACAAGACAGCTTTCTACAAAACAGCCAGAAGGAATGGTGGAAAGAGGTGGAGGGAACTGCTCTTTCAGATGCCAGTTAGTACTATATTTAGCTCTGAATCCTTTCCCTTAAGTAAATTCAACACATCTCTTCAATATTGTCCAATTTAATAATGAAGCACATGTTTCTAAAAGAGCTGGTAATGCACCAGACATGAAGCCATTCATATCTGACTCAGCACTGCAACCTCAGACCATCCATGTATCAATTAAATGTTGTTACCCTGACACCCGGTCTGAAACAGCAAGCACATCGTGGCCCAGCTGCAGTGCTCTGACCCGGCTGGATTTGTTCTGGCAGTCAGAGGGGGCACATCGCCTGCCTAACTGCCACTACAGTCACTGGAGAAATGAAATTTCACTTCTAACAAAACGTGCTCGTTCTTTTCTAATCAAAACAAGCAGGCTTGTATTCTAATGAAAAGGCATTAAACCAAGAGAGAAATAGATTACAATATGTTACATTATACTGCACGGTACACCTGACTGCAGCTGTAATTGGTGGATAGACAGACAGGCAGTCACTCTGTCAGCTTTAGAAATGGGTCACAGTGTTCTGGAAAAAAACAGCAAAATGAGTTAAAAGTCAGCTTTCAGTTCCACGGCTCTCTCTGCACTGTGGAAAAATAGATTTGGGTCGATCGCTCTTACTCAAAGATGTGATTTCTTTTGGATATACTCCCAAAACAGTCTCATCAGCACTGAGCATGTTCCCATTTCTGTTCTATGCTTTACAGGTACTGGCTGTGTCGCCGTACTAACATAAAAACATCTGTATTTCCAGAGTCAATGTAAACGCTTTGGTTTTTATTATTTCAGGAAAGAGGAGGACGCTGAATAAATTTGAAGCTCCTAGTAATGTTCCATGTTCAATGTGCATTATGTGGTGTTGATTTGGTTTCTTCTTCTTTAGCATTTTAATGTATTCATAAAATTATAAGTCTAAAAATGTTTTAAAATACATATGAGGTCTTGAACCAAGTTAGATCTGATCCTTGCATCTAGCATTATTGTGCTCCTGAACACAGTTAGCAGGTTTCAAAGGCCGGAACTAGGATTATCACCTTTTGTCTTATCTTGGCCCCCTAACAATCCCGTGTCTGTGCTATATTGTTTTGGCAAAATGGGTCAACGGAAATGTCAAGCAGACTCCACTTTCCCAGGAAAACAAAACTTCAGCTGTAATCTGAACTGGCATCTGAAATTCTGGGTATCTGCAGTGCCTGTGCAAACTGTTCTGAGTTTATTAATGAATGCACAGTTACTATTCAGCTATAAAATCGCTTAGGAGCAAAATCAAATTTGCGAGGAAATACCAGAAATAATATTGTTTCTTTTCTCATTCATGTTCGTCCATGTTGTGTGACCTTCAGTTCCCTGTGTTACTCCACTCTGCTCCCTCTGCAGCTGCTTTACCGCCGTCACCAGGTGTTTTCCTCGCTGCTGCTAGACAGAGCCCACAGAGCCCAGAAGTAATATTGGTGTCTAACACAAGGGTGAAGGCATCAGGAGCCTGAGCTGGATGCAAAGCGTGCCGAGATGGAATGTGCCTGTCGGAGACTTCAGCTGCCAGACACTGAGTCTTCACTGATCACAAGCAGACGGAGCTTTTTGTTTCTTTCAGACTGGTGAAATTCAAGCAGCAAAAGGCATCTACCTGAATTTAAAAATCATCTGACATCCTAATTTCCATCTTCCACTTAGTGTCCTTGAATAGCTGCATTTAAATATAGGGCAAGGCAACGCTTCAGTAACGTGGCACTCCCGAATGGCTGAGCCAGTTTGTTGCAGCACAGCACTGAAGGATGCACTCAGCACAAAAAAAACATCGCTCCCCTTAAAAAGGGTGTCATCTCTGTAAGGGACATTTAGGTCTGCGCCCAGAAAACCACTGAGAGAGGCTTCCCAGTAACTTCAGCAGGCAGAAGATTCTTATTTGGCCTATGAATGAAGCACATGCATAGGTAGATCTTTGAGATCTGGGGTGTGCATGACCAAAGGACGAGTGAGGGCTTGTGGAGGACAACCAGCCTGTAAGAAGGGGAGTGTAGGAAATGAAGTTGTATTTCTGGCAATGATACCCATTAAACGAACTTGGTTTTCAGCAGTTACCGCAGTGCTGTGCGAGCAGTCCGCAATCCCACAGCATGCGATCCTGCAGGACAGCTAATGCTGTGCGCCAAGCGCAGCTGCGAGCGGCCAAGGGGACTGCTCTGCTCAGCTGCGGCCTCGCCTCGAGTAACGTGTGCAGTTCTGGGCACCACAATACAAAGACAGAAATCCATCCGAGTACATCTAAGGAGGGCTGACAACGATGGGAAAGGGTCTGCAGGGAAAGAAACGAGAGGAGCGGCCGAGTTCGTTGGGTTCAGAGCAGAGGAGGCCGAGGGGAGTGGGGGGACAGCGGCAGAGCTCGAGGGAACGGCACGGAGGCGCGTCGGGGGGTGAGGGCAGGGGCTGCCGGCGGGCACGGCACAGGCTCCAGGGCAGCGGTCACGGCGGCGAGCTGCCGGAGCTCAAGAATCGCCGGGACACCGCTCACAGACACAGGGTTCGAACTCGGGACTGCCAGGGGCAGCGCTCGGCGGGAGGCAAACCCGCCACGCACGCGGCGCCCGCAGCGGCACGGCACGGAACGGGGGCGGTGGCGGCGGAGCCCGGAGCGCGGCAGGAACTGAGTGCAGCCGCAGCCCCGGCGCCGCCACTGAGCATGCTCGGCTCCTCCACATCCGCCCCCGCTCGGCCGCCCAGCGGCGGGGGAAGGCTCCCCGCCGGCAATAAGCCCCTCGCAGGTGGCGGAGGCGGCGTGCGGGGTTCGCTGCCGCCATGAACCCCGGCGGCGGGGGGGCGGCGCCGGCCTTCCCCGGCCCCGTGCAGTGTAAGTGCCGCCGCGCCCGGCGGGTATGCGCGCTCCGGGGCCCGCGCGGCGGAAGCCGACTCGAGCGCGGGTCCGGGCGAGGCCCCGAAACCTGAGTAGCGCAAGAAACAGGCGGGAGCGGAGCCCGGGAACCTGGCTGGGGGGGGAACCCGGGAATCTGGGTGAGCGGCGCCGGACGCCGGGAGGACCGGGCCGGGCGGGCACAGGGCCGGCTCCGAGCAGCGGAGACCCGGGGCCTGCAGCAGCGTGCCCGGCCATGGGAGCCGCTGACCGCGTCCCCGCGCGGCTCCGCCCCTCGGGCCCCGCGGCGGTGGCGGTGCACGGGGCGTGCGGCCGCGGGACCCCGCGCGCTCGGGGCGAGCAGGACCGGGCGCCGTCAGCTCTCGGCCTGAGCCGCCGGTCCCGGCGCTGTTCTTCCAGTTCCAGGAGGCACCACGGTGCTGGTGGAGCTCACCCCGGACATCCACATCTGTGGCATCTGCAAGCAGCAGTTCAATAACCTCGACGCCTTCGTGGCCCACAAGCAGAGCGGCTGCCAGCTCACCAGCGCGGCGGCCGGGGCCGCCGGCACCGTCCAGTTCGTGTCGGAGGAAACGGTGCCTTCGGCGCAGGCACAGAGCTCGAGCAGGACCATCACCTCGGAGACGCAGACCATCACAGGTAGCGCCGCGTGCTGCCGCTCTGCGCAGCGCGGGGTCACGGTAGCGGTCACGTGAGGCGCCGCGTGCACGCGGGCGCGGTGTGCGGCCCGCTGGGGTGGGGTGGTCGCCGCGGGCTGCGTTTGCCAGCCGAGATGCGAATTCGCTTCGGACGCCTCGTGTCTGACGGGTTGTGTAACAGTTTTGTGCAAGCTAATTGTCAGTGCTTAGGAGGAGCGATCCAATTGCTGTGCGTTTTGGGTTTTTTTTGAGAGTGCTCTTGAGAAGAAGCAGGCTGGGAGTTGCGGTCAGGCTGTAATGCAGGCCTGTTGGTGCGAGAACACTGCGTTCCTAGCACTGCTCCCGCAGCTCATTGGCAGGAGAAATATTGCTCAAAACTTCTGCCTTTGCAAAGCCTCAAAGGAAGCCCTGATCCTGCAGACGCTAAATAAAACTAGGATTTTGTTCCATGGGTAAAGGTTTACCCTTCTATATGTAGTGAAATTTTGTTTTATTTTGCACTGAGGCCTTACTAAAATCCAGATCTTTTAAGCTGGGTTGGCAGATTAGGACGGAGAACCTGGAAGAGCAGTGAAGCAAACTGAATTCAGGGCTCGCTTCCAGGAATTTTTATCCTGCAATCCCTCGCCTCAGTGTGGATTTTGGATGAGGTGCTTTTCTGCTTCATATTTACTCATCTTTAAAATGAGAGCAGTTATATCCTGCTCTTTTGGGGTATAACATTTAGTTGATTGAAGAGCTGGTACCTTGGCTGACAAAGCTTTACCTGTTACAAGTAGCAGCTGAAAGCAGTGCAGTTCAGAAAGAGGCTGAACTTTTTTTTTTAATTTCCATGATGCTTTTTGACAACATTAGCCATGTAAATAATTTGCTTTCTTCTTACTCCTTCGGGCTGTAGCACAGCCAGTGTTGGAAAAAAACAAATGGAACTTTATTAATGAAAGAATTGGACAGTAAGCAGAAGACAGAGAACGCTGAACAGAGCAGCCAGATAAGATTCAGAGAGGGAAACAGGTGGGCCTACTTGGGGTCCTGAAAGGTCCAGCCCTGGGTCTTGACAGTCTTCAGCTGATAGCGGGATAGCAAGGGAGAGAAAAGCCTTTCTCCTTTCCCTCTCCACCCTATTAATAAGAAGCCTTGAAGAGAAATCTTGCTGAAATAAAAATAACACAGATGTAATTAATGAGACTGGAAAATAACTGGAAAGATTTTACTGATTGGACAAGTTAATGATATCAAATTGAACTATTTTTCGTGTTTAGTTTCTGCACCAGAGTTTGTTTTTGAGCATGGCTATCAAACGTACCTGCCTAGTGAGAGCAGCGAGCCTCCGACTGCTGCTGTCGTCTCCACGCCACCAAAAGCACGTTCAAGAAAATCAGCATCTTCACTTACCCAGAAGAAATTAAACTGTTGGTATCCAGGTAGGATGTGGACTATGTTGTGCATGCTGATGCATGGGAACGCCGCCTGTCTTAGGCACTTACGGTGCATGGAACTTGGAACGCACCAGCTGAGGGTGTGATGTACTGCCATTGATAGCCATAGTAGTTTTGCTATGATTTCACACATCCTAGACTTTGGTGCTGAACTGTGACGTATTCTGGTGGTGCTCCATCAGGCTTGCGTATAGACACTGGCCTAGGCCTACAGCCATCACAGCGTAGGACAGAGCCTTGTCACATTACTGCTAACTGTTGTGAAAACTAAGTGTTCGGGGGCAGGCTGGGTGGGGCTTTGAGCAGCCTGGTCTAGTGGAAGGTGTCCCTGCCCATGGCAGCGGGTTGGAACTGGGTGATCTTCGAGGTCCCTTCCAACCCAAACCATTCTGTGATTGGGTCAGTCAGCATGTCTGTAAGGACAAGTTGAATGAAAGTATTTGGAGAACTTAACAAGTGAAGATCATACAATATGCAATAAACATATGAGACACTCGTGTAGATGAGTAGTGACATTAATGGGAGCGGAAGTTGTAGGCTCTTTCTTTTGTAAGCTTGCCTTCATTTGAAAGGTACATTTCAATTGTGTAGGTGATAAAAGATTTGTTTGTTTGTTTATTTACTTCTACAAAACAAGTGATGCAGGAAGCAGTTGCCCACCACTCTCCCAGCAATACCCAGTCCCCAAGCAGCAGCTGCCACCCCAGCCAACTCCTCTGACGTACAGTTTTTTCACATGATGCCATCTGGTGTGGGATATCCCTTTGGCCAGTTTGGATCAGCTGTCCTGGTTCTGTCCCCTGTCAGTCCTTGTGCCCTCTCAGCCCCCCCTGACTGGCAGGACGGTACAAGATGCTGAGAAACTGAAATGTCCCTGGCTCAATGCAGTGCTGCTCTGCAACAGCTAAAACCCTGGTGTGTTATCAACATTGTTTTTCTCCTAAAGCCGAAACACAGAATCATAGCAGACACTATAAAGAAAATCAACTCTCTCCTAGTACACACTAACTTGAAATCATACATGGAATTAGTTAGATCCCTCTGCCTCCCTTGTGTATTGTAAAAGGTATCTCAATTCCTAGGCAGACAGTGCAGAGAATTTATTTCAAAGCTCACAGAAGAGCTGACAAAAAATGTCAATGTAGAGGATGAATTGCCTCCATGAGGAAATAGTTAAAGTTCATGGGTGAGCCAGTCACTGTTTTAAGCAGATGTAGGGAAACAAGTTGGGGAATTTGTTTTGTGCAAAGAAAATGCTCTTGAGAAAAAATGAAATGCCCAGAATACAGTAGAATGTTGTTGTTGTTACTATTATTTTGTTAGATTTTTTCCATGAATTTAATGGTGTGCTTTTCTTAATCTTACTACTGTCAGGTTGCCAGTTCAAGACGTCCTATGGTATGAAGGATATGGAACGTCATCTGCGAACACACACAGGTTTTTATAGTTCCTTCATTTTACTTTTTGTTGGTTTTCTCTTTTTGACTTCTTACCAAAACAACATATCTATAGATAAATTAGCTAAAATACGCACTTCTGAACATTCTAGAATTGTAGATCTTAGTGGCTGAGGAATGGCCCCCTTTTAGTAAGCCACGTACCACGTCACAGCTATGAGACGTGAGCACTGTGCGTATGTTTAAAGTGTAGTTAAACTTCTGAGATGCAGACCATGTGTTTATCAGGTTGTGTGTAAACCTGTTCTGCTCTTAATATCAAAAAATTATTTCAGTGGTTTACCTGCCTTCCCTCAAAACACTAATTTCCAAGTCTTAAAGGCAGAAAGTTCCAAAGAGCCTTCTAAGTTTTCTGCACTTGTGTATGCGGCCTTAGCAGATTGGATATCGGATTCAGTTGTCGGCCAGTTTTTGAAAACTAATCGTATTTCGAATTGGAAGTGTTCAGTGGGGTTTGTTTTTCAGTAACATCCTTATGATGCAAAAATTCTTCACGTTTTGATGTTCTTCTGTTTGTTGCAGGAGACAAGCCCCATAAGTGTGATGTTTGCAGCAAGTGTTTTAGTCGCAAAGACAAGCTGAAGATGCACATGCGGTCTCACACTGGGGTGAAGCCTTACAAATGTAAGCACTGTGACTACGCAGCTGCTGACAGCAGCAGCCTCAACAAGCACCAGCGCATTCATTCCAATGAGCGTCCTTTTAAATGTCAGATCTGTCCTTACGCAAGCCGCAACTCTAGCCAGCTAACTGTACACCTCAGATCCCACACAGGTAAGCTTATACCAAAATCCTATCTGTAAAAGTTTGAAAGCTATTGGGAAGATTTTTAAAAGGTAGGCAGGTCTTGTCCAGGTGCCAGAAAGCGCCTGTTTGAATTCTCAGAAGCATGGAGGCATCAGGCTGCGGTGAATTTCTTGGATATAATCTGGTAGGACAAGACAGCTCTCCTGAAAATATGTAGAAGCAATTGGAAGACAGATCTGACTCTTGGTAGTTGTTCTTTTAAATTGATTTTGGAACTGCTTATTAAGTGTTCTTAATTTGATAGAACTTAACGGGAGCATCAAGGGTCTTATCTGTGTCTCTCAAGTCTGGTCCACCGTGTAAGAAATAGTGAAGTTATTTTTGGACTTTTAAATTACAGTCCAACCACTTGTATCAGTGGAAGCTTTAGCTGCATAGTTTCGTTTCTTTCATCGGTAAACTTGCTAGTAATTAGCAGTTTAAGCTGCACCTTTTTTGACCTTTCTTTATGGTACTTTATGTGTGCAGGGTGGTAGATATTAACAGTGGAGTGTGATCAGCTGGAACTATATTCTGCCCACATCATATTCACTCTGTGGATAGAAAGCTTTAGCTTCCACACTTACAGACATTGTATCATCTTATACTTAACCTATTTGTCTGTTTCTTTTTCATCAGATTTCACATTTATAGGTTGTTCCTGTAAGAGATTTGCTGTACAGTTCTCTTTGTACGCTTTTCTCTCTGTGTTGTTTTTCACCTAATCCAGGTTTTAGTTTCTGTGTTGTCTTTTATGTATTTGATTAGTTCTGTGAATTTTAGCTGCAAGGTGGTTATGGTTCAGTGATTACTAGATTAGCTTTGAACCTATCTCACATCTGATTCTGAATTCAAGTACTAAACAACATTAGTTCAGTTGTGTGCAAGATGGGATTTATTTTGAGTAGATAAAAGAAATAAATCCCCGGTGTACTGTGAAGGAGGGGAGGGTTAAACCAATCTGTCTCTAGCAGAAAAGAATCTTTTATACTTCACAAATCTGCTGTGATGGAACAGGCAGGACTGTCAGGCAGCTGCTTGACAGGTTTCCTTCTTTCTCTCACTGCACATGAAGACGTGATGGTCAATCAAAATGGTACTGGGTGTTGTGGGAATGATCTCCTAAGTTGGTAACTGCAGTAGTTGGAGAATATGGCTTTGCATTTCCTGCATGTAATGTAAGAGTGTGCGTGTGTACGCATTTATGTACGTGAACAGAACTGCTCTGAATTTGGCTGTGGGAGATCATCTGAAGGATTGTGATGCTCTTCTGGGGTGTTAAATATTGCAGTAGTTGGAAAGGGATTTCAGGCTTTTTTTCTTTTTGGCAAGTCAGTCTGTTGCTTCTTAAGCAAACAAATGATGCTGACATTCAAGTCAAGGCCTTAGTTTGGTTGTCTGTACCATTTCTCTGAAGCTTTATCCTTTCTGTTTGTTTGCTTGTTTTATAAAAAGACCTTTTTTGATCAACTGAAAGGAAATGCAAGAATTTAGAAAGTAATAATTTCATCCTTATTAGGTTACAAAGCTGTTACGCACACAGCCAAGCTCAGGGGATGAGTAAGACTGGTATCTAGAATACATTCCTTACTACAATAAAAGTAGTCATTCTGAATGAGGTGATGTCATCTATGTTGCTCAGAGTTAGATCATCTGCGTGGCATTACTTGTTGAACTGGTCATCTAAAGAGCAGATTCCTGTTAATTTGAGTAGAAAAACTCTTAAAACCAATAATTCCAGGATCAGTCACTCTTTTTTTTATTTATTCTTTCAGCGTCCGTAACATATGAACAGAAATGTAAAGAAACTGATGTAACAGACCACTCTTTAAATTACCAGAACAAACATGCTCTGCTGTATTCAGTACAGTTATTAATTCTTTTTCTTACATTATGCTGCCCAGTGTGTGAAAATTAACTCGTTGAAATATATACAGTGCCTTCATCAGTGAAGCAGATAAGAATTCAGTAGCTGAGTATGCAGCTGAGACTGTAAAATAAATGAGATGAGCAAACAGTGCATCTTCCTGAATAAAATCTCTATAATATAGATAATACACCATGTATCTAAATGATTAAGCAGATACAGGAATTAGCACAGTAGGCCAGAGCTTGATATGAAAAATACGCGGCTAAAACTATGACACACGTAGCTAGATTAGCAAATGTGCCAGGTTATACAGCTGTCTCTGTGAAAATTAACTTATAAAATAAAGTACTTATTTACAGTTTGATTGTTAAGGAAGAAAAACGCTTGTTGAACCAAGCATGCTCTCTTTCTCCTTCCTCCACCAAGCATGTCTTAGCACCCAGGAACACAGTTATTCACTTTTTCACAACAATGCCAGCAAACGTTGTGCTCGGGTCATTTGGAAAACCACGTATTTAGGGTAAAGAAAAAGGTGAGGGGTGATATTCAGCAGGATTGGTGTATTTGCTTCGGGTTTGTTTATTTTTCTTAGTAACTCTAAGCAGTTGTTTTTTACGCTGGAATTGACGGCGTTCTGATTGGTGGATGTACAGCTCAATTTGGCCACGCATGTTGTGACACAGGTCTGCAAATGGAGAGGTTGTGGGGTTGGAGCCAGGCAGTGCACGTGGTTTTTTGGTGTAGGTATCAACATGAACTGGCTGCTAACAGTCTTGCCCTTGAGTACGTTAATTTGCCATGCTTTTGTAGTTACGAGTTTGACTTAACTTTCAGTTAAATAGCTTTGGGGTCAGGATTACTCTCATAAAAATTAGGCAGTTATGAATATTTTATGTATCTGTTTGCATGAATGTGAACTATACTGCGTGGATACAAACTGATACTGGATGTTCTTGAATCTGTAGAATATTATTAGCTGTGATGCAAATTCCTCTTTCTCGGTTGCTCTAATGCTGGAAAAACACATTTCTCTGGAGCCACATATTTACATGCATGTTTCGTTAGTCTCCCATTTCTCTTTTTCAGCTACTTTTATGTATCTGTGATCTCCCCCGTTTCTGTATAACTGTAGCAGCACTGTTGTTCCTCAGTCTCCTGACATTGTCCATACACTTCCCCTAGCATGAACATAAGCTTTCACTGCTATTCTGTTTCTGTAGTAGCCTGAAACTTACCTGGGCTCAAAGTTAACCCAGAAGTCTCACTGCAGATCTTGTACTTCAGGCCTGAGGTATGCACGTGTTCATGTTCTTAGACTTCAAAAATACAGCAGCTGTTACAGTGTTTATTTTAAATGATTTTTTTAATGCTAATTGAGGCACTGTTGCTAAAGAGGGACAAATGAGAAACTCCAGTTGCTTTGTGGAGTACACTGGACTGTTTTACAAACAAAACGAACTAGAAATTGAGGTTATCTAAAACACAGATGAGAACAGTAAGTGTGGGCAGGCTTTCTCTTGAGAGTCTGCACAGAAATATGCCAGACCAGGTGATAAATGTTGTGCTCTTAAAGTTCCCTGCATCTTGGAAAATATATTGGAACGTTACAGATATTTAGAACAAATCAACTGTATGCATTTCACTATAGCCTTGGTCTCTCAAGGAGAAAAATGGATCTCTGTGTCTCATCTGTAACTTGAAATGTGTTTCTTGTTGATAGGAGATGCTCCTTTCCAATGTCAGATGTGTCCTGCTAAATTTAAAATCAACTCAGACTTGAAGAGGCACATGCGTGTGCATTCTGGTGAGAAGCCTTACAAGTGTGAGTTCTGTGAGGTTCGGTGTGCTATGAAAGGAAACTTGAAATCACACATTCGTATAAAACACAGCATGGAAAATACTCTCAAGTGTCCAGAGTGCGAGTTTCAGTGTGGAAACAAAACGAGCCTTCGACACCACATAAGAACTCATCAGCCCGAGCAGCCAGTGAAGTGCTCAGAGTGCAACTACTCTTGCTCCAACAAGGCAGCTCTGAAAGTACACGAGCGAATTCACTGCAAAGATCGCCCTTTCAAATGTGAATTCTGCAGCTTTGATACCAAGCAGCGGAGTAACCTGACAACTCACGTGAGGAAAGCTCATGGAGACAAAGTCAAGACCAAGAAGCAAACTGTGGAGAAGAAAGAAGGAGACAGGCCAAAGCAAGGTGGCTCTAGGCAAGTTGCCAAATTAGATGCCAAGAAGGCATTTAAGTGTGATCTGTGTGACGCTTCATTTGTCCGAGAAGATTCTCTTAGGAGTCATAAGAAGCAGCACAGTATGTACAGTGGATCTAAAAATAATGAACTGGCTGTTCTGCAGCTCCAGATGGATCCCGGCCGCCAGGCCAGTGCCCCGATTACTGTCAGTCACCTCCAGGTCCCGATTCAGGCTGCTCAGGTTTCTCCATACAATGAGGGGAGGGTCAAGATCATTGTGGGTCACCAGGTCCCCCAGACCAACAATATCGTTCAGGCTGCATCAGTGAACGTTGTGCCCCCTGCGTTAGTCAGCCAGAGCCAGGAGGAGCTCTCGGCCAACAGCCGCTTGCAGCTTCTGGGCCAGGTCAGCCTGCTGGCCCCACCGCCGCCTCCCATCTCTCAGAGCGAAGCAGGGCCCGTGGCCCAGCCAGCGGTTCTTCTCACAACCCATGACCAAAGTGATGGAACTGCTTTACATCAGACTCTGATTCCTGCTGCCACCGTCAGCAGCCATGAGGCGTCAGCAAACCAAGCTTTCATCACCAGCTCAGGAATCAGCTGCGCTGACTTAGAAGGCCTTAATGCTTTGATACAGGAAGGAGCGACAGAAGTGACTGTGGTTAGTGATGGAGGCCAGAGCATTACCGTGTCCACTTCGGCCCCCCCTCCTCCCATCTTCTCCTCATCCTCTCACACAGAAGCCCCTAAGCAGACCTACTCCATCATCCAGAGTGGAGCCCATACAGCTTTACTGTGTCCTGCAGACTCCATACCAGATTAGCCACAAAGGAACTAAACAAATTTCAGCAGAAATGCATAGGGTGCAAGTGAATACAGAATGTGTCCTATAAAGCCAAATACTCACATACACGTTTTACATGTCTGTACATGGAAACATACATCTTGTATGTGGAAAAGAGGTGTCTGTATTTATGTGCCTCTGCTGAAATTAAGTCTGTGTTCTTTGTAAAATGTGTTGCATATTTCACTAAGCAGTCAGCTTCCCAGAATATGATTCTCATATCGTGCTGGCTAAGAAAACGTCACCTTATGATGAATTATCTTCACATCAGACTACTTCTTCCCTGTATACACAAAAAGATACAGGAAATAGATGGTCCAAGCCACTCCAAAGTATACTGTCAAGTAAGGCCTGTTTGGATCGCATGCTGTGTATGCATTGAGTGGATGTGGCCAGTAGCTGATCTGTAAGAAATGTCTACAACCAGCACTAATGCAGGGCTAGGAAAGGTTGTGACCTATTCCTTAGTATCAGTAGAAGCTGGTAGCGTGTGATGCTTGATCTGGAAGTTCTTATGCAGAAGACCAAGTTAATTGTTTTTAGAAGACAAAAGAATTCTGTCCACTCATCAGTAATTACTAAATTTGTTAGCAAGGTCACTATTGCGAATCATACATGTGGCGCGATGATCTGTGTCAGAGGCACCTGTGTTTTAAACAGAACAACCACAAATATATTTTTTACAAACGCTACTAAAGTTTTGTCTTTATTTGGATGTTATATGTTAGAAGTTGCATGGGTGGAAGAAGTCCCTTCCGTGTTGGCACTGTTCTTTTTAAGTTAAAGGGGAAAAAGGAAAAAAAGAATTCATTCAATTAAAAATTATAAAATAAAAAGACTGTAATCCAAGGTTTGCAACTCTAGCATAATTTCAGATTGCCATGAGATAGTAATTTACCATTGAATGATGTGCATACCTAGAACGAGTGAATGCTGGGCTGTATTTTGTATTACACAATATGAGTTGTATTTGACAAGTGTTCTTGTAGCTAGTAATACCATCAGTGCAGCATTACCCAGTTGAAAACAGGCTCTCAGCTTGGGAAAATAGACAGCTCTGTGGGTCCGTGGATCTGCAAAAACGAATGATCATTTCACAGCCAGGCAGCATCCCAAGGACAGCTGTTAACATGCATGAAGGCTGGAGAGAGGCTGTTATCAAAACTAGCTCTGAGATTCCCTCTTGGGGAATCAAAGTCAAGTTAAATTTTATGGTATTTGCTAGTGGAAGACATTGAGTGATGGCTCTATGTGCTAGAAACATGCTTGGGAAACGTAATGAAGATTATATCATTGGGGCCGTGTTCTGAATTGGTCTTGTTTGAGTTTTTTGCTTGTTTGTTTTGTTGTGTTGTGTTTTCCAGCCTTTATTTTGTGTATGTGGGGGTGCTCCCTGCTCCTTCCTTCTGTGTGTGATGTACTTGGTGTACAGCGTGAGGCTTCTGACTTTACCGTACAGGTAGGAAAATTCCATCGTAACCTGCAAGTACAGCTTGTTCTTGAAAATGCATTTTTTGTTCACGGGTTGCTTAAACCTGAATCTTCCAGTAATGCTGTCTTCATTATTTATGGGAAATAGTATTTTTGGAGATCCATTCTGCCTGCCTAATCCTTCATTCAAAATTCATGCCCTTTTAGAACAGAAGAGAAAACTTTCCAAATAATCTACGTTTTAGGGTCTTCTGATCTCTGGTGTGAACTGCCTGGCAGCGTGTCCTTCCACTTACAGATGTTAGAAAAGACCACGCATCAGTTAGGGGGAGATGATTCATGAATGCTTAATTAGAGGTATTGTTAAAGACTTCTTTCCTAGCCCCGTGCTGTATTTCAATTGAAATGCGTGGCACGGTAGCAGTTCTTCGCTGTTAACCTGTCTCCAAGCACAAGTGTATGTGCATGCATCATTTAAACCTTCGGGCTGTGGACAGTTCGTGTGCCGTGGTCCAGCAGTTGCTGTAAACACCAGTGGAAGGTGGAGCACGTCAGTCACACGTCAGTCACACGTCAGTCACACCTCAACCAGCGCCCGACCCCAGCACGGAGCTGCGCAGTGCCCCGCTGTGCATTACTGCTCTGACTGCCAGGCGGAGGATGGAGGTGGGTGAGGAGGGCGAGCTCTCAGATGCAGACAGTTGTAGCAAGCGTAAAATCTTCTAAGTGCAAATCTGGTACAGCCTGGCAACTAAAAGGAAGCGTTGGTTTTCGTTCAGTCATCGGTACATCGGAATTCCTGTGCAGGGTTTCCTGAGCGTGAAGTATTTTGTGTCGTCTGTAGGTGGTGCTAGCGATCCAGAGAAACGGAAAGCGTGCTCTGTCCTCCTTGACGATATGGTTGCTGTAAAGCAGTTCCCCACTTTTAACTCTCCCGGATACAGGTGGTGAAAATACTTCAAAATCCACTTCTATAAGTTACAGAAAGCATAGATGTAAACATTTTACTTTCACTAAAAAAGCAACTGATTTTCTAAAAAGGACCGTTTTCTACTGTTAATGTCCTACGAAGCAGAATTACCATCTCATAACTTAACATGAACTGATAATTTTTGACTCCCTGATGATTGGTTTCAGCCTCTACATGTTTTGCAGTTGCAGAATTGCAGTACAGTGCAAGAATGATAGAAAATGAGATTTTCACAAAGCTGCTGGTTAGAATTGCACTTAATCTGGGTTTGCTCTCAGCCAGCAGACCTGTGCTGGGGGGATGCAGCAGCACATCCAGGAGTCTCATCTTCGATCCCATGTCGCACTTAATGTTGCGCAGTTCTCTTATCTGCAGTTCAGTTTCAAATAGAAAAGAGACACGTTTACCTTGTAAGATAGGAAACCAGCAGATTTGTCATATTGTAAAGACTAACCTTCATTCTGGTCCTGCCTGTGACGCTAAGATAAACAGGAAAGATAACAAATGGTGTGAATGAATAGACAAAGCTTAGTGCTGCTCCTTCAGCATTGTTTGGCTGATTGCATTATGTTTAAGTGAACAATCTAGAGTTCTTCCCTCCACCCCCCAAAAAATAAAAGTGATAAGCAAGGCTGAATTGGAGCAATTTTCTTTTTTCAGTTTTCTGGTTTTGTGTTTGACAGTAATGGTCTTTGTGCTTTGGAGCTGGTATAAGCAGATTGTTTTAATCTCTGATGTTCATTTAATACGTTCTTCATGTTATCAACAGATCTGTCCCTTGAGAGAGAGTGGTAATTCATAACAAGTGTCTCTTGTGGAGTTTGCTTTCAGGCACGTGGTAAATAAGTTGCATATCCTCCTAGAGTTCTGCCACAGCCTCGGAGCTCTGTAGCAACTTGTCGCTTTCCAGGAGAAAATATTTTGATGGATTTTGTTCCTGTAGCCTCAGGATCTCCGAGCCCTGCCTGGTAAGCACCAAGATGCGCTTTCGTGCGTGCCTCACGCTGCACAAAGTGAGTGATGATTACACTGCATTGCACTGAGCTGGCCCCAAGTACAACTAAATAGGCCACGCTACGTTCCTTCCACACATTCACTGCAATTGTTGCTCTGCAAAACCCTGTCCTTGTTTAAACAGTTTGCTTGCGGGGTCCCAAGTGCAAATCACAGGGTGTTACAGCTCTCCCTCTTCTACGAGTGTCTCTGACTGCATAAAGAAATGAAGCTAACAGCAAGGATGTCAGCAGCAGCACTGAGAGCCGTGTGCGTGGTGTGCATGCATTTCCAGGTCAGCAGCCCTCTGCTCTTTGTGCCCTCCCAAACTTTTGATTTCTGTCACAGTCATTACTCCACGCTGCTGCTTTTTAAAACCAGCCCCAGGCATCACATGGGCAGAGGCCGCTTCCCTGCAAGGCCTGCCAGAATGCGCATGCCCTCTGCTTGTGTGAGGCAGAAACATGCAGCAGGAAAAACTCAAAGTGCTGAGGAAGGTTTGGCCCTCACCACCTTGAACAGCGGCTTTATCTGTGTGCTCCTGCCCTGCGTCCGCAGAAAGACGCGGTGCTGAGTTGTGGCAGTCAACCAGCAGCACCCGGGTTAGCTCCTCTGTCCGTGTAACCAGCATTGTGTATGTGGTCTTGATAAACGCTGTCACTGGCACCAAAATGGCAGGTTCCTGCTCCAGCTTGGCACCCGTTTGTCCTGTGTGTGGGGTGGTGCAGGGGGGGCACTGGGGGTGCTCCTGGGGGTGGGATGGGATCACATCCTCTTGTGAGAGACGTGGAAGCGAGGGCTTGGCCCGCAGCCGTTCTGCGGGGCCTGGGGGAAGGCCACATGTGTATCAAACACACATCAGCTTCGCAATTAGAAAATTGTCATCAGAATGTTCCCCAGTCATTTTGGCAGAGCTTTGTCTTTATTGCTGTTATCTGAGTGCAGTGGAAAGTACCTTCTGTTGTGGGGTTTGAAATGGTTCTTCAAAAATGATAGAAGCATGCCAAAACATGCCTCTTCTTTTAGGTTGATACCTTTTGTATGCAATCTGTGTTTCAGACCTTTGGGTTGTTTATGTGTGTGTGTATGGTCTGTCATCCTTCTTGCAGTGTCTTGGGAAGGCTCATCTGCAGCTTCAGGCCCCGCCTGCATCTCGGCGTGGAGAATCTTCAGCCTCCTTGTTCCGATTCCTAGAATAGAAACCAATATTGTTAAGAGGAACTGATGTCTCCTGTCGCTTACCCAGATGACCTTTCGGAAGGTGATAAAGGTTTCTGTAGTGACCTGGGGAAGCGATGGCTCAGGTATCATTGCGAATTAAAAATCCGAGTGGGGAAAGCTTCCTTTTCTCTCTCAGGTATCCAGTTCTGCCTTTGCTTTTATTCCAGTGCCAGACATGGGGAAGGGCTCATAAAACATACACGATTTGGTTACCTGGCCGTATTTCACCTTTTAGAGTCTTCACAATGTTGTGGGGAAGTTTAAAAAAAAAAAAAAAAGTGACAAAGCAAAGTGTTTTTTAATGCTCTGTGGTATCAGAGTGCTGTAGGACATGTACGTGGGGTCCCGCTGCTGTGATGCCGCTGAATCCCAAGGCCTGTGAAATAACTTATTCCATAAGCTTCGGGATGCGGGGCTGTGTCTGTAAGGAAGAGGTGCCACGCGAAGGCTGGGAAGCGGAGGAGGCGTTAAATGTGTGCTGGCTGCTCAGCCCTGGCAGGACGGACCTGCAGCTCGTCGCCCCTTTCTCTGGTTCTGCAGGCAGGTGGGGTTCTAAGGACGTTTCCCACCCTTGCTTCTTGCTCCCTCTAAAAAACTTCATAATTTATTGTATGAATCAATTTTCCTAAACAGCATTAATTTTTTCTTAGCTGTAAAATTGCATAGATCAGCCGTGGATATAACTTTAATTGGACAGGGATAGTCGTGATTCTTTTTTTTTTTTTCTTTTTTCTTTTTTTTTTAAAAAAAAAAAAGCCTGCCAGCAAAATTGCTTTTTGGTGATGACTCTGCTTGAAAAGTGCTCTGCAGGGGCCCATTCCCAATTGATTATCTTTCACAGCTAATAGCTTCAAAGGCTGTTTGGTGGACAGTCCAGTTTTACATTTAAATGTAAATCTTGATAGCCTTGACAGACTGATGATCAGAAAAAAGGGAGGAAAAACAGTAAAATAAATGTACAGCTGGTATAACTTTCACCAACTCCTCCAGGGGCAATTGTAGTAAAATTAAAATGGTTACAGTTTGACAAAGCTCTTTATAATGGATGGTGAGTGAGAACTTTCCTCTAAAGGTCCGGCATTAATAAGTTGCTAACTGGCGTGCCAGCCCCAAAAGTTCAGTACAGTGTCAATGGCTCCCGGTTGTGCTTCGCTGGGGTTCAGGAGGAGAGTTCAAAGCGTCGGGGCCATGGGGGGGAAGCGGGGCTGCCAACGGCACAGCTGCAGAGGGCTCGGGGAAGAACCAACGTGTGCATGCAGCTGGGGGCTGGCAGCAGCCTGCTGTGCTCAGCACCACTGCGTGGAGACATGAGGCCACAGCGCCCATTGCTGCAGCACCCATTGCTGCAGAGGCCCGGTGCTGTGTGTGCAGGTGCAGCAGGGGCTGGGCCAAGCGCTAGGGCAGGTGAATGGCAGCCCGGTGGCTTCTGGCAGTCCTGCACTCTCCCAAGAGGCTCCAGACCAAAGGTGACGGTGCAGGCAGAGGACCCATCGTCGTGCTGGCTGCCCCTTCCATTTTAAGAACTGTCTGGGATTTCGGCATGGGGCTGTGTAGGCTTCGTGCTGCCGATCACATCAGAAACGGGTGGGCCAACAGAAGGGCACTGAGGACTGCATCACTGAGGGCTTTTCAGCAACAGTGTGTTCATCTGCTGCAAAAGGAGTGGATGTGGGCAGCCTGGAGGAGCCTGCAGAGGTGGCCCAACCACGTGGCCACTTTGCCAAATAGTGTTTTGTCGCTATCAGCCTTTCTCTGAGCCTTCTCTTCTCCTTGCACCTTCCCACGTTCAGTCTTATCAGTCAGCGTCCTTGTGTCTCTGTTGTCTGAGACTCTCCCAGTCCCTGACACACTCCGTGCCAACTGTGCCAGGCTAAGGAGCACCCATCCATCTCGGGCAGTGAGCAGCTCGTGCCACCCAGCACCGCATGCATCCTGCTCGCAGGAACCCTAGGGAAAGGCTCTCCACAACAGAAAACTACTAAAATGAAATACTTTCTGAAAGTAACTCAACTTTCTAACTTCATTCCCACCTCGTTTATTTTTTAGCATGCTTCAGATACTCTTTCCGTAGCAGCAAAGTGAGTTTTGGGGCTATTGGTGTGAGTCAGAACTGCTGGCAGGGCCGCAAATGCAGAGCCAAGCAGCCAGCGCGTACAAAAAAATAATAACAACAACAATAATCCACCTTATCTCAATGGCCACAGCATTGGAAAGGCCCAAATGAAATGTGTATGTTGTGAGGGAAGTAAGAGCAGGGGTTTGGAGCCGGCCCCGGTGCCGTAGCAGCAGCTGTGCCGGGGGTGCGGGGATCCCCTGTGGCAGGGGTGCGTGGGGCTGGGCGCTGCGTGGTCACCAGCTGGCAGCCAGCTCTGAGCAGAGGCAGCAAATTATTCAAATTTCAGTTCATCCTCTTTTCCTCCCCACGCAGATAAGTCTTTAATAATAAATCTGACTATCAAGCTAGCTTATATGGAAAGGCACGAGCTATAAAATCCACGCTCAGCAGTACAAAGCTCTCTCTATATGAAGCTCTGAAAATATTGTTCATGTGGTCACTGAACTTCATGGGAATCTTTCCACTGACTTACCCAGGCTCCGTGTTACATCCTGGATACAATGTGCTTGGTGGTGCGGTGGGTACAGAAAGTAGCAGCAAGTTAATACAAAGGAAAACAGGAGAAGACATCGGTTTTACTCACCCCTTTGCCTTTCTGACATGCCAGTTTCCTGTTCTGGAGTAGGTTTTCCATTATGTTTCACAGTTTATTGGTGTATGCGTGTATAACCGGTCTATTTGCATGGGCACATTTCTCTATTTGCCATTCATCTGCACGTGAAGTTGTATGCACTCAAATGTTGCACTTGTTAAACTGAAATAATTTGCATTTGGAGGAAAACTCTGCCCCCCACCCATTTTTTCTGTTCACTGTGATAACTGATAGCAAGCACTAAAACCAAAGAAAAATAAACACGCTCATCCTTCAAGCTGTGTTAATTCGTACAGAAAGTTCATCCGAAGGTTCTCCATTCTGTACCTCCTATCCATGCTGCAAAGATGTTAATTTAGTTAAATCACAAATGCCATCGTTATTTTAGTTCATATTTAGACATAAAGATTTTTACCACAAACTGAAGAATTTTCTTCCGTTCTGCACTGTTATTAGGGGAAAACAATTAGAGAGCACAGTTACTTTGGAGGGGACTTCTCGAGAACTTCATCCCCATTCCTTTTCATTTTGAAGTTGTTCTGTTTAAATGATGTATATATTTTTCTTGTGTTTGTGCTTGGTAAAAATACAGGTTTCAGCTAGTGGAGAGCTCTGACGAGCCAGGTTCTGCTGGTTCTCTGAGCTGGCTTGTCTGAAGCACTGTGGTAATTAAGAACAGTTCAGCAATAAGGGGCCGCTCAGCACGGCAGATGAGTTATGCTGTCAATACCAAACTGATTTCTTAGATAAATGCAACCCTGAGGCATAACAAAGCACAAGTTATGGCCAACTGTCTGTGTATGTGACCGCCTTGCAGCGATAATCCAGCTCAGAGCTGCTTTTGTCACTGCCCTTGTGAAGCACTCGTGGGTTTTGGAAAGAAAATGATGACATTAAAAAGATAGCCAAGTTCTGTAGTTCAGTTCTAACAGCTGAACACGTTGCCCAGCTGACACTAAACGAGACGAAGAAAAGTTGTAGTATAAGGGACTTGTTAGAAGAGCAGATAATTTGGGCAGCAGTTACAGAGACGGAATCTGCGGCCTCGCAGTGACCACATCTCCTCCATGTACAAGCAGGTGATAATCCTATCCATGTAAAGTTCTTCTGTGCTGCATTTAAAAGCAAGTCACCCTTCTTCCAGCTTCCACTCCACGGCAGTCTGCTGTAAATACCTACTTTATAACACGACCCAATATATATAAACTGCTTAGTTCAAAAGGAAAGCTTTTTTTGGAGAAGGGGGAAAGGGAGCGCGGTGCGTTGTAAAAGCTGAGTGGTTTTATTGGCACTTTAAAATACCCTTCTATGCTGAACTCTGTCTGCTCTGATTCTATATAACGCCAGTGGTTATGTATTAAAAATGAGTGTCAATAGTTCCACTAGTGACACCGGGATCTGCCCTTTCTGTGCCAGAGGTCCCAAGAGGCTCCACTGGCAAACTCTACCTATGTGTCAATGGGACCAGATGCTGGAGGTCGTTATTTGCTCGGTAAACTGACACGAGGTACCACCTCAGTTATTTCAATTAAAAAACATCATCTGTCAGCCATAAGAATGCTCAGACGTTCTGCACTCACACACTCTGCTGGGTGCCCACTTATGGTGCTGGTGGAGAAGCATCATGCTGCCAAGCCCCGTGTGTGAAACCCTGTGTTCTTCTGTCTGTGCTTGCTTAGTTTCAGATCCCGTGTTCTCAGATTCCTAAGTAGGAGGACTGTTAAATTAAACACTGATGTTTATTCTGAACTCGTCCGAGCTCTGCACTGAACAGTGGCAGTGTCGCTGGCTGCCAGCTGTGACCCAGCGGCGCCCGGCTGCTCCCGGCTGCAAATGCTCTGAGCAACAGCAGCGTTCTGGTTCTTCTCTTATGTACAAATGCAGCAAATAAAACTTAGCCAGTTCTGTGAGTAGCCTTAAGATGTCACTAACTGACTTGGCCTTGGCTTTTTTCTGCTGCCTTGCAGCAAAGCTCAGGCTGGAGGAGCGGAAATTGGCTGTTATTTTTAACACATCTCCCCCTCCCACAGTGAGTGACAGACAAGGTGCTGATGTCAATTGGCTAGTGTTACAAGCATTAATTAAGTCAACTAAAAGTCCTTTTAGTTCATATTTCCTTCTGCAGGGACAACCAACCTGCACAGGGGAAGTGCAGGAGGAGGGGGCAGAGCTCGGAGCGCCGGGGGGACCCATAGGGCTGCAGTGAGTGCTCGTGTACCGGGAGCACTGTCAGCATCGCAGTGCTTGGGGTCTTTTCCCCGTTGCTCAAATTCAATCCAGGCCATATTGCAGGCCCTTTGGATACAGGGTCATCAATTTTCACACTGAGGTACTTATGCTGGGACGGGGTAAGGACGGGTGTAACCGGGGGCTGATTGGTGTAGGAGCAGCAGCTCATACCTGCTCCAGCGTGCTCCCGTGGGATGCTGCAGGGCAGCAGTCAGCTCACAGCCAGCACCACACCACTCCTCGGCCCTCCAGCTGCTGCGAGGCCAGGGCACAGCTCTGGTAACATCCACAAGTGTAAATCCCTGTACACGGTGTTGAATTAATACTCCACTTTACGTCTGCAGTGATCTAATATCGTAGTAAAGCAGCTGATGTGATAACCAGTGCCAGGTCTTGGGCTGCTGATTCTCTCAGTTCCTTCGAATGTTGTTAGTGCTGCAGTAAGAGAGACCACAAGCAGCTCCCAGTGGCCTTCAAGTCAGACCTGTAGCAGCTGTCACACTGACATCCAGCCAGCAGGGAGGGGTGCCAGGGCTGCTCCGTTCAGTATCTGGGCACTGTGAAGGCGGGGAAGCAGCACAGAACTTTAGAGCATTCGGACTCTGCGTGTCCCCTCAGCACCGGGCAAACAACCTGGGGAAAATGTCCCATCTCTCCATTCCTTTGTCTGTCTCTGAAGTTGTTAAATATATCTTGTATTTCTGCAAAGCTGTTCGCTATGTCTGGTTGGATGCTACAGTCTAAGCTGACTTTGCACTAAACTGCTCGTTGCTGTCCAGCCAGTATAATACAGCATGAGCAACTCCATTCTCTATCTTTTATTTTTACAAGTGAAATATGTCTTTGTTTGTGAGGATAAGGCATACTTCACTGAAATGCAAACCTCACTGGGGGGAGACAGAGGTGGGTAATGGGGAAGGGCTGAACCCCTTCTTAACAGAGCTCATCAATTAGGGAAACAAGAATAAAAAGAGTCAATTTTATTTTATCACGTTTTAAAGTTTCACTCCACAAAAGTTTAGATCTTTGATAAATCAGTGCATTCACATTTTATAAGCTTTGTTGCCTTTTTTTTTTTTCATAGTAATGAATGGTAATGGGCCGGCAGCGTGGAAAAGCACAGCAAGGAGGGCACGCTGCTCCGGGTTGTAGCACCGCTCTGATTCAAGGTTTACTGCTCTACCGTGCCTTCGTGAACCTTTTTGTGACCCCAAGCAAGTTACTCCCATCTCACTATTCTTCCATTTCCTCTTTCTGTAAAATGATATTAATAGCACTTGGGCTGCAGAGCAGGTTTATTGTACAAGGCTTAATGAATGTTTGTCTCCTTCTGATTGAGATTCTTTCCTGCTGGGGGCAAGAATTTTAAGCAGGTTGATTAAATATAAAAGGGTTTTAACTCTGAAGTTGCTATTAAAAGCAGAAGGAATTATTTCTCAGAGAATTTTTAATTTGATGCCTATTAGAATTTCCTAAAACACAGCAGCTTCAGTTCTTGTGTTATTTAGCAACTGCAGCTTTGATTCCCATGGGAATCCTGCGGGGCGAATGCTGAGTTCTGAAGCGATCCAAGACAAAACCTCGACAGACAGCGCTGCCTGCCCGGGATCCCGGCAGCCGTGTGCTCAAGAATGCGCCCCGTAGCAGCAGTACATCTGGAGCTCTGGAGTTACAGGAAGAAAATGGGATTGTGAGTGGGCAGAACCGATCCCCATCCCGGGAGCAGAAGGCGGTGCTGGCGGTGCAATGTTCTGGGTGGAACCTCCAGGGCTGTGCGAGGCTCCGTGCCTGCAGGAGGCGGCCGGGCACGTGGAGGGGACGTCCCCTGTGTTTTGCAGCTGTGCTTGGGCACGGGCTGCAAGCAGAGCACTGCTGTGCACCATCCCAGAGCCCCTCTGCTCAGCACAGCTGTGTGCTCAGAGGCAGCTGGAAGGAACCTGCTGCAGGAGCTGAGCACACGGCTCCCAACACGTCTGCAAACTGCCACAGAACTGCGCTTTATAGGCACTGTGTACTCCGTAAGTCCACCTCCATAAAAGTAAAGCCA
Organism: Numida meleagris; assembly: GCF_002078875.1. Classification (NCBI taxonomy): domain Eukaryota; kingdom Metazoa; phylum Chordata; class Aves; order Galliformes; family Numididae; genus Numida; species Numida meleagris. Next base: position 13,060,557 of record NC_034427.1, read on the forward strand.
TCTTTATCACAGTAATAAAAGTGTAACTACAGAATCCTGTCTTGCTTCTGTGACATGAAAGTAGGAAACTGTAAAGGTTCCCTAAGCTTTCAGAAAAGCTTCAATAAGTTCCCTGAAAGCTGAGCGTGTCCCACGTCTTCATCCCTTTCTGGAACCAGCTCCCACTGACTGAGAAATGAAACGGAGCTCTCAGATATGCATGTACTGGCTGTTTTCCCACTTGTATCTGCTGATGTCCCTAGTTAATGACGGGCAGCAAATCCGTGTTTTGTAGGGAAGTCCTACAGCCAGGTGTGCAGGACTCGGCTCAGCAGGAGTGACATGGCCATGTGGAGCCAGCAGTGACAGGAATCCACTCATTCCTGGGGATGTGCTGAGGACAATGAGCAGCTTGGCAAGAATGGGGACAGCGGGCGAGGCAGAGCAGCGGCAGTGGAGGGACAACATGGAGACAAAAGGCTGACAGAGCACAGCGATTCCACCATGACACAAACAGGGCCTCAAGTTCTCGTCCTCCCGATGTGCTCCAAGCAATTTGTTCGTAACGCTGTTCACAGCCAGCTCAGGCACTGGTTCATAACACTCAGGGACGAGTTCTGCTTCTCTCGGGAGATGGAGCCCGGAGCCTCTTCCCTGCGCTGTGGGATGTAACTTTGCTGATGCCCACAACTTTGTAGCTAAGAAAAAATTATCGTGTTTCCACCTTACAAACAAAATGGTCAACGTGATAACCAGGTAAAGCAAGGAAAACGCGAGGGAACGTATAAGGGAAGATTCTGCTTACAACGCACACGTGGTCGGCAACTCTTCCATTTTTTTCCCCTTTCCTTTGATTCAGTGACCTCACATTTACTCCTAACCCCAATCTGCCTCTCTTGTTCAAGAGACCAACTGCAGAATAAACGATGAATGCCGGGAGCCGGCGCGATGACACGGGAGCTGCGCCAAAAGCAGCGGGTTTATGCAGCTCCAACGGCCCCACTGCAAAGCAGATGCACGTTCTCTGTCCTCCCACCTCGGAGACACAAAACCAGCAGAAATTACCGAAATCATCTATTGTTAAAGTAACGAAGTGAGCAGACTTGTGCAATAATCTGCACACATCTGGAAGGCAGCGGTTTCAGAGACTGCTGTGAAATCTAACGGTGCCGGTTTTGCTGGGGTTTGGATGCCAAGTGACAAATTAGACTCAGTTCAGTGAGAAGACTTTTCAGGTTCTAAATGAATTCACTGTCTGCTTGTATTCCTGCATGGCACGGGGCGTCACTTTTTCTGTTCGGCACAGAGGTGTGTGGTCAAACAGTTCCGTGCCAGCTCAATCCTCCCGATGGTGCAGCCATTCACTTCCAAAATCTGCAGCTCATTCACACCATGTCCACGCAGAAGGTGCAACAACGTTAGCATGAAACCTCCCAGAACAAATCCGGGTTTCATGGAGCATTTGCTATGAAGGAATTACATTGAGGATCACCTAGTGAAACTTGATCAGACCTCGTATCAAGTTCTGGATGAACTACAATCAAACTGACACTACCCATCCTTCGAATAACTCGCAGTGAGCGATGAGTGTTGCTCTGACGGCCTAATTCACAGCTTGTGCAGTGGTTTTGTTCTTCTGTTTCAGCCTCCCTTACATCTTGGCATGTTTATGCAAAAAAACCAACAACCTGGCCTAGGTAAGAAGTGCTCAATATGCAGAGAACTGTATTTTGTTCCTTCTGATCTGCTGTGGGATCTTTCAGCATCAGCGCAGAACTGCGTGTACAGAGGTGCACACAAACAAAGAGCACACAACAATTGTTTTTAACCAAGTTTCTTTCCCAAAACTTCAACTTTTTTCAGGTAGAGTTGCCAGAATCCATTACAAATATGTGTCATCTTTTTAGCATCCTTCTCTTATTCTCCAGTTTTTCAGACATGGGTAGAATGGCTGTGCCTTGTTAACAATCACAGCAATCATTTAGGGGGAAACAACACATCCATAGAGAGACTTCAATGTAAGTTCTTAGTCCAAGTTTATTCAAGATGTGTTTTCAGGCACATTTCTTTAGAAAAGTAGCATACGTCTGTGGCTTTCTGTGCCAAAATACATCCCTGTATTTCAGCTGCCGTTCCCTCTCCAGCCATTGCATTCCCAGCCCCTTCTCCTCCATCAGAGAAGCAATCAGGAAAAGCTGTCGCTGCTCCTCCAGGTTTCTTCTGGGCTAATTATCCCGATGATTAAAAGAACAGCTGAGTGGAATCAGAACGCGTTTACAGGGCCGGCACACCCAGCTCTGCCGTTTGGTTTGCTCTGATTAATTTAGCAAATGAAAGCCCCGCAGGCCCGCACGAGGTGTGCCTGCACGCACCTGTGGGTGCCGCGTGGTCCCAGGGCAGCCCTGGGCGCTCTCCGGTAGATAACGGAGTCGGTGCAGCGCCAGCTTTTTGCTGAGAAGCGTTTTTGGGACGAGTGACGCTTTCTGCCGGGGCGCGCAGGCGGCACGAGGCGAGGCGGCCCCTCGTGGAGCAGCGCCGCGTTTCAGCCTATGGGAAAAGCAAGCGCTGCTGCTCAGGGCAGGTAAGCGTGTGTGCGCGGCGCGCAGCGCTTCCCCGGTTCGGAGCGTTCACCAGAACTCCTGAGAAAGCCTTTCGGAGGCCATGGGGAACTTGCCCGCTTTTCGCAGCCGTTCCTCATCCTTCTGTCAGTTCCCTCCACGACGTACACTTATCCACCTTGTCTGTGAAAGCCCAGAATGAAAACCCAAGCATTTCTGTTTTATCTCTCAAATTGCTGGCAGAAAAAAAAAGTGTGTGTACGTATATGCATATGTATATAAATAAGCAAATGCCACAATCCGTTTAGTGAGGCTTAAACCGCAAAACCTTGTAGAACCGAACACAAACCCCCAGGTTTGGGAGGGGGAGGTTTGCGCGGCTCGGAGCCGGGCCGCCCGCAGACGGCAGCGTGGGGCAGCGGGACCGGCCCGCGGAGCTCAGCCACCGACGATTTAAACCTTCACTACTTTATCTCTTTGTTTGCTGCTTGGAATGCTATCGATACCTTCTTTGTCTTTGTAATTGTTTTAATTAGCCACCCACCGTGGGCCCCTGACAGCGCTTGTGATGGAGCGCCGGGGCGGCCCAGCGGGGCGGCCAGCCCGGGCAGCGCAGCGTCCGCTCCTCGCCTCGCGTCGCTTTCCCCCTCTCCCCTTTGCGCGTGTGCGGCACCGCTCGGCAGGGGCCGGGGCCGAGCAGCTCCGCTGCCGTGGGTCGCGGTGGGGGGAGCCGCCGCCATGAAGGCCGCGTTTGGGGCGCGGTACGGCCGGGCAGCGGCGGCCGATCCTTTTGCACAACGTGTCTGCAGCAATTAGACCGATATTTATTTCTGTCGCTTACTGTACTCTGCAAATCTCTTCTTAAGTATTATTATTTTTTTTGGCTCCGCGGCGGTATTTGTTCTCGCTGACCACATCCTGCTTTTGTAAATGGAAATCTGGATGGTCAATTATGATGCAGATCTGCAACTCATTAGCAGCGAGCTTTGGTGCTGATGCCGTTTGAAGACAGCTCTGTCGTTTAACTTGTGGGCGCTTCTGGCACTGTGTGTAATATCTGGGGAGAAAGAGCAAAACCCAAAAGTTTGTTCTTGGAGTTAAATAATTCAACGTCAAAACATCAGTTTCTTTCATAGTGTAGTTTTTTGCTTTTTTTTTTTTTCTCAAAATAATTTTGTGCTTGGAGTAAAGGCGTGTGAATAGAGCGGTGCTTCATGAAAGCCCAAGTTTCCTTTGAATTTCATTTGTTCAAATTAGCCCGAGGTCAGTCCCTGCCAATTATTGCCCCACTTCAGCTGTTCTCTGGACTTAAATGAAAGAATCTTCTTTCCTAAACAGGAATCCAGTTTTGTGCTTTTAAAGCAAAGATTGATGTTTTCCCCACTGTAGTGAATTCCAACCTTGTTACCTTATTTGTTTCATTGGTCTCCTTGACAAATACCTGTGCTAAAACATAACTTTGTGACTCAGTGGACCAGACTGAAATCATTCTCCGCTGTGACAGAGCTGAAAGTAAATCCTAAAGGCCTGGGAATTACGGTGTTGTGTTAACCTGAAGGCGCTGCTGATTTTTGGTGTTGCCAACTCTTGCACTTCGCTACGTCCCTGTGCCGCAGGGGAAAGGCGTGCGGCAGAGGAAGGCTCCGAGGTGGGGTCTGTGTCTTAAAGGAAGATGTTAATTGTGGCTGTTTTGGAGAGGAGCTGAAATACAAACTGTTGTGCTCACTGCAAGCTAAAAGGAAACTTGCCTGGGGGAAAGCAGAGGGAGGAAGGGGCATCACCACGAGCAAATCTGCTTACTCAGTGACGAAGGTTCCTCTAAAGCAGCAGTAGAGAGGATTTCATGTCCCTCAATCTGGCTCATGATTTATAAATAATAGCTGTGTTTACAAATCAACTATGAGCAGAACTCTCCTGGGTGAGGCAATGTCTAAACAAAGACAGTTCAATTAGTTCTTATTCAACAGCTGGTAGGCAACAAAGGTCCAGCCCAGTGCCAGTGGAAATCATTTTGTCTTCTTGGGATGTTGGATTAGGTATCGGATTTAACCACTTTGGAACAAGGAGTTTTACTTTTGTCAGAAAACTTGCATGGGAAATCTTTGTAAGTTATCTCTTAGCTCCAGATGCTGACCTAGCCTCAATCATCTGGGTCTCGTTTCTCCTCAGGCAAACTCATGTGTTGCAGAATTTAAGGAGAATGATATCATGTGCATCAGGGCTGGAAGTCCTCACTAGAAGAGGGTACTGGAATGCACTTAATCTGAGATGCCCAGTTTTGTAGTGCTTAATGTTCAGGCCTGTTACTGACCCTGCTGTGTGGGCTGCCAGTGGTAGCTGTGGACTGGAGGCATCAAGGTGCCCCTCGTGTGAACATGAGTGCACATGGGAGTCATTCTGGGATGTGGGTACAGTGGGGTGAATGCTTCTTCTCCTCCCTTGGAGAAACAAACAGCTTAAACCAATCTTGATTCCACGGCGGGGAAGTGATTTCTTGTACTTGGAGCAGTGAGGGAGCTCTTGGTAAACCTTCCGGGCAGAATGGCTTCATTTCTGGAATGGCAGTGACACATGACATGGGTAGAGCTATTAATTTCTTACACAAGAATTCCTGTAGTCATGCATTTGCCAAAAGGCAGCTTGAGTGTAAACAACTAATTGTAAAGGTTGGGTGATTATTTTCTGGTTTTCATTCTGAAGTAGATGGAGAAATGTTTACATCTCCTATAGATATGATTGATGTGGAGAGCAAACAAAAAAAAAATCTTTTACTGGGTCAGCAGGTTACTTAGAAATGTGTGGAAAGGTTAATCCCAAAGCTTCTGTCCTTCTGAAGTGACCGTTGTTATTTATGTATTCATAACCCTGGAAAAATCATAAAGACCTTTCCCCCTACTCCAGGAAGTTATACTCATGCATTTACCTGTTACAAATGACTAACTAAAGTAATCCGCAATTTTTATGACCTCTCACTGCACTTTGAAATGAGATTTTTGGGTGTTTTTTTTTTCTGTTCTTTGGAGCTCTTGGTGAGGTATTACTTTCTGCTCAGGTGTAACTGAAATCCTGGGTCACCCATTCAAGAGTGTTGCTGCCTACAAGATATTAATTGCTTCTCAAACCTTAGAACTATTCCAGCTTCCAAAGGTTAATGAAGCAGATAGATTTAGGACATGTTCCTAACCACATGGGTCATCCTCCCTTCCAGAAATATGACACTCACTGGAGATGGGTCATTCATTTTTATTGTTTAAAACGTAACGAAGCATGGCACTTATAATCCGCTGGCTGGGAACATCTTACTTAGGAAAAAAGAGGGCACAATACACGCTGCTTGTACAGGCGTTAGCACTCTATCTGTGTTCCCGTTCTGGACTGCAGGCACTGAGGCCTGTGTCCCATCCCGGGGTGCTGGCAGGACAGGCCGTGCCACGCAGCGGGGCCTCCATGGCCGCGTGGTTTGCCAGGTGAGGAGAGCTGCAGGGCCTGCACTGACCTGAGCAAATGGAAGAGGTGCAATGAGTGGCTGTGTCAGCTGGTTAGCAGTAGTGAAAGGCAGCGAGTTCAGCTCCGCAGGAGCCGAGCACGTCGGTTTGTCTGCTTTGTTTTCAGGCGAGGTCCTCCCAGGCCCTCCTGCAGCACAGCGCTAGGGGTTGTGTTGCACGGGGTTGACACGAGCTTGCTTTTCTGTGGTGTAAAACATACTTGGCCGAGATCTGGAGTGAAACGTTAGTTTCTTTAAATACCAGCAGCCCAGGACCCTTGAACTCCGTGCTAGACGATGCTCCTGAACAGCAACAACAAATTCCTCACACAAACTTCATTATGCACTCCTAATTTTCAGAAGTTACCTCAATTCCAACTATCATAAACCCTTGGCGAAACGACTGTGAAGTTTTGATAAATATTCCATAAGCCTCAGGGTTTACTGGGAAGATTCACGAGGTCCCCTCGTCCCTCCCACACACTCTATAGGCTCTGGAATTTAAAAAATATTTGCACAGGTTGTGTGCAAGCAGTGCGGCTGGACACGTGGCTGCCCGTAGCGTGGGTAACCTCCAGCTTCTTGTCTTTGTTCTGTACGAACGGATGCAGCAGTTTGTCTTACCCACTGAAAATGAGATTGAGGAGGCCTAGATTTGTTTGGCGTCAGTTAAGAACCAGGTCTCTTCATCCCAGCTGATGCTGTGACTAACAAGCACCTGTTCCACTCACAACAGAGTTTTAGTGGCTTTGCCTTCAGTGTATGTCTGTGAAATGAGACAATTCAGTAGGCTGAAAATGTGATATCAAACTGTCCCACCTGTTGCTTTAACAAGTTATTTTTAATAACAATTAGAGCTATTTCTAGAATGCTGTGGGAAAACAAGAGAACTTCCAGATTGGTTCCTGGGATCCACGTGCACGTTCAGCATCAGCTGCCACCCCAGGGAGAGCAGCTCCCATCTGTGCAGGTGCAGGCACTGTCCCGCATCTCTTCTTCCTCCTTTCGATGGAGGCCCAGGTGAATGCTGCCCTCACATCTGTCACTTCTTTTTCTTGGGTGCCTGTACCAACTCCATGCTTCAGGATTCGATCCTTCAGAAAGGTTTGTCCAGCACATCTGATTGGAGTGCCTTAGTGCATGCAAGCTGCTGAACAAGCTTCACCTGCCTTGAGGTAATGGCTAGAGCTTTCTGTGTATTACTCAGCTAATCTCAAGAGTGTGAAATGGAGTCTCAGTTTTAAAATGTAATTGTTAAAATTTTTATTTAACATCTTCAAATTCCTGAGTTTTGTGTGTGTGTGTTCACCTTTTCTAAGCGCCTTCAAAGCCTTAGGATCCCGTTAAGGCTCTGTGTCTGTTACAGTAAGTCAGGGATTTAGGGAAACTCCTCAGGATCTGGGCTCTAGTGCTGCAGTTTGAATACAGATCTGTCGGGAGGCCTGCAGACACTTCTGGTGCGTGGTGTCTCCCCTAGGCCAAGGAGCTAGGAATGGGAAGACTGCTGTGATCTCAGCTGCCCGTGGGGAAGTATAGTAAATTATGTGGGGGTACTTGCTACAAAAACCAAAGTTTATAAACTACAGAAGTTGAGTACCACACTGCAAAGTATGAAGGGGGAAATGTTACAGCTTTATCTCCGTGGTATTGGGGATAAAATGATTTCAATACTTAGCACAAATAGTAAGTGGGCGGTCAGTAGATAAAGAGATTAGGAGGGCCCAAGAGGTCAGCGCATCTTACTGTGGAGTCGGGAAGGAGGCAGATGAAGAGATAAGCGTGCTGCAGAGCGAGGTGTTTGCTGGCTCCCGGTGCAGCGTGGGCAGCCCTGCAGCTGCTGGAAACGCCGCCCCATCGGGCGAGTACGGGGCTGTATAGATCACAAGAGAGCGGTTGCTTAACAGAATTTCTTCACTACTGCATTTGGATTAATTGAATCCTGTGTAAGGCCTTATCAGGAAGAGCTGTCAGCAAAGAATTCCAATAATCCAATCAGGAGGTCACGAGTGCACGAATAAGTATCTACAAATCGGATTGAGAGAGCCAAACCTGAAGCCAAGCAATATTCCAGAGATGACAGAATAGATGATTTCACCACATTGCTGATATAATTAATGGAGATTGATAAGTTCATCACAACACCCAAGTTTTGCTTGTTGTGCTGGAAAGGCGATAATCTAAAACCCTGACAAAAAGACAAATGAACAAAACAAGAAGCGCGAATCGGGTGAGATCCGCAGCTAAACATTTCTCTGTGATGTTAAGTATGTGAATATCAAACATTTCTAAGTAGGTGCATCCCCGTTAACCACTGCAAAAAAACAGATGATAATTGAGCAGCAGATGAGTTAGAGACTATAATAAAAATAAAATAATGTCAGGGCTGAGCGTGTCAGTCATCTTAAACTGCAGTTATTGTATGGATCAGTTAGGAGTGTCACATCACGTTGTTCTTTGGAAGAAAGAAATATTTCAAGTGGATGACTTAAATACTAGTCACTTCTCACAGCTCTTATGTTTCCTGTTGTGTTTATCAGAGGAGCTACCCAGCTACTTTAAGAGTAAGATTGTCCAGAACTGGATGAAGGGCAGTAACTCCAGCTTTCACTCAGCCTATCAAAGCAAGGTTTTTGTGCTTTCTTTGTTTTGTTTCATTTCTTATATGAAATGTTAGCGGCAAAAGGAGAAATGCAGTGTGTGCGCAGGACTGGGTTTTTACTAGGAAAAGCTCTGTGGGTGCTTATCATTCTTAATGCATTGCTTGGCCCATCTGAAAGCTTCTGTTCAGCAAAGACCAGGGGATTTCAAAGTCTCCAAAGGGACAAAGACTGAGTTCTCTCAGGTGGAGCAAATGTAGCTCCATGAATTACAGTGTGGAAGGAAATGCCACGATATGTGCTGTGAATGATATGTGCTCCTGATCTGGACTTGAAGTTATATGACGTGACGTTTTTCAGTTTTCTAAATACAGGTACCAAGACTATGTATATACATATCTATGTATTGCTTGCTTGATTTTTGTTTCAGTGCTGCAAGATAGTAGAAGCTGTCCATGCCAACAAACAAAATGAACCAGACTCAAGAGCAAGGGAAGTATGTTAAGTTCAGCTTCCCTCTCCCAGGAATAGCTGAGAGTGACTTTGTGATTTAACCCGGTGTGACTGAGAGTTGGTTTGGTCTGCTGCGGACTGCATAAAGCCTTTCCTGATCCAACAGATACCTCTATGTTGTAAAACTTTGTATTTCTAACCTTTAACATCTTACCAAAAATACTGTCCACTGCTTTCATGTCATTATCCGAGTTTAAATACCTCTCATCTGAGCTTGTTCTTCCTTAATCTTTAAACCTTGCCTAGTGCTACATTCATACTTAATCATTCTCCCACCTTACAAAGCACTTGGGGATCATTCCAGTGATAAATTTCAGCTTCATCAGCTTCTGACCCACATACACTCTGCAGCCAGACAGCAACTGCTCGTCCCTATAGGTCCTAGGGTAATGTTATAGTTACAGAGCAGCTGCTGGCATATATATGCTCTGTCATCAAAAGGCGACTGATGTCCCACGTTAACCAAATGGATCTGTAAGGAATTCCGGTGATAGAAATCAACTTTCCTCCCCAGGAGAAACGAGAGTACCTCTGCCTCGTCACAGCCAGGTGCTGCACGTGTCCTGGCCGTCGTCTCCCTTGTGCTCCAGCTGTGCCTATGGGTGCAGGATGGAGGTTGCAGTACGTGTGGACCTTCCTCCATCCTGCGGGGTTCCCCACGGCTACCCGGAGTGTTTCTGTGCACACCACACGGTCAGGCTGTGTGGTTAACAGCACTTATGTATCTATCTGATGATTGCAGGTAATTGAATTTAAAATGTCCCTATATATGCCAACAAAAATGGATAAAAGAAAATCTCGCTCTTGGTGTATGATTAACCCGTGGAATTTACTGCGGTCGGATATTACTGAGGCAAACAGTTGAGCAGGTTTTAGGGATTAGACACATGAATAAGAAGAGCATTGGCTAGTTACCTTCTCTAGATTTAGGAAAGGTAATTTCTTCCCAGTGCAATCCGATACGTAAGGTCAGCAAATGATCGCGGACATGAGGGCAGGTAACACCTCCTGCCTGCAGTTCCCAGCAGGTCTCCTAGGGAAGGAACCGGTGTGCTGCTCAGTGGGGCAGAGCGCTGCGCTGGGTGCACAACTGCTGGGTGCACAACTGCTGGGTGCACAACTGCTGGGTGCACAACTGCTGGGTGCACAACTGCTGGGTGCACAACTGCTGGGTGCACAACTGCTCTCTTCTGCTGCGGGTTCTTGTGGCCCTGCGGGCCGGGTCGGGACTGTTTCATGTTCCCTGTAGTTTGGGGGTTTGCCCTTCCAATTCTTTTCCCTTCTTCCTTTCATAATTTCAGTGTGGCCAACGCCCTTTCCCAGCACTCATTATAACTAATGGACAAGCCTATCTATTATCAAGTCTGTTAGAGTAGTTAACAAACCCAGATTTCTATTTAACTGTCACTCTGAGCAGAGCTGCACTCTGAGCATAATCACCTCTTAACGTTCCTTATTTCTGTATTTGGAGCCAATATAAACATGTGGGGCAGAAGCTCCATGGGTGCACCAGTGCTCTGCAGCAGTGAGGGGCTGCTGGGATCCGTGGGGCTTCACTGCCTTCCGGGCCCTGCGAAACTGCAGAAAACAAATTGCAGCCGGGAGCTACGAGAGCTGTGTGCGTGCGGTTGGATGAATCGGTGTGTTTGCATGACACGCAGACGTTTCAGGGTCAATATTATATATAGGAATCAGAGTTCCTTTGAAAGGAGACTTAACGACTCATCCAACTTATTAGACCTGATTTATGTTTGTTAAAAACAGTCAGGTGACAACTAACTGATGCATATCTTTATTTGCTTTGTTGTAATCCTGCATTTTTGTTTTGCGCTGGCGGAGATGATGTTTCACTGTTGTAAGGTCAGAGTCTAATTTCAGATGTCACAAGAATGGCGGTGTGCTAGAGGCACACTGCTGCTTGGCGTGCATGCAAAGAAAAACAGATATTTTGCAACACGAACCCCTCCGCAGTCACAGCAGCTATAAACCCTCCTGTCGACCTTAACAACAAGAAACCGTCTTTAAATCATGAACTTGCAAGATGTGTTTCAGGCTGGCACCCCGCGCAGCCAAGGCTTTAATAAGTTGCAGTAGTCCTAATTCATTTATTTCTCTTGTTGACATTGGTCTTCAGAAAAATACACTGAGATTTTGTTCCCAGTGGGATGAGTGTGCACGCAGGGCTCTGGGGCTGCAATCTGTGCCTGTGCACGACTGGAAGTTGGCTGCAATGGAACGATTCCAGTTAACTAATGCTAGTGTTGTATAGTGTCAGTACATAATCTGAAGGGACCCGTCGCTCTGCTGCTCCCACCCCTCCCCCCCGGAGAATGGACAAACCAGAACTTTTGACATAATTATTTTGGTGGTGTGGAGTGCCATAGCTCTGCCTCGTAAGGCACGACTACTGTACAGTGACGTATTAGAACGCCGTGCCATGAAACACCTCATAAAATAATGTTATTTCCTCTGCTTTCTTCTGCATCTGTACAAGAAAATTGCTCTCAGTCTCCTTAAATCCTCTTACTTTTCATAACGGCATCTTACAAATAAGAGCTGGGCAGTTAACTGGGTGCACATTAACAACCCAGAGAAATAAGGCAGAGGTTTAATTTTCTCCCCTGTTTTCTTTATTGCTTTGTCGCTAACAGTTGGAAGGAAAAAAAAAAAAAGTAATTGGATGTTTTATAATTTGAGACCATTTAAAAGAATAAATGACCTGAATCAAAGGTCAAAGCCTTTGTGCTTTCTGCAGGAGAGAGGGTTTGGTTTTGTTTTCCCCTGAATCTTTTCATACTGGAAAAGAAATAAATAAATAAACGGGCTGAAATAAAAATCCCCTCCGTGCAGATTCTGCAGGACGATGGTTCCTAAAGGATCCTTAAAGCTCCTGGCAGAAACGCCTCTTTCCTTAAAGGTTGCAAATATCAACAGCATTCCTGCACACTGTAATCAAATACTTTCCCAAAAAGCCATGGAATGCGCCATAATTTGTCAAAGATCCTCACTGACAAGTTTTTAGTAAAGTCCACTGCAGCCAGCCCTCCCGGCCCCCCTGACCCACGTAGCCGCCGACCTTTGACCTTATTTGGGCCCCTTTTATGAGCTTCTTTCACTCTGACCAGATGGCTAAACTATCAAAGCTTTTTATGAGTAAAAACTGCTTTTCAAACTTGCGAGTTGTATATTTCTCTCCATGTTAATGTGAACTATCAACCCACAGGCTTTAAATGGGAGCACAAAAGGTGCGGCGCAGCTGCCGGCCCCGCAGCATTGTGCTGGCTGGGTGGGGATGTTTGCAGAGCAAACAGCTGATGTCCAGATGAAGACAGTTTAAGGCCAGATAGTTTTAAAAACACCCATCGGAAACCCTAATAAATTATTTCTCCCCCTCCTCCGGACATTGGTCAGAGCCCCCAATGTTGTGTTTGCATATTCACCCACAGCCACTGCTGCCCACCCTCGCTTCTGCGTGGAGACCGCTACCGGGAGAGGCAAATTAGGACTAATTAGACCAAATTGGGTCAGAAACAAAAATAGAGAGATTACAGATTGCTCAGCCAGTTTGAATTTCAATGCAAACATCTCCAAGCACCTGGCTGTCACTCTGCTGGAGCCCACCGGCCCCGTGCTCATCTTTGATCTGAGATCATTAATGGACGTTGGTCATTACTGTACGTCTCACCTAGAATATGTGCTTTCTTTACCAGAAAGTATATATTCTATGTAAAATATCAATATGTTACCTGTATGTTACTGTGTTTGACCTTCCTATTTTTACAGATCTTTAATAATTTTCCAGTCAAGCTGCTATAAATCACTCAAGGATTAATAAAGAAGAATCATTCCTTCATAGGGTTTCCCAAGAGACCCAGGGATATGTAATCTTCCTCTTTCTCACAGGTTTCCAACAGCTCTTTTTTAACCCTTTGGGTTCTGGCATGCTATTCCTGACATATTTTATTTGCTCCATTAATGGAAAATTATGTGTCGTCAAAAAGGTGTAAATGCACATAGTACGCATTTGGGAACAACATTAGTTTAACGTTGTTAATCAAATGTCTCTCGTGAAGGGCTAGTTAATTCAGTTTGAAATGAGGGTATTAATAGTTAGGTCTGTTTAAAGTCAAAAGTCCTTTCTCTCCCTTTAAATCACAAAAGCGTTTGGAGGAAAACAATGGTGTCAGAGCAGGGTGAAAAAAATGGCATGGGCAAGCAGTCCCCAGTGAACCAAGGGCGTCCGCTGACACCGTGCTGCTGGGCTGGGCGGTCACCCCTTGTTCCAGGAGCACATTGGCCAGTGCTGTGCTTCCTCCTCCATAGTTTGTCAGCCCTGCTGTACTCAGAGCCATTGCCAGCACATCGCAAGTGACAATAATGTACAGAAAAATGTGTAAAAATATACCATTTTTTCTCTTACCTCAGAGAGAAACTAAGCTTCTCCTTACCTTCTGTCTAAAGCTTTTCACTTTCTCAGATTTCTCTACATGTGACTTGTTAATCCATCAGTCCTGTTTATCCAACCAGGTTTATTAATGACAAATGTTGCTAGCCTTGCTGAGTTATGACTGTAAACTGAAAGAATATGAGGGCCAAGGTGAAAAGGTGATTTCTTTATAACAGCTGTAATTTATCCTGGGCTTTGGCCAGGCCTTTGATTTTGGACTGGCCCTGGATATAGTATTCCTACTGATTGCATTAGAATAGCCCTCAGGGGTCATGCTGAATTCCAGGGCCCTGGAACCAGTTAGAAGAATGGAAGATGACCATATGTGCAGGGTTAGAGAATGATAATAAGGTGCAGCACAATACAAGCCTGGGTGTTGTGGAAATCCTCTGCTATGCCTTGTGCGTGCTGTCATTCATACGGACGTTGCATAAGAAATGCATCCCAGCTTGGGCAGGAGGAGGAGAAAAGAAAGCAGGAAAAAAGAAATTAAGTCTCTTAGTCTGTGGGTTCATTAAATGTCTCCTGCAATGAGAAGATTTAAGTGTGTCATGTTACTTCTGTTTAGAGTTTGAAAAGCTGAAAGAGGCCAATGCCAGCTAAAGCAGTTTCAGCAATTGTTTCCAAGTATCACCTCTTGTGCAAAAGCCATCTGGTCCTTGTCCCACAAAGAAGGGAGAGATGGAGAATTCGAGGGCCTCTTCCCTGGTTGGGGCTCCATCCTATTTCATTGCCAGTGCTCGTTTCAGAGATGGGACCTCTGTCTGCACAGAGGCGGCCCTTCCAGTGCTGCCCAGCTGTGCTTTCCTCCCTGGACCAGGCACGCAGGCTCTAGGGACCTCTCGGCGTTCATTTTCCAGTTTAGCTGCATAAAACCACATCTCCTCCTTGCTGGGAGAGCGTATCTTCATCAGGAGCCAGTTCTCAGACTTTCCTATGGAATCTGTTCCACTTCTCATAGAGTAATTAAAGTTGAAAAAGGCATTGGTAGGAGAGAACAAGAATACATGTAATTTTCTTAACGAGGGGTTAGGGCACTGACTTGGGAGAGGTAAACCTGAGTATGGGGCTCTGCTCCAGCAAATATTTACACCATTTTTATTAAGCACTCACAGGTAGGTCGCCGCAAGAATTTTCTTTACCTTTTAGTGTTCCATTCTAATCTATAAATCCTACAAAATGTCAGGAAACAGGTCTGTGGTCACCTGTCCTGACGTTGGCTGGATTGCCACTTAGTAGGTGCAAAGAGATGATTACACTGCCCCAGCGGTTCTGCAGCTTGGTGGTACATACTGCCATAGACAGGTTTTCACAGGTGCAAGATTGCCTTTGAAAGAGATCAATCCAAGCTCTTAAAGTACAGTTTTATTAACTGTTGACAATTCCCATTATTTTTCAGGCATGGCTGATTACACTGTCACCTTTGGCAAATGCTCAAACAGATCGTGATCTCTGCCAACTTCAAAGGCTTTGGAGCAGGGTAGTACTGTACCTGAATTCTACAAAATGCATCTGGTTTCTCAATAAGGGCAAAGCTGTTCCTTGCAGGCCCATTCATCCAGCTCTCTGGCTACATCCGAAACTGTACGACATCCTGCTAATCCCTCCACCCACCAGCCTGTCACTAAGTGCCAGATCTGTGATTTGCGGCCATCAGACGCGCTTGCACGGCTCTGGTGACCACTTTCACATGAGATCAGTATCGCAGTCAGTCTGTATTAAGACATTTCATTAGCTCTTCCTCGAACATGGTGCATTTTAGCCTCCGCAAAGCTCCATCGCTGCTACTGTACCTTAATTTATTGCTGCGCCAGCTTTTGCCTACTGTCGTATGACAGTAATTCACCCTATTGTGGAGCATCAGATCATTTGCCAGCAGTGCAGTAATCGTGTCCCTCATCAGTGCAGCATGCTTGTCCTCCCTGCGTGGATAAACACGGTGGAATAGCTTGGTTTCAGGAAGAAGAGAGTAGGATTTTTTATTTTTTTGAGAGGTGTGAGGGAAAGGGTGAATATTTGTAATGTACTGACTGCAGTAATGCAATGCACAAAGGCTTCAGACCTCTGTACAGCTGCTAAAAGAAATCCCCCCCCCCCCCCCCAGGTGCATCTCTGGTCCTGTGAGAGGTGATGGTAAAGGACAGCACCGAGTGGGAGAGGGAGCGCTGCACTTGGAGCAGCGTGTGATTGCATGGGCAACTGCATCCTTCATTTGCACAGGATGACTCTTTCAGCTCCTGGTGAAACAGCTGCTTTTGCAATGTGCCGGCAGAGCAATAAACAGCTGCGGCGATTGCTGGGGCCAAATGCTGGTGTTCTGTGTCCTTCACAACGATATTCCAGAAAAGGCAGCCTTAAATTCCTTCATGCTCAGATGGAAAAATTAATGGGCAGACGTCAGTCTTCCCTGACAGAAGTACTGCAAGTTATTTGAGTTCTCATTAATAAGTATGTAGAGGCCTGAGGAATTTACCTCAAAAAATTCTAATTCTCATTAACACTAGAAAAATAATAACCTTTATGTATTATTCTTTCTGTACTCTCCTCCCTAAATCATGAGACTCAAGAATAACTCAGTATTCATTGGTTACTTTATTTTTGAGCCCTTAGGTGATACCTATCAATTTGTATTTCCATCAGTGATGCTGAAAAGATTCTCTCTTTTCATACCAGTTCTGCACCGATTCCTTTTAAAATTGGAAGAGTTAGTAGTGCCTGGGTGTAATGCAGCTGTATTTCCAAACCATGGTGCAATTAACGAGCAAACAGAAGCACAGACCAGGAGCAGGCCAGAGCTGGGATGGCAGGGCTGCCCTGTGTCAGCACAGTGCTGGTGGGTGCGTTCCTGCAGGTCTGTGGGTGCAGCCCAAGCTGCCGCGCTCTGCTGCCAGCCCTGCATTGCTGGTGACTGCCCAGGAGTGGGAGCAAACAAGCAAGGGTGGTAACTTCTGAAATAGTTCCAGGCAGATCTGTTCAATACATGTCAGCCCGCATCCCGATGTGAGCTCAGTCTATCCAGACTGCTTTTATTTTTTTTTGTTGTTAATGACTCCTCTGGATTTTGAGCAAATATTGTAAACACACTAAGAATAGCAATAGCAAAATCATGTTTCTCAGTTCGGTTCCTTGAAGGGTTGGGCACAACCCTGAAAAGAATGAAATGAATTCCCTCCACAGGTAACTGCACCTTGGGCTCGTGTAATGCAAAGCTGCCGCTTTATCTTTGCATCTGACATACCACCAGCCTTATTTGCAGAAGGCTGACCTTGTGTCAGACAAGACGATCTGACTGACGTTTTCTATTTCTGGAAATGATTAATCTGTTTATAAAAAGTTCAGTAAGAAAACCCTTAAAATTTTCTTCTACATCCCCCTCCCTGGAACCTCCAGGTTGCTGTGAGCAACCTGGTCTAAAGGGAGGTGTCCCTGCCTATAGCAGGGGGTTGGAACTAGGTGATCTTAAAGGTCCCTTCGAACCCAAACCATCCTATGATTCATTCTATGATTCTGTGATTTTCATTGACTTCTGTTTGTTAGAAGATGCAGAACTCGTTTTTCAAAGAAATGCTGATCCCAGTGTGTGGCGGGTACGATGCCAGGACAGTCGCACTGATCTGGGTTGCCCTCCTGAGCAGCCAGCTTGTCTCAGCGCTGTGACACACCTCTCCGTAACCAGCAAAGCTTGTGGGTTCTCAAAGTGTTTGAAAACGTGGTGGTGACGTCTCCTCAAAAGCTTTGTGTTGCCTCCTTTGTCCCACAGAATGCCAGTATGGGTTCTCTCCTAATTTGTTTGCATTTTATTTTTTAATCTCTTCTGAGCTATAAACACTCTCAGGATTCATTAGACTTGCTTCACATCTATTCACATTTCCTCCTTGTGGCGTTCCAGTTCCCAGCTGAACCTGATAAGCACATCAGTCACTGCCATGTCAGCAAGGAGCAATGTTGTACCTTAATAGTTGTCATCATTGCCCAACACGCCCATGCGAAGCAAGCTGTGAGGAATGCGGGTTTTCATGCTTTATCAGCTGTAACTAAACATCTGGTTACAGAAAAAAAAATGAATCACTCAAAGTTAATGACGTTTATGATTTCATATAATTCCTTTCAAGCAAAACAAATTCCATTGGAAGAATATAATAGATTAACTGCAGAACTGAATCAATTGAGGTTTTAGCGTCGGTGTTATTTACAACCCATCCATTTTCTATTCGAAGCTCAAACTTTGTTTTGTCATTGCCAGCAGGTCTTTTGCATTTCTTTTTAAATGGCATCCAGAATGCCTTCATTTTGTAGTTTCCTAGAAACATAACCACTATTCTAGCTGCGAATTCAAACAAATTAATTCACTTTACATTACTGAAACATTGACTTAAAAGAGAAAAAAAAAATCTATATTCTTAAAATGCAGGTACTGTTTGTATTCATTAATTCTTCTCTGAAAGAGCAGTTCAGTACTGGCACAGCTGCCCAGGGGGTGGAGGGGTCACCGTCCCTGGAGGTGTTCCAGAACCACAGAGATGTGGCACTGAGGGATGTGGGCATGGTGGGGTGGGCTTGGGCTTGGGGATCTCAGAGGTCTTTTCCCACCTTAATGATTCTATGTTTCTACGATGGCCAGCTGCAGAGTAATGTAGCCTTCTATAGCATTTCTAATCAGTAGGAAGATCTTAGTGATGCTCTGCCTAGGTGTGAAAGAAGAACTGAATTTCCCTTCTGTAGGCAGGAGGATCTGGGTTATGTGCTGCAAGTGGTGGAAAGAGCTGCATCTCCTGGGGACGTGAGGTGTACGTGGCTGTACTCCCTGCACATCTCTGTGCCCATCTCCTTCATCCCCTTCTGCACTGGAAGAATTTGGCCAGTTTTGACCAAATGTGAGAGAGAAATAGAAGTCCCAAAGGAAGGTCAGTTTATCAATGTTTCTGTGCGTGGAATGGTGGGAAGGAGATATTTGTTAGTGTGCTGATGGAGGCAGGAGCAGCTGTCCAGATTTTCTTTGTTAGAAACTGGAGAAAAGCAATGGGAAACCAGCTGTGCTTCCTGTGCATATTGTCTTTGGTTTGCAGCAATGCAGCTGTCGGTGCTGGAGCAGGCAATGAAAGGCAAAAGCCCAAGTATCTATTGACCAGACCTGTCCCCTGGCTTCACTCTGTAATTCCTGGTCCAGAAGGATTTGGGAGCAGGCAAATTTATCCAGACATATGTCCTTCCTTTTAATTAGCACTAGGAAATTGTTGTGAAACAGAAGCAGGCAATGGCAGAGAAGCATGGTAGAACACCACGGGAAAAGCTGCTGTCAATGTGTACCTGCTGCTGAGAAGCCAGGGGCACCCCGGCACTGCGAGCTCTTCAAGCTGCCAGCAGAAAGGACGGCACATGGACTGGTAGATGATGGAGCTTCTCTTTGCTACCCATCGTTACATACGGGGAAAGCAGGGAGATATTCTGAGATACTGCTGTCCAGGAGATGTCTGGAAGAGGTCTAAGAGCAGAATAGAGAACAGGCAGCCTGACAGCACAGCTTTGAGCTGAGCAGGAACAGCCAATGTCAGTATTATGGTTTCTTTTGTGACAGGGAGCAAATTAACAGAACAGCAGTCTTCTGAAATGAGAAGGGATGTAAAAGTACTCTTAAAATCATCAAAAAATCATCTTTCCTGGGAAATGGTTGACAAATAACCTTGAGAGGCATGACTCGGGATAAATCTGCTCTAGTAAAACCTTTGACTTATACTCATTATAAAATTATCTTTTGCCAAATTGTAACTTAGACTTTTTTTTTTCTTTCTTTCTTTCTTTTAAGAAAAACTAGATGGCATTGCCTGTGTGTTGAGAATGTTGTTCTCTGCACCCCTGAGTCTGGAATTTAGCAGACTAATGGGATCAGTCATCCCCTACTTAAATACATCCTGGACAGCAGTCACAGGAATGTCCTTGTTTGTGTCCCAAATGTACTGCTGTCCTCTTTCTAGCATCTCTGAAAATAAGTGAAGATTGTGGCAACTGCGAGCCACACCAGGTCTTGGCAGGCAGTGCTGCCCTGGTGCACCTGAAGACCCATCTCTCCTGTCATGCTGGTCTGTGTCCCAGGAGGATCTGCTGTCCTTTTCTTATTCCAATGGTCCCTTCTAGGTTGTGGCTTATGACTTCAGCTCAGCAGGTCCAGACTCTTCCCTGCACATCGCTGGCAGCACAGTCTCAACCACTGGCCCCACTTGCTGCTGGTCCCAGTGCACTTGCCACAAGTGGGGCCATGCCAGCTGCCATGCTGGTGTGGGAGTGGGCGGGTGACGTGAACATTTGGGTTAGGAGATGGGCAACAGGCAAAGGCTCCATGGATAGCAGCAGGAGAAATGCCTTCGCATCCTGTCTGCTAGAAAAAAAACGCTTCTTGAGTCTTGATAAACTCAGCTCAACTGAAATGCCAGAAGTTTTATGTTAAAAATTTACTATTTGGATGCACAGCAATTTAATTACATAAAGCTGAAGTGAACCTTTATAGAAAACTAAAAGTTCTAAGTGGAGAAACCCCCAGGCTCAGCTCTGCCTTGTCATGCTGCAATGTAAATCCAGAATAGTTTGCTTTAATGAATCTAAGGACAGAACAACACCAGTGAGTATGAAGTGAAATTAATTGTTTAGTGGGAAAGCACAAAATCAGGTGGATTCAGGATCTTTCTGGAAGTACAATGGGAGCCACAAAAATGGACATGCTTTAACAGCCCTTTCTTGCTGGATAGAGTTTCACATCCTCCCAAATGACACCCAGTTGTCTTCGCAGTGTAGGAAAGATCTCTGACTTCTTTCACAAAGCTTCCACAACTTATCTATTTCTGTTTTTTTTCCCAGCTGTTGTTGTAAAATCTGTTATCTTTAATGTATTACCCTGAAAAACAACACACCTTTGAGAAGGCCAGTGGACTGTGACATAATTAGATGCAAAATGCACATCTAAAAGCTGTTTACTTCCTGTAACACTAGGATAACTACTAATGAATCACCGACTCTGGGGATTCTCAGTTTGTAACTGGATACTCCACAAACTTCTTATCAGATCAACAATGATTTCTGTCAAAAAAAAAAGAAGAAGAAGAAAAGTGGGGGTGGGCAGGTTTTTTCCCCCTCAAACCAAAGTTTAGCCTATATGCACTGATTCTAAAGCATTTTTAGCGTGTCAGGAAGAGTAGTCATGGTGAGTTTGAAGGGATAAGGGAAGATAAAGTGTATCAAAGCAGGATCTGACATTCGTGATGCTATGCAGACCTTTCTTTCTGAGAGCATCTTGCAGGCCAGACTGACAGCAGGGATTAATCCATGCAATGGCAATAAACAATAGTTGAAGTGGGGTTGAGGCCTAACACCTGGATGCGATGTTGCCATCAGTAAAGAAGCCTGTTTCATGCTGTGGGTGAATACTTATGATCCTAATGCTGTTGCTTTCTCAGGTAAGGCTTCTCAGACCTCTTTTGTGAACAGATTTTTTTCCTTTTCGTATTCACGAAAGCTGCAGGCTATCCGATTCAAATGGAACGCTTCAGCATGCTTTGCGTATTACCCTTGTTGCAAGGTACAAGCAGCATAAATAAGCGGGCCGACATTTTATGTTTATCTGTATGTGCATATTTATTCCTTTTAAGCCAGTCCTGAGGAGCGAGCTTTCCCTTGCCAGACACTGGCACCCCCAGGCTGTTCAGGTGGCTCCAAGGGGCACAGCCTGGTTTCCCTCTCTGGGCAGTGGGAACATCTTCCTGGCAGAGCGGCTGAGCCCGACCAGGGCCACCATGTCGCATTACCCCAGGCAGAAGCATGCTTGTCACGGCCGCTCAAGTGCCAGCACTGCGGAGGGACGAAGGAAGGACGGAATGAGGAAATCTTCCCCTGTCACCCTCTCACTCAGGTTACCCTTTTTGGCAGTAAACCTAGCCAAAAATATATGTAAAGAATCTGAGAGGCCTTTAAAGGACACAGAGGGTGAAACTTATCCGTGCTCCGGACGGCACTCAGGAAGTCATGGCCTGGCGAAACCTTGCTAGGACGTCAGCCACGTGGCGGCTTTTTCACCATTTTTGACCTCGTTTACTCTCATGTATTATCTCTGACTCCTCAGGGTCAGCCCATGTAGGTCAGGGATTCATTGACATAGAGGTTCATCTCTCTTTTTTACAAGAAAAAAAAAAAAAAGGCAGGGGAGAAAAGAGAAAGTGGGTTGGACAGACTGACAGGAGGCCCCAGCAGCCATGTCCTGAAACCGGCCCTGTGAGAGGCCGTGAGAGCAGGCGAGGGGGGCATGGAGGAAGGGAAAAAAGCGCTCCAAGGGATTCCTTGAGCCAAGCAAGGGAAAAGTGTACGTATGGGAGCTGACTGGAAATACCTGCTTCTACAGAGAGCACAAAACTGGAGACATAGCAGCAAAGAACTCCAGCTCTCTCCACTTTTTAGTGAGTCGGGCTCTCGTTTTCCTTAGGAGAAAAACTTATCAGCCAGATGCCTTCCAGGCAGAAGGTTGTGGAGCAGAAATGTCACTGCGGGTTTCTCAGTGAAACACTGCCTCCTCTTGGAGCCAGGTCTGTGTGCTCAGCTGGGGAAAACGAGCGTTCCTGCTTTGAGAGCTTTGAATCTCAGATGAAGAGATGTATCTGAAGGCGCCACAAGTTTTGAAATCTCAAAAGCAGGAGCAAAAATGGCATTATAAGGACTTGCTATTTTATAGTATGTTTTCCAGGCAGCAGAAAGTAAGCTCATCCCCTACAATGTGTTTTATGATCATACTGCAATGATAGATGTTGATGCAGATCCAGACTGCTCCAAATTCCCAAACGTAATTTCTCATGCAGTCAGTTTCTGTTTCTTGGCACTCCTGGCCATGGAGGTGACAGGCACCGCCTGACTGGCCGAGCAGACCTTGGGCTGGGGTTGCTCTTCCAGCCACCTAACATTGGCAAAATTACATGGAGGGTTTAATTATCCTAGCCATGTGCTAGGACATCCCCTGTGGAAATAAAGGGAAGCACAATGGATTTGTTAATTTTGTGCCTGAATGCAAAACATGTTTGCAACAAACACTAGACTGTATGTATTGAAGGTCCAATTCTGAAGTTGCTTGGCCAAGGAAGGTTTTGCCTAGAAAATCAGGGAATTAAATCCAGATTTCCCAAAGCCATGTGCTAACTCCACCTTTGCCAGTCTGGACTCTTCACACTAAATATAAATCAACATTTAACAAGGGACAAGATCGCTCTCAGCCACAGTTGTCATCAGGGGGGTACAAATGGCCAATCCACTTTCACCTACCTCATCTAGCTCTTTATAACTACCCGGTTCTTCATCAGAAATACCACTGGGAAATATCAAATGTGACTCCTTTGTGAACTGTTCCGTTTGTGTCAGCTCCTGCGGAGCCATTCATTTAAATAAGTAGCTATGATATTTTTTTTACTTTCACCCCTTTCTCTGTCTAGGCAGATACTTAACACAAATTTATCTCCTTCCTCTGCTAGTTGGTTGGTGTATTTACGTGTTGCAGGAGAAAATTCATACATTTTGAATGCTTGCAAGGGCTAAGATCTGGGGCTGGTAACCAGTGAGGTGTCTGGAATACAGAAGTCCGACTAATTCCGTTCTGCTCATCTGTTCCTGGAAGCCTTTCTGCTAAATTCAGGCTTACAATTAGCCTGTTAATGTTTACAATGTGGCTCTTTTGGAATAGATGGGAAGGATTTGCGAAGTGAATGTGCCTATAAAATCTCTTATTTACATGCATCATTTGAGTGATTGTGTGCGCAGAGGGACAATGACGTGAGTTGTTTCCTATGCAGTGTATTCAGCAGTCTTTTTCATGCAGCGGCGTGGGCACAATGGGTTTTTTAGGGGCATTCATCGTGCCCTCCTCTGTAACCTGCCTCACAGAGCTTACAGCAACTTCATTTCAGCGTTCGATTTTCAGAGGAAAGAAACGCACCGAGCAAGGCTCGGCAATGCGGCCGCGAAGGGCGCTGCCGCAGGCCGGGCCCGGGGGCCGCTGAGCCAGCCGTGCCTCCGCTGCCTGCATCCCTTGGGGTGCACTGCCCCGGGACGTTTGTTGTTTAAACTGTCCGCAGGAGGAGTCCGTGCTTGGGAACGGAATTTCCTTTCTGCGGTTCTGAAGAGGGAGATGTCCGCCAGGCGAGAGCCACGTTCCGCTGCAATTTAAAGGACCGTGCTGTGCGCAGCCCGCTGGTGCCGCGGAACGAGGCCGCTGGCCGTGCCGCTTTAACCCGAGCGCTCTGCGGCTGCGGCCTGCCCTGCCGTGCGGACACGTGGCCGTGCTCGCTCCCCCGGCCCCGCAGCGCCCAGCTCAGCCTGGTGTGAGGGCCCCGGATCTCTGTAATTTCTTAAGATTTACTAAGATCCGCTGTAATTTCTTTGTAGTCGTAGCTGAGGCGGACCGATGATAAAGCCTGCCGGCTAATGAAGCCCTCGCAGCAGATGCAGGCCAGCACTTCTCCCAAACTTTTAGAATTTATTTCTTGATCCAGTGATAATTTTACTTCCCAGACTGCCAATGTTGTTTTTTTTTTTTTTAATTCTGTTCCAAAATACTTTCAAACTATTTGTTACTCGGTTCCTAGAATGGCAGACACCCGCCCCATTCACTTCCATTAGTCCAGCTACTGTATTAAAAAATAAATAAATAATCTGCATTCAGTCTCAGTGATGAAGCCCTCATGTCACCGCAAGGGAAATTAACCTTTTGTCAGCAACTGTTAGCAGGAGGTTTGCGAAGACCCCGACTTTCCAAACTGCGGAAATAGCTGAGAAGCGGCAGCGCTCTGACGTCTGAATTTTAATACGCTGCCCCTCAGAGTGCTTATCAGAAGGGCAGGGGGAAGTATTTGTGCAAAATGCTTTTATTTGACTGTTTTCTCTCCATTCAGGGAGTGTAGTTGCCCTAACAATGGCATGAATCTAGTGTATCGGTGAGTTGTGTCCCTTGAACTCCAACTTACAGAACAAAAGACTTCTAAGAAGCATCCATGCAGCAGATGTTTAGTTATCTGAAGTGTCAGAATGCCAATTAGATATTGAACATGGCAGGAGGAGGGTGGAGTTTCCAAAACAAATGAATGATGAATAGGAACAGTTCCCGAGTTTGGTCTAAAGTCCTGCTGTTCTTTTGTAAAATGATTTGTGGCAAATTTGTTTTGTCACTGAGGCATAGTTCCCCTCAGGATTTAAGTGATTTTTATAATCATTCCAAGAAAACTTAAAATTAAAAAAAAAGAGAGAGGGAGTACGAGGATAAACACCTATTTGTTCTGAAGAGCAGGCTCTAAAAATGAACGTGATTTAAAGAGTAACCAAATAACCCTGTTTTCCGTGTGGTTCCTGCATAAGAGTGATTCCCCCACGGTGCAGTCCCAGCCTCGTAGCCTGATGGAAAGAGGATTCTTTTTTTTTTTTGGAGGTCAAACATGAATGAATTTAGTGAAAATTCTTTGTTTCGGAGATTAAATTTTAATCATGTTAATTTTGTTACTCCTCAGTGGCAGGGTAATCTTGTACTGCATGAAAGGGGTTTAAAAGCACCAACCAGGTTACAAACTGCCTCCCTAGCTGACTTGCATTTTTATTGTCATTGACCTCAGTAAATCGTCGTTAGGAATTAATGTAATGCGGACTTTTTAGTTCAGCATTTTATGTGGCGTTGGGTTTAAAACAGTCTTTTTTGACTTGCAAAATGCTCTAGATTATTCTTGCTTAAAAATCACAAACAACTTGTAATGTGCTTGGGACAGCTAGTTCTGTGTGTCTCTGTCAAAGAGGAATAATACCGGACAGTATAAAATACCAGGCAAAACAGCAGAGAGGAAATTGGACTTGCATTGACTTAAATAAGCAAGTGCTGTGACAAAATTGTTTAGTTCTCTTTTGACCTTTTGAGGTCACGTTTGACTATTTATGCTATCTCCTAATGCTCTGCTTCTCCCTGCCTGGTAACAATTATGTGTTTATGCTGTTCTTGGCCTTCCCATTTGGCATATTAAACAATCGCTAATTACTGCATTAAAAATATGCATTCCTACTTTGGAGCTTCCTGTAAACACCAAGCCACTTCAAAATACCCTATTTAAACGGCCGACTGAAAACTTGCATGTTTTATCTGTGTTGGTTGATTTGTTTAAAACAGACATAAACCAAAGTACTAAAAATTAGCTTTTTTTTTCCCTGTCCAGATATAGATTATATAGAGCGAAGAGTAAATTTTGAGGTGGGCAGAGGTCAAGCCAATCCTCTCTTCCAGTCCCATGTATGACAGCTCCCAGCAACCTGAATGGAAAAGGCAGAAGAGCTGCAGGTTTCAGCGCTGTCTGTAAGGACCTGATCTCACTAAATGCCTGAGTTCTACAGTTTTCAGAACCTTCTCCATTCCCGTTGATTTCTGCAGATTTTCCTTAATTCCAAAGGCCCAGTCAGAGCTTTAAAATACAGCTAAGTTGAAGGCAGGTCCTGATATTCATATTTAAGTACTTGAGTGAAAGATACTTGATGTGTAAGATATTTGGAGAGCCCATCTCTAATAACTCCATAAAAAGCAGTTACCAAATACTTTCAGAAAATGTTGGAGATAATGTTTCATGCAAGATTTCTGTAAAATCTGTTTATTTTCTTCTTTTTCTCTTTTTTTTTTTGGTATGTTTTATTTTATTTGATGTCATCTAGTTCAGTGTTGCATCCTTGAAATCATTCAGGCACTTAAGAGTTGCTCCCATGTGGAGCAAAAGCGACCAATTCAACCTGACTCAGTATTTCAGTGCATTTCAATAAGATTGTTAGGCAGCAATACATCACACACTTTGCCCACCTGGTTCATTATTGCACTGCTTAAAAGCGTTGAAGACTTATGGAAAATTGTTTACAAAACACAAATTCTTTCCTCACATTCTTAGTTCATGAACTTTATTTCCAAACTGCGCATTCCTTCAGAGAAATTACTGTGTGAAAATGAAAATGCCATGCGAATCACCTGCTTCCTGGATAGATTTGATCTCTCAGCTTTTACTTTTAAAAATGTAAGCAGGGGCAAATGGTTCAAAGCGAATTGTTAATTGTGCCCAACTAGCTCAGACATGTCTAGTTTTCCACATAACGAATCACTGTCAAAATCTGAACGTGTCTCTTGCTGTCTCGCCCCAAAATCACACCAACATTGTGTCTTTTAACAGATCATCTTGGTAATACAGAAGCAGGGAGCAAAGCAATATGACACGCACGCTCCAAATCAAGTACGCCAACATAAACTGGCAGAATCTCTGCACTCGATGACGTTACAGTACGTAAAGCAGTGAAATGGGACAGGAAAGCCATTTCCCATGCTATTTCCTGATTTCCTGCTCTCTGCATTCCTGCACATAAACCTTTAATTCATTTCAGAATGCAGAGGTCATGACAAAAAGTCAGAGGATAAATATACCCTTTTGACAAACAGAAGGTTGACAGCGATTTTTACCCAAACGTTTCTGAGGCCAGGTGTTTCCCATATACTGTATAGAAATGTGTACCTCTACATATTTTGTTGGTATTTTAACTGTAAACACTCTCAAGCATTATGCTCAAAATACATTCATGGTGGAAAGCAGTTACATTTACATCTGTATTTGTGCAAGACCAATGGTCTGCTTACCAAAGAAATCATGTGTTCTGGTGACCTAGGGATTGCATAGCGTATAGTAAATGTCTCATCTGAACACCGTGGACGGTGACTAATTACATACTCAGTGTTCTCTTCTGGTTGAGCAAATTAAGTTTTTGCTTTTGAGTAACGAAGCTGCTGAAGCTTTAACTGAGAAATCATCAAGGAGATACCAGTATTGAAGAAGAAAGCACCCTGCTCCCCACAGCATCCCAATGCCCCATGGGTAATAAATGCAAGCTCCAGGGCACAGTCCCATAGGATTGGGCTCTACCTACCCTCTGCGGCCTGCTAAGCCTTTTGTGAGTGCACAGAAGAGCGTTTATTGTGGAGGCTGAGTGTCTCTGGATGTGTCTGGGAGGCCAAGGCAGAACCATCTGGTCATGTCCTCCACAGCTTAATATCCTAGCAGTGATGCAGATAACTGGACATTGTAAAACCACATTTGTCTCTCTGTGAAAATATGGCAGGGTGAGAAAACATTCATTTTGTCGAGGTCAGAGGTGTGCATAGGCTGTGCTTGTTGGCAAGTGTCAGGAGGGACTTGCTAACATGTTTTCTCTATCCCTTGCTGGCAGCCAACCAAACCCTGCCTGTTTTTCAGTTGAAGAGGACT
This sequence comes from Numida meleagris, assembly GCF_002078875.1. Lineage (NCBI taxonomy): Eukaryota > Metazoa > Chordata > Aves > Galliformes > Numididae > Numida > Numida meleagris. The sequence continues at coordinate 13,088,420 of NC_034427.1, forward strand.
TATATGCTTTGTGAATTTTGATGCACGTGTTCTTGTGTTTCTAATTTCAACCGGAACTAAATATCCAAATACGGGAATTACCAATCTGTGTGTTTGAGGGTGGCCAAAATGCCGGTGTGGTTCCATTTGTATGTAGTCAACTATGGGCACATTCTCAGCTCTTCGCCCTTTGTTCTGTTTGTGGAATGTCTGTGGCTTTAATTATACTTTCTTAAATAAAGTATTTGTCAGCAATTCCTAGAACTGGAGCCAGCAAGTTTACTGGAAATATTCCATTTCCCTGATATCTGTATCTAATTCTACTATCAGCAACTGCAGGACATGCCCTCCTCAGTCTTTATTTTTCCCCCTCTTTGTAAGGTCTGTTACTGTCTTCATCTGTGAGGTATGAATGAAAAATGGGATAAAATAATACCAAATCCAAATGAAGGAGAGGGAGCAGCTGAGTCTGATATGGTTGTCTCACACGACAAAGAGCTGCCAGCATTTTAGAATATTGGTCTTCAATTGAGTTTCAGCGTAGTGAAGTTTAAAGGATATAGTCTGGGATCTGCAAATCACTATGATGTGGTTATTTTTGTGGTTTCTGATTTTAAGAACACTCTGGTACATACAGTCATCAGGAGAACCCATACATGCAGCATCCCGTTGCTGGTTGAATCATTGTTATCTCCCTTGGCGTTGCCACAACTCTAAAGCAACTGAAAGGCCATCTTATCCATGTGCACACCTTTGCTACCATCCCCTACTCGCCTGAGCCGTGTGTCTCATGTACACATGCCCATCCTTCACAAACACAGTAGGGAATCCACTCTACAAATGACACATGGCTTAACTGAGCATTGCAAAATGAAGAGGACAGATAACTACTACAAAACATTTTGAACGACATGATGAAATGAGCAGAGGCAAACATCTATTACTGTAGTATAATTAATACATGTGGTTAATTTCAGCTACGCTGCAGTACAGGCACTGTACATTGTGCCTTTGAAATTTTGAAAAGGCAGTGAGGATGGTGACCTGGGATGGCATGGGCAAAACTGATATTTGATTTTGTCTGAATGAAGTGCAGTACAGAGTTCACTCTGGCTTAAAATGGCCTAGATTTATCAATACCTTAATGTCCTCATGTAACTTCTTTTTTTCCGCACAGCAAGAGAAAGATTTGTTCATTCAAGTAAAAATTGAATGAGATCTGCCTTTTAATAAGCCATGAAAATAGGAAGGCAGAAGATCAACCTCCCTTTGGAAAATGCAAGATTTTGTTGTGTTTTCACTTGCGTTTTTGCATTGTTGGCTAACCACTGTGTAGAAAGGTTGACACTGGGCTGCAGAAGGAAGGGGTCAGCAGCAATCCATTGGGCAAGAAAAAGTCTGAACTGCTAAATGGGGAAAGGGAATAAAAAAAAGAGAGAAAAAATGGATTGCAAAAGCAAAATCTGTTCATAATCTTTATCTGCTCTACTTAGCTCTTCAACATTCTTAAGAATGTATATTTGTAAAGTTATTCCCATGCTGAGCATTTACAGTCATTCTGGGACACAACTGAGATTCACACAAAAGGGGGGGATGGCTGGCAGTAAGGAGCTGTTATTGCCCAAATCAATGCTTCCTGCAATCAGAACCTCTGTACTTTTTCTTGAAGTGAATTGATAACAGTTGTCTGGGGGTCATTGGCTCCCTGGCATTAGCCCTCCTAGCATCTTCCAAAGTGACTTCTCCCCCTGAAAAATTAAAGACTACTTAGCCTCATACATTAGGACTCCCAAGGGAGATCTGGGCGTTACTGTGCCTTAATTTGGCAAGGGTGTTTGTAGTGGCTGACCTCCTCAAATACACTCTGCAGAAGGTAAATCCTACACATGGCTGCAGCCTGTTTCAAAACTTGTTTGATGAAGCCTGCAAAATGCTACTGAAAGAATAAAACAATCCTCTTTGCACATAATAATTATTTGCTTTGGAAATCAACTTGGATTCATTAGATATCAAAGTCTGAAAGCAACCTTCAAAGAGAAATCTCCTTGCCTCCATCCACCAAATAACATATGAAGGAGATAAATAGATTAGGGTCCTGTTTGCATATTGATAAGAAAATGTACATTTACATCAATGTAACCAAATATCTTATCACAGCCATTACAGGCTTCAAGGTCTCTATTAATGTGAGTGGAGGACAAATCATCGCTGATGAAATTACTCAATTCAGCAGGCTGGGTTTTGGTTCTCTGCAGTTCTTATGTGATGTGAATTACTGTGTCATAAGATTTAATGAATTTGATGTATCCTCTCAGATTATTCAGCTGATCTAAGGTTCCTTAAATTCCTCGTGTGCTTCAGAATGACTTACATGCAGAAATTTGCCCTGAATTTTGCTGCAAGGCCGCTCCGGTTTCTGTGAGACTGGACTTGGGTTTTGTCTGTACAGCAGGAAAACCTCATTGCCTCTTTCCACAAGGGCAGACTTTGATTGTTGGAAGATACGCAGGTAGTAGGTGACAACAAATATGCAGAAGAAACATATTGCCTGTTTCTGGTAATTTTTGATGGATTCTAATGGCTGTAAACCAGGATATGAAGTGTTATTTCGGGTTTGGTTCCTTTCTTTTCTTACGGTTTAAATCCAGAACCTTGAACCACAATGTGATGTCTTGAAATGCATCTTCAAGTGTCGTGTCAGATTCTGTGAAACCAGAAAAATTGGAGAGACATGATGTAGTTATCATCTGACCCCGAGGTCCCCCAGAGTGATATGTAATTAGAAGGTGGGCTCCAGGCTGTGAAACAGGTCTGCTGATACGCATGGGGAGAACAGCCTACACTGGGGAAGCAAGTCCCAAATGCTTTAGGTACTACCTGCAGAACTGGCATGACAAGGTGACATTTTTCATGACTGGAGTTTGATGCCTTAAACATACGGGAACAATTGTGGCCACGGCCCACTTGCTGCCGCACGTGTTCAACTCCCAAGCTGTCTGTACCTATGAATAAACCCCGATGGATGCCCTGGCAAACAGTAATTTATGCCATAGACATAAACCATCAAGCCTTACCTACTCCAGTGAAAGGCAAAACAGATTTTCTTCCCTCCTCCCATGCACTGAATTTGAGGTTGTGTGTTCTTTTCCATCCAGCCTTCAAACCAGCCATGTTGGCCCATGGAGTGTGACTTCATAAATTATCAGGGAGATGACAAAAACTGTCTTGCAAGGGTAAATCTGTATCTTAGACACTATAGTAATGAGGTAGGACTTTACGTATGTTCCAAAAGATGGAATATAAATATGTCCAAAACCACTATTTATCAGGAATAATTGTGCTGTAATTCACGGATATCTACTGAAATAAGAATAATGTTTGTATGATCTGAATTGGGTGCAGGAAGCAGAACTTGATGGCACAAATATGCCTTTTGTGACATTCCTTCTTACAGTAGAAACTCTATAAAACAAGCTTTTCTGTTAATTTTTGTAATGCTGTAATGTCAATACTAGGTATGACTCCGATACAGTAGTTTAATTTCAAAACACACTTAGTTTATTTCTCTGTAAGACAAGTATCAGCTGTGCATAGCTCTGTTCCTACTCTCACCAGGGCCAAATGTCACAAATTATCTTCTGAAGGAATAGAGTTAGATTTTCTGTATGTACTAATGTATTTCAGAAGATTAGCACATCAAGGAGAATTCATTTTGCTGTAAACTTTTGTTGCTTCTGTTGGCTCCAAGAAAGTCATTGGGGTACTGTCTCCCTTGCAAACTCTTTAAAGGAAGTACTGTGTAATTCAAAAACAGAAGTGCATGGGAACTAGCAGTACGTGAGTCTTCACAAGCTCGGGGCTTGTGTTAACTGTAGATAAGTGTGTTTTTCTCAAATCTCTCAACCTCCTGAGTCTGCAGAATTGGGACAGAAAATCTCATTTAAAAACAAAAGGTTGTTTTTGTTGTTTTATTTAAGTTTAATAACAGGTTTCAGATCCAAACCAAGCAGCATTGTCTCATCAAGTTTCAGAGCATGTGTAAATGTGGAAGTGGATTACACCTGGGCTTAACCAGAGCTTGCTGAAATTATGAAAGCATGGCAGCAAGGACAGACAGTCTTCAAAGGGCTTTTGGATGGCTCTCAGTGCTTGCAGACCTCCGGGGTAGGCTGGTGGTGTCACTCCCAAACTGCAGAGACAATTTCCAGACCAGTAAATGGGGATGGAGAAGGGAAACGCAAAACGTTGCTTTAATTCAAACTACAGAAAGCCATAGGAGGGATGGGGGAGAGACATTCCCACTTCATTTCTCTTCCCCTATCTCTTTTGGGGTCTGTATTATTTTTGGACGACCACTCTGTGAGTCTTGGCATTGAACATCTGTAGCTGCAGGGCAGGCCCACCAGGCCGGCCGTACCAGGACCGGGGTGACTGACACCCGACTCCTTCCCACCCAACTGGGAGCCAGGATGCAGGTCTCCACCTTGGAACCGATGTCTCCAAATCTCTTTCCCCCTTCCTGGAAAACAGGAGCCATTTCCAGCAGGAGGGCAGCCAGCAGAGCAGCATCTCTTTCATTCAGCAACTACTGGCACTGAGGGTAGTTATATTTTCAGGATTTCTGGTTTTGGAGGATGAAGGGAATTGAATGGCTTTGGGAGAGGAATTTTTAAATCCAAGCTGTCAGTGTTGCAAGAAGGAAGTAGTGGGTTTTGTTCAGCCCTTCATCTGACTTGGTTTTCCTGTCCAGCCACCTCTGCAGCTTCTGGTTCTGTTATTTACTCTGGACAGCAGCAGATTTGGTGTCCTGATTTGGTGTCCCCTCTGTGCGTTATCTTCACTCAAGCTGTACAAAGTGAGTGCAGCATTCCTATGCAGATACTGTTTTGTAATGTCAGTGATGTCTTTTAGCGTTGATTGTTGTCTGCCTGGACCAGCCACCAGGATCTGAACAATGGCAGTTTTTGTGGTGAGATATTTACCATTCAACACAAAAGCTGTAAATAAATTACTATCTGATAAATGGTCAGACACAAAACCACGCTTTGTGACCTTCCTTCTTCCTCTCCTCTTTGCAAATCAGGTAACACAATGAAATTCAACTTGCACTTACAACATCTGTGATCTGTTTTCTATTCCCAAATTTCCCTGAAAATAATGAAAACTGGAGAAGCGTTACGGGATCTGACACAGAACTCGCAATATGCGCTTGGAAAAAGAGTAGAAAAATGAGTAAAAGCAAAACTTGTCTATATTTAACAAAGATTTAGCCAGAACTGTAGGGAACTAGAACTAAACCCCATGTATCAGCTGCGAGGCAGTGTCAGCCAGTCAGTTGGGAGACGTGAGTGATGAGCTGTCCTGGGGAACAGCAAAGCAGTGTTTTCAAAGTTTCTTTTTTCCTCCTCTCCTTGGAAAATCCTGGACTCCAGCCTGAACGACTGGGTCCTGCTAAGTAACGTCAGCATCTAAGGGGCCCGGCTCTGTAGCTGCCAGCTGGGTGAGAGTCCTGGGGGGCAGTGCTGGGTTGGCAGCTCTGCCCTCAGCCCTGCACACTGGAGCTGTGTGCCCCCCCCCACTGCACAGCTCTCTGCGCTGATGCAGATGCCACTGCAGCTGCAAGAAGCCTCAGTCCTAGCCTTGCAACTTAGTGTTTGCCTACCATTATGCATAAACCCAGGTCTTCTGCTTGAGATATTGCTCTGATCAAATGACTCACGACAAAACGCTTGAAAGACATTTCAAAATTCTCTTTTTGTTTCCTTTAATATGCTTGACATGGTTTTGCCTATAAAGAGACTACACAGAATATGCGTATACTCAGGTGTCCTTATTGTCACAGTTGCTGTGTTGCCATGGAGGAAGGCTATTAATGAGAGGAAATTAAATTAGATCACCTCTGTGTGAATTTATCTGTGCACAGCACTGCTTCAGTCTTAAGTAGAGGGAGTTCTTGTGGGAAAGCAATTAATAGATGCAGGTGCACAGGAAAAAATGCATTTCTTATACACCTCTGAGGGATGCAGATGGTATTTGTGTGTATACTGCTCTTTGGCGTGCTAATCACTTCACCAGATTTCACAGATACAAGGTAATTTATCTCGTACAAATTTCATAATTAGCAAAACTTACTGTTTTTCCAGAGTTGTCTTCAACATATAACAGATATGCTGTTATTTATAGCAGGGAGTGAAAATCATCTGCAGCTCTCGTGGAGACCTTCTAAAGACACTGCAGTCTTGTCTGATGCAGCGTCCCGCAGACTGCAACAGGTGTCCGATTCCAGAAATCCTGAGGTCTTGCAGCTAGGAGCAATGAGGGGCAGCCTGGGAAAGATTAATGTCTGTGATTGTCAGGGGAGAAGGCTGTATTTAAAAGAGTGTGGATCTTATGAAACAGAAATCCCTAGGAGGGGTCTGTGTGTCACTGAGAACTTTCTGCTGCTGGTCTAGGGCAATGAAGATGAAATGTAGATGAAACCTAAAGCAGATCCTCAATACTGATAGATCCGATACTTTTTTTCTTCCTGTCACACGTTTTGCAGTATCTCAGCCCACAGTATAGAACTGTAAAGCACTGGAAGAAGAATGAATCCCATAAGTGTGCAGTTAATGGGCCAAAGCAGGCGGCTGCTGTCTCAGTGCAGGCACCCGGTGAGTGGGGGCCATGAGCAGACATCGTGGCCACGGGTGGCCAAGAAGTGTATGACAGTGACCGAGCACATGGCTGCTCGTTTGTGTGTTCTGGATGGCATGGGTAACAGCGGCCTCTGAGCCAGAGATCACAATATCAGACTGTGCAAGTTGTGTCTTGAGTTGTGGAATTTTTTGTAAATAGGCCTTGAGTAGAGTTTCACATGGCCATGGTAGGCGCTGGGTGACCTGCAGCGCTCACACTGCCCTGCTTCAGGAGAAGGGGACAGCGCGGTGTGACTGGGGACTAGCCCAAGTGAGATTAGCTTGACATTAATAAGAGTGTGACAATTAAAGAAATGGTGTAACTAATATTCAGTGTCTCACCAAGAAGCCAGCTTAACTCACTAAAATGGATAAATACGATTTTAGGAGAACTGGATTTTGTCAGCTTGAAGAATTGACATTTGCTCCTGGAGGGGCAGTGCTGGGGCTGGGGCTGTTGGCCGGACCCCTCCCCTGTGAAGCCGGGTCCCCCTGCCATGGGTGGGTGTAGGGATGGATTCAAAGATGGATTTCCTTCCTTACGATTCCATTAAGGAGGTAGGGAGACTAATTATTAGCCTTTTGTATCTCTGACCAATCAATTCTGAGTCCATGACAGTGCTTAGGACTCGTTTTGCTTCATGCAAGAACAGATTAAATATTTTATAACTGTAGGAAATTATGCTCAGTTTGTAAGCAACAAAATTGAGCCCCAAGGTGACAACGTCAGGTACAGCACAAGGCACCATGTGTATGTGGTAAAAATCCACTGCACTGTCATCTCAGTAGGAAATAGCACAAACTGCTTATTTTAGAAGTAAAATCAGTAGATTATGAAGAAAAAAATCATAGCAAGTACATATATGACATGATAACAGTGCTTTAGCAGTGAAGAAATACAATTTGTACAGCTGAGTTAGGTACCTATGTCACCCTAAAAGTCAGGAATACTTTTTAATCACTCTTGGACTCCTAAGTTTCTTAGGAGATGTACTTAACTTGGTTTAAAAAACAGTACAGTATATTTGCTGAGGTTTTGTCACAAAGGAGAATTAAGTCATGGCAGTTCTTCTTTTTCTTTCTGCTCAGCCCTAATCCAGGCACGATCTGTACAATAAATTTTGCTTCTGGGCCAAAATCCTGTATGACAGCTTGCAGCCCAGAGCAAGATCTCAGAGATGAGCCACGTAAGTCCTGAAAATAGGAGCTGATAGTGATAGCAGTCACTGACCAACCTTTAACTGCGTCTGCGCTAGTGTGTGTCACTATAATACAATTTTGTATGTTAAACAACAGATGTCAGACAGAAGAAAGGAAAGAGGCCTTTGCTTTTCTTCTGTTGTGGACCTCGTTCTTCCAAAGCAGCCATTTTTTCAGTTGCCATGACAGTGTTAATAGGAGTTTATCATTTTCCCATGCCTGCTGCATACTAATGAGGGATCAATTCATGAATGTTATCTGCAGGGCTAAGCAGGGCCCAGCGTGGCCGTGGCGGTGCATCCAGCGCCTGGCAGGGCAGCCTTGGCTGCAGCAGGACTGTGCCACGCAGGGTTTCTGCTCCTCACCTCTGCAGAGTGCCTGCAGCAGGCAGACCTAACGGCTGCAGTGACCAAAAAAGTTTGACTCGCTATTTCTCGTTTGTCATGAGGAAAAGCAGCTGTGAAATATTCACGGCGATAAGGGAATGGCTTCAGAGGTGAGTCATGGGGAAAGCCAAGATTTCTGTCAGTTTGGCATAGCTGGCAGCTGGAAGCTCCTCAGTGTCTGCTGCTCAGAGCACTCAACTTCAGGCGGGCGGTGAGAAGGCGAGTTACACCTCATGCAGGAAAGCACTGGGCTGTCAGATCGCGCCTCTCAGCAGCGTACTGTGTGCAGCGGGACCGATCCTGCCGCTGCCAGGCATTTTCCTCAACTTCCAGTGGTGAAAATTGGTGGAGAGACTCAGAGATAAGGAGCTGACGGGAGAACTGGTGGAGGTGCAGCTGAGCAGTGCTAAGCAGTTTTTCTCTAAAAGTTAAAGAAAACTGAATTCCGTGATATCAAACACAGAACGGCAGCACACACTGGAAGATGTCTGTCCCAGATGCAAATGTGAAGGGTTTTTTCCCTCATCAATTCATCGGCTGCACTGGGAACATGTCTTTGAGTTGATGATTATTTATATTGATGTTATGATTTATTGTAGGTAGTAAGCTGAAAGCCAAACGAGATCTTCTTTGAGCTATGTAAGAGTTTCCAAATCCGTATAATTGTATTTCTCACGCCCTTGATTCCTATATGTAAATCTTTCAGCTGTTTTCTTTGTGGGTTTGTATTTTATTTTATTTTATTTTCCTACTACAGAAGGCCAAAGAAATGAGGAGTGAGTTTCACTTCTTACCACACCCCACACCCATCCATTTATTTAAAAGAAATCTGAAGGTATTTTGAGCTTTTCTTTTTTTGTTATTTGCAGTTGTTCTTTTATCATTATCTTCAGGAAGCAGCATTACCATGTTGTAGATAAGAGGCACATCCAGATGTGCATATCAAAGGATGAACAACTACTTATTAAGAAAAACTTCTTTTACACTGGGCAAGGTTCAAAGGAATAGTAAAGTCTATGGCATAAGCGACAAAACCGTCTGGCAATTCTGTGCATTGTCAACCTAATGCACAGAACTGGGGGAGAAAACACTTTCATCAAAAAGAAATGGTGGCGAAATGCATGTAGAAAGAAGAAAAGGCACTCAGCTCAAAGGGCAAACGCCCTTCTAAGCAGTGACAGTATTAGCCATTTCTTCAATGGTACAGCAATAAAAAACTTGATTGATATTAAAAAAAAAAGTTGATTTACCTTTGAAATATGTTTTTTTTTAAATAAATTATTTTTAACAAAATTGTCCCAAAATATTTAAAGGTTTTCATGCCTATATCAAAAGATATTCCAAATATTTATTCATTTGGGTGGAAGGCAGAAGGCAGATTAAGAGAGACTTGTGTGCCAGTTTGCATAATACTGGGAAACGTGAACTTGCAGTAAGTGCACAGTAATATATTCAGGTATTACTTGTCATCTTCAACACAGACTGTGCTCTCTCGTTCAGACTGAAGGAAAAGAACGTACGTTTGGTTGTATGTGCAGCTCCGCAGCCATGACTTAGCTCAGAGCCGCAGTCTGGACTAGGAGCAATCTTTAACAGAGTGATCCCTCCTCTGGCTTTGTTGAGCAGCGGCAGTGCCCTGGGCATCCCCGATTCTGCCTTGCTGAATGCGCACACCTCCGACGCAGACAGCTGCTGTTAAATGGTTTTACTGATAAATCGGCTGCAAAGACAGTTTTGCTTTTTTTGTTGTTTTTGTCTTCTGTTAATAAGCCACAGACAGTGCACAGAAACTCCACCTCCCTCCTTTGTGGTTGCCCATCGCAAACATTAGGGGCCAGGGAAGCCTAAAGGAACCATCACTGTGCTGCTGCTCCTTCTGAATCAGTTCCAAGATCCGCCTGCTAACACGGTATTTTATTTAGCAAACTCCAACATAAGCTGGAGCGAAAGTAACCAATTCATCTCACGTTTCATGCTTAGTGTTAGAGCCGTGGGTTTAGATTTGCTAAAAAGTGGGTGAAAAATCAGCTGTTTCCTCTCTCTGCATCACTGCATTCAACCAAGAAGGTTTGGGAAGATGTTGTATTCTCTGAGGTGAAATCACTGATTTCCGATAGTCTGTCTACGTTGGTGCAACAGCCAGACTCAGAACGTCCCAAATTACCTGCCGCATCTAGGGCACGATGCATGTAAAAGTGCTGCTAAGTTTCAAGAGTTCCAGGTTTGCTTTTGTAGGTACACGTGTGTGGAGCTGAGCAGGATGTGCTTAGGACTCATCTTGCAAAGTGCTGGCTGAAATTCACTTGCAAGCAGCAATATTTTTTGTAGTTATTTGAAAGACCGTTTGATAGATGGATTGTTCATAATCTATTTTCTACTATGAGTACATTTAAGTTAAATTACGTTCAGATTCCCGTGGTAGCAGTAGCACACAATATGGTAGTTTAGCAGCTGGCACAATCATTCTAAGTTTCCAAGTTATTTTCATTTTTAGCTCTATTGAAAGTACAAGATTGAATAAGGTGCTGCAACTTATACAACATCCTCACATGGCTTTACGTTATAATTTCACATCGGTTTTACCTCAGAGTTTCTAACAGGTCAAGTAACCTTCTGATTTCATTTAAAGTTTCCATTATTCTCTCCTGAAAGGGAAAATCTAGCTCTTGTTTGGACAGCTTTGGTAAGTCCAAAGGAAAAATTGGGCATTATAGTGAATACAAAAGATTCACTTTCCATGCATTAGGCTTTTCAATTGCTTTCTTAATGCAAAGTTGGACAGGAGAGTATAGGCAAGAAAAAGAGATCATTTTGTGTCCATGGTCAGATGTCAATATTGACAAAAATAAATGGAATATAACAGTAGATTCTTGCAAAGATGAAGGTCATATGACTAAAATGTCTAACTAGACCTTGCACTATAGCCGTATCTTATTGCTGTTTGTGAAAAATTGTTGTTGATGCTGGCTGGTTGGGGTTGTTTTTCATGGTTTAAAACATGCAAAAAGAGAAAGTCCAGAATTTTTAAGCGAGCCCACTTTAGGCAATAACACTGAAGGCAAATCAGAAATGAAGCACTCTGAAAATTAAAAATTATAACAAAAAAGCATAGGGAGGTCAAGAGTGTTCATCTTACGTGCACATCTCTGCACTTTTCAAAGTTTCTTTCTTCAAAACTGAGGTGATGCAAGCTGCTCCCTCTGCCTGGAGGAACGCTCTGACTTCCAGTTTGTATGTTGGGTTAATTAGTGATAGTCTGAAAGGTCATTGTGTCTTAAACTGGGAGTTTTCTTCACTTCAGATTTTATTGCCTAAATCAAACTATTTACGAAATCAGCCTTTGAGATTCTTCTGTTGGTTTTTTTTTCGTTGTTTTTGATTTTGTTTCCCTAGTTAACATCATTGTTTTAAACTTCAAACACAAAGAAATAACTCAGATGCTGTTCAGTGTTTGGGCTTTTTCCCCTGGAGATATTTCCCAACTGGGAGAGCGAAATGCAGCCCTGCACAGCAACTTGAAGCTGCCTGAGATGTGTGACTGTGTAGGTAATGTCTGTATGACTGTGTAGGCTATGTCTGCAGTGGCACTGAGAAGAGTGAAAAAAGATTAAATGTGAAGCAAAACCTACTTTGGTTCATAGAGGAAATAGAAAACTTCATTCATATTTACAAACAATTTGAGACCTTTGGCTCGGAGACTCCTGAGAATTTTGAAGTGCCATAATTTATTTAGTAAACAATCTCAGTCGCTCTCCTTACTGCTGCAGCATCTCGTGTCGCTGCTGCTCCTACTTCCTTCTCCCTTACAATGCGAGGGGCTGTAATACAGGCATCACTTGGTTATCTGCATGGTTGGATATCTCTCGTGAGACTAAAGGATGAAGCAAGCATTAAATGTTCAGAAAAATATGGAGAGTTACCAAATGTAAAAAAGGACTTTAGTTTATGGCTGATTTATAGGTCTGGTGAAAGCTGTTTTTGAAACACGAACTATTTTTTTGGAATATAAATGACTCATTTTTATTACCACCACAAACTGAAGATTTCTTTGTGTCTTGTCTTGTATGTGGAAAAGATGACCATTAATTTATGGGCAAAACAGTTGGCAAGGGTTTCCTAACCAAGCATTGTTCTTCCAGAGCACTGAACAGCCCCACCAAGTTTGTTTCAATTACACTGCCATTTCCTAACTGAATCCAAAATATTTCTTCAAAAGGCTCATCTGGTTGAGGGTCATGATCATAGGTGGAAGGTCAGTTAGTCATTTGCTGAGACATTCACTTCTCACTCAAATAATCTTTCATAAATCTTAAAGGAATGCAACAGTTTATGTCAGAAGTAGGGGAGGTGAATGGGAAGAGGGGGGTAAGAGATGCTTATACAAAACACATTGCTTCAAATGCAGTGTAAGTAGCAGTTCTTCCTCTTTGTACCTGTGAAAATTTGCTTTTTTTTTTTTTTTCTCATATCCAAATATGAAACATCTACATTGTTCTCAAATACAAGAAGCCTCTTGTCCTGCTGTGGTGCAGGGGTCATCTGGAGGCTCAGGTCAGCGTGCATGTATTTGCTGGTTATACGCACATATAGGTACTTACCATTGTGCTGGTTTTATTGTGCCAGTGCAGCTCTTGTGGGAAAGATCCACCCAAAAATTCAACAAAAATACATCAAGGTGGTTATGTTTTGTAATCACAGAATCATAGAATAATCAGCTGAGTTCAATTAATGTGAAGGCTTTTTGTGGCCCCAGCCATGTAAGGGAGCTTCTGGCCAAACCTAGAAACCACCGGTGCACGCATCCATCCTTAAGCAGTGTCCTCAGAGGCGAGGCCCAGCTGGCTACCAGGGGATTCTCCAAACTCCTCTCCACCCACTAACCAGACTCAGGTGCTATTTTAGCAGTGCTTCCAATTAATCATTTTGGGTAGAATAGGGTGCTTGGTTTCATCCCTGATGGGAAGCTTCCAAGTACTGCTTTAGTGCAATGCCAACGGGCTTTTGTAGAGATTAGACAGATTTATTTCTCTGTTTCTGAATTTGAATAGTAACACTACCAGAAATTCTTATTCTAAATGCAATCAGTCTGGCTCCTAGATTGCAGTAAGTGAGACTGGTGCTTATCTGATCCTGGTGTAAATACCATGTGTCTGTCCTGAAACGCCAACAGTCACCGAATGACAAAAGAAAAGTATGTTAAATAGATGGTAAAATAAGCTGTTTATCAGATGCAAATAGTGGGGGGAAAATTTCAATGAACTGCTTGTTGTTGTGCTGGAATATGTACAGAAATTGAGTGTCTCAGTTTTCTCACGTAGGCAGATATAATGATATTCATTTCACATGAGTTTGTTTTCCTCACATGCAATAGTTTGTGAAGTTTGTTAGATGAAAGCTGCTAGAAAATGTCAAACCTTAGTACCAATATATCAGTATTGGTTTGGTTGCTAGAAAAAAAAAAGTTGATTTCATAAATCTATACTGTGTGTATACTACAGATTTATCCATAGAAAGCAAATTTTAGTTCTTCCGATGAGGGGGGGGGGCTGATTCGCCCTCAGGATTATCAGTAGCATAGAACAAAAGAGTTCCCCGCAGTGTTTCTGAACATGAGTTTGATGATGAGGTGTGAAATGTTTCAGTGATTTGGTTTGTGTTTGTTCCTTTCATTTCTAGATGGCTCATGACAAAGAGCAATGTATCAGCACTATGAGACTATTCACCGCTGCATGAGCTGAAAGGTGGATACATTTTATTTCCGTTTGGCAGTCACTACACTGCGCTAAAGGTGACAGTGGCTCACAGTGCTTGTGCTCATCACTGTTTGTGTGTTAATAACTTATTCAGATGGTCTCGCCTTATTTATTTTAGAGTCCTTAGATAAGGATGACAGTTTACTGGGCTTTCTTCCAAAACAACCCCTTTCTTGACATGATTCAAATCAGTATTTTCTTATTGAAAACGAAACAAAAACCCCTCAGGTGAAGTTTTCCCCTTCACAAATAAATTGATTTTTCCTTTGTTTGTCCATGACAATTGAGAGGAGGATTTTATGCTTAAACTACTCATGTGACTTAGTCATGTGTACACCAGCTACAAAAAAAAAAGATTTGACATACCAGTGTAAATCTCTATTATATGAGAAAATAGGGTTGTTTTATGTGACCAGTATCTCGTTCACAATAATTAACTTGTTAACCGTCTCAAACCACTATAAGATTGAGGTCAAAATGATGGGGCAAACAGAGCATTTGGGGCATGTTGTGGTACCCACAGCGATAGCCAGGATTGGTCTTCCTAGACTCGAGTTCTCATGCAGTGAGGTGAGCCTGTGTAAAGGTAAAGCATTCTGTGCCAGTTGCTGCAGGAGCAGAGAGCTCTGTCCGTCATTCTTTCTGTGATAATGCTGTGTCCATTATTCTTTCTGTGATAATGCTGTGTCCATTATTCTTTCTGTGATAATGCTGTGTCCGTCGCTCTGTAGACACCTCTCCTCAAGTTACTCCAGAATGCATTTTCTGGGCTGCCCTACATTTGACAGAGATAGAAGTCTCAGATCATGATACTTGTGTGAAAATAGTCAGCTGCTTACAGGAGTAATTCTCTACTTGCAAACTGCAGGAAGGTCTGTGGGTATAAATGCGTGCATAACTGCAGAGATCTGGAATGCTCGTCCCAGGTCGCTGTACGCCCAGACGCACACATAGGCCCAAAACAAGATGGCCGCGCCTCCTCCCCTGCCCGTACCAGCGCCCCGCCGTGAGCGTGAGGGTGACAGCGCGCAGCCCCGCAGCTGTTCTGCCTCGTTCCAGGTCCTGACCACACGCTCATGCTCCGGTTGTGGAGCACACCGTTGTGTTGGTGACGGCCGAGTCCCAGCTCAGACAAGCTCTGACGCATGGACAGATCCGGAGGCGCCTCAGTGTGCGCTGGAGTCCATGTGTCAGGGATGCAGTGTTCTCCCCAAAGCAGGGGATCTGTGATTGCATCTCTGATGGGAATACTCTGGATTATTAATTTAAAAGGTGTTTTTTGTTTTGCTTTGTTTCCCGTAAATAATCCTTCTTATACCAACCGCTGCTTTTTTTGTACAGTTTTCCCAGCAAGCAAATCTCTTACGAGGGTGAACATACAAGGGAATGGGGACAAACAAGGAAAGTTGCTATGTATTTTTTCTTAATTTGAAGCAAATTCTGAGGTTTGTTCCCAACCTTCTATCTGCTGAAGATGCAGGAGCCCTTTCATCTCCCCTACATAAAAACTGTAAGAAGCAAGTTGCTGCAACAGCCTGGCAATCTTTAGTTAATTAATTAGCATTTTACACTGATTTTGAGTTAAAACTTTGCCAACCGTTTCAGCTAGGTGCGCAGATTTGCTTTCCTTTCCACTTGCAGCACGGACACTGCAGCCAGGCAGTTGTCATAAAGCTGTAAAAGCTGGAGTCTGCATGAGAGGGAAATAGGTGCATAAAGCCATCCCACACGAGAGGCGACATCCCTGAGATTATTCTTGTTCTAACAGGCTTTTTAGTTTCTAGGCTGGTGAAAGGAAGCCCAGCTTTTGTACAGAGGTTCGGGTAAATCTTTTTACAATGAGCAGGCCTACACCCGCAGTGGGGCAGATCCTCTGCAGGTGTGAAGAGGGAGTACAGCCAATTGAAGCGTGCCAGTCTGCAGGAGGGTACGATCCGCTGGGAGATGAGCCAGGCATAGCTTGGCCTCCAAATAGCTTTGTCAAAATAGTTTTTTTTTTCCAATATCATGGTCAGAGGAAGAAAACTCAGAGACAGGCTTCTCTTGTCATGACACATTAATTATGTCAGAACAAGGTGGGATCAGGTGCTGAAGGTGAAAAATAACATGTATGTGTTATCCCAAGCAGCCTGTGTCAGCGTCTGCACAATTTCCACTTTTAGTGAGTTTGCTCCAATACTTGTGACTGTAATTCATTGCCAGTGGGATGATGTAGTCTGCTCATGTGTCATCCTCAGTGGGATCTGCAGGAGATGGAACACCCTTCGGTAACTGTAATGTCCCCCATAACCTTGGAGGACCACATCCACCATCCACCCTACTTTGGAAGTAGAGCCTGAAGTATGCTCCTTTGTATAGGGAGGGCATTCATCCACTCAGCACAGAGTGTGGGTAACAACCCCAGCATTCACACACATTGCCAAACAGCAGCAAACCTTGAGTGTGTGAGCTTAGTCTGAGCTGCAAATTGATCAAGTCCTGCTTACGCTTCTTTCGAATCTCCTAACTTCACAGTTTTGGTGCTTAGGATTCATTGTGCTAAAACCTTCCCTTTTAGGACATTATAAAACCTCTGCTTTCATGCAATGCATTCGCAAGAGAGTTTTGCTTTGTATTCTGGGCATTTTGCAAAATAAGTCTAAATGAAATTGTTGTTTATAGTCGTAACAATTCCTTTCATGCTTCATTTTAAATGCTTGCTCATAATAAAATACAAACTCGTCCCGGCGGTTGAATAAGCTGATAAAGCGCATAAGCAATTCCGGGATTTTCTTGTTTCCATTAAAAATGCCCAATGTCCTGTATTCGCACGGTTGCTAACATGATTTAGGTCTGGCCCACTAAGCTCTTTTCAGCATACTGTAGGTCTAATTGTATGCCTTTCCCAAAGAGGAATGCCAGCTTTTCCCCTTTCTCCGCCAGGACGCTCCCGCTGTGAGCCTGCAGCAGGGCTGGGCTCCCTGGTGGGGCTCGGGGGGGCACTTCCAGCCCCACTTCCTCCACCAGGGGGGAGCAGGGGGTCCCGGGGGCTTCCCCAGCCCTCCTTGGGCTCTGCCACGCCGGCGGTTGCCAGCTTGCAGCCACACCTGCTCAGGGCCACTGAACAGTTTTACGAGAAAAGCAGCTTAATATCTTCCAGTAAAAATCGTTTTGGAGGCTCTCACCCCCCAAGCCTCCCTTTTCTTTCACCCCTGCATCTCCTCCGGGCTCTGAGCATAGACCCAAGTCCCTGCTAGCACGAACAACCCCATCTCTGGTTTTTATACTTTTGGTATAAACATTTCCTGAAGCTCATAAACACCTTTGTCATTTATCAGTGCAGTGAAAGATGTTTATTGCCTAAATATGAAAACTGTGACGGGATTAGTGCTTAAAGAGGTTCACCGCCCGGTGATGCTCTCCGAAGGAGGGGCGGCTTCGGGACCCAATTTTCAATGTGAATACTGAGGCCCCACTTTTTAATTACTTGTAGCGATGATTGCAGCTTCCAGCATTAAATGGTGAGCACTGTCTGACCAAAGCTCATTTTACAGCCATTCTGGTATGTACCAAATTGAAGGAGGTAAAAGAAAATGGTCGGGGCGGTGGGGGAGGAAGAGGAGATCTATAACTGGCATGTTAATAAAACTCCAGTTTGTCACTTCAGCAGCACACCCCGAGCGTAATAACTAAGCTTCCTTTCTATACCCCCTATGAGCCCCTTTGTATTGACAGATGCCATTTGTTCATTTACGACGTGATAATAAAAACCTTCAGTTTTACTGAATGTTGTTCTTTTCCTCCCCTGACACTGGGGCACCAAATGGTTTGTACTGCACTCAGCAGGCACTTTTCATTAGAGATCATGGCATGAAAATGAACTGTATTTGAAAAGCATTTAGTAGCAAAGTTCTGGTACTGAATAGGCTGCATATAAATCTTCCCTACCTAAGAAGCAGCTTCCTAGGTGCCCCCGCACACACTGGCACGCATTTAGCGACGCGTGCTGAAATAATGCATGTCTTTATGTGCAGCGCTGCCGTGGTTATTGTATGTTGGTATCACTTTCCTGCGCTATTTTTTTTAAACCCCCATCTAGCTTGAAATGGCTGAAAAATATTTCTTTTGGCTCATCTGTGCTTCCTGAAGCCCGGGATTCTGCGTGCTGCCAGAAGTTTTCACACAGGCGCACAAATGAAGTGAAAACTGTAAATTTGGGCATCTGGAAACCAGCAGCTGAGTTGATAATTAAGCCTTTATTCAGGAATGCTTGTAAACATCATCTTGAACTTTATTTTTAAATACTATTCACAATTCAGGCTTACAACACCTAAACAGCGTGACTTGATTTTCAAAGACACCGAATGCTCAGAGTTCTGACTGACCTGAATTTATATATATATAAATATATATAAAGTTCACAATTTTGTGTTGGATCCACCTTTAAAATTGCTGCCCCTACGTTTGCAATAATTTTTCCAAAACAGACCACTATAAAATGAGTAAAAAATAGAGCAGATAAGCAAAGGAACGGACATCGTTTGTTCAGCAGTTTTTACTTTTTTTAATGCTGGAGGATAAAGAGTATTTCCTTCTCATTCTGTAAAGGAGTCAGGTATCAGTTTAGGGGCTATCCGTATATTTTGCTGGGAATAGCATATCCAAGTGCACCATAACTTAATACGTAGCAATAATCCATACTAGTTATTCATAATTAAGCCAAAAGAAGTGATAATTATAGCAAAGCTAATTTGGCTGAAGTGGAACGCAGGCACATACCATGCTCTTTATTTACTAGTCGTGTTCCTTGCATTCTTTCCAAGGCAAAATTCTAGCAACAAATTACAAACTTCTTCAAGGCTGCCGTATGGCAATTAGTCTCTTTAATCATTATTTTATTTTAATCCCTCTCGTTTCACTATATTTGGCAAAATATCTGTCAAATAAGTATTTACTAACCACAAGCAAGGTTATGATAGCTGTTATCACCCTTCCCTGATCATCCAGGAGAGACTTTTATCACCAGCATTATCACTTGTTGCCAAACGAGGACGGCGATGTTAGCCCGGAGGATGAAATAGTTTAATCATGGGGAAACGATTTGCAGCGCACAGATCTCAGCTGGTTCCCCTTTCATCTGCACGCAGTTACTGAGCGACTTCTGAAAATCTGTTTTGTAGCTGTAATAAAATTCATTCTACGGTCTCGCACGCACACACCAAATGGTTTGCCCAATTCAGAAGTGTTACAGTCATCTGGAACAAAGAGAGAATTCATAAGTTTTGAGGGGGGTTATTTTGTGTTTTCTGGTTTTGTTTTTGTTTTCAATGGAAGGGACGAAATCCTCATCTTCTAAAAAGAAACTAAAAGGTGGGGATGGGGGGGAGGTGCTGCTCAGTTCTGATCCCTGCATAAAACAGCTGCGGTGAAATTCTCCAAATTGTTGCAGAGTAAAATCAACTTCAGACTTCGTGTGGCCTGAAAATCACAGCCTTCAGCACTCCCAAAGTGTCACAGCAGCATGGCATTTTGAGGCAGGTACGCACACATGCCTGCCCCAGCATATCCTCCGTGTTACATTCACACCATCTTTAACTACAGAAATGCTGAGCAGCCACATCCCTAGAGCTCCTGAAAGGCGGAATGTCAGGTTCTAGCGCAGGCAAAAGCTTATGTGACATCTCTGCCCCGTGTCTACATCTGAGGCATTCTTCACAATTTTTCTGAGCCTTTTTTTTGATCACCATGTTCTTGGGGGAAACACAGTGCCAAAACATCTTCTGACTCTGAGGAACAATCAATTTTAATACAGCATTTGGGCTTCAGCCCCAAGTCCTTTGTCTGAAGCACACATGTCACTTCTTGGCTTGAGCACCGTGCTGAATGCATGGCACTGGTACGTGAGCAGAGCTCCTGCTGCACTGGAAGGGAGGCTGCCCTCCACCTCACCTGTCTGCAGCTCGGCGGAAGGATTTCTTCTGTGCAGTTAGTGTAATTACATTTGTTTGACGTGGTGACTTTTCGCTGCCTCCCCATGTGGTACTGAGGGCAGACTGCCACAAAATTATTTTTATGTAATTTTGATTCTGTATAGCATTTCATTCAGATTCCAGCTTGTCACGGTTTGTGTGTGAACTTTAGGCCCAGCATGTGGTCTGTGACCCACGGGTTTCGTTAAGTGCACTGGAAGCGCAGACAGGACGCGGAGGTGTGAGATGCGCTGATGGCTGCCGGGTCGGGCGGGGATCGGCTCCGTTGTTTCTTAGTGGTCTCTACACCAACCCTGGGTGGGTTGTATTGAAACAGTTCTAATACCTTTACACTGAATACAACTCAATGTCAGAAGCAGCCCTGTTGAATTAAAAGCTTTTTTAAATTTGTTTATTCACAGAATAAATTGGGATTTATTTTTTTCACTAGGAAAGCTGGAACCTGCTTTTGAGTGGCTGCTTGTCATCAGCATCTGAACTTGAACAAACTTCAGGAGTTTACAAATGCAGGTGCAGACTGATCCCTGCATTTACAAAATCCATGTGGTCATACAACCCATACTGCATGTGTTTAGTTCTCTGTACAGTTACAGTTTCAACTATTAAGTAAGGACAGGACTTTTTATTCAGTCCCTCTTTTTCTTTGTAAGCCCACAAACACTTTTCTGAGTGTTTATGCTGGAATAACAGTAATTTCTGCTTAGCTAGAAGTGTCTGCTAACTTGTAAATCTCTGCCTAGATATGCTTGTTTCTTAGATTTTGATTAGACTAGAAATGTATAGAAGAGTCTTTTGTAATGCATCTGAAGAAAGCACTCTATAATGCTCTTTAAACATCTTTACATCCGAATGCATGAAATGGAAATAAATGTCTAATGTTTTTCATATCTTATCTCTTGCTCTTGCACAAAAATGACTTCTGCTGAGCACCAGATAACATCTCTCTCTGGGCACAAAGTGCTGGTGTTAATTCAAAGAGTTCCTCCCTCTTCCCAGGCTCCGCTGCTCCTCGGCGTACTGTAGGCCGTTACTGTGGTCATGCAACAACCAAAGAGAGAAAGTGCGTAGTGCGCCCTCAAAAAGGAACTAGAAGAAACCTATCTGCAACAAATCACAGATACAGCAGTGCAGTGGGAGCCACGTACAAAGGAAAGCAGAGGGAACCTTCTAATTCTTGCTAGCAACAGCAAGGAAGTTCAGTTAGGTTGGGAGGCCTCTCCACCATCAGCATTTCAGACTGCGTCTATGAGTTATATCAGCCCTGAAGTAATGCTTGTTGCTTGTTTCTTTACAAAGGGGACACAAATGCTGAGGAGAGCTGGTGAGCGAGGGTACAGCAGGCAGTCCCGAGGTGGGCTGAATGAGGCAGGGCAGGAGACCAGCCGTCAGGTTGGCCTGGTGACCGCCAGCAGCTGGGTGGTTTCTGAGAGCAGCATTTGCTGTCAGTTACAGCAGGATGGCTGCCCCTGCCCTGCCCTCTGCCTCTCAGCTCCTTACCCACTCTGCTGACGCTTCTGCTATCCTGTGCTGAGTCTCCCAGCGCAATGTTCTGGGCAGATTGCTGGGCCTGGCAGGCCCAGTCCAAGCTTCCCTCTAACAGCTGTATTGAACACAAACAGCAGAGGACTGACAGCTGAGCAGGGGGGCATAGTTCAACTTCTTCCAGTCTGCATGAGTGTGTTGGTACCAAAACTGCTGTTAAAATCCATGATTTTTCTTAGAAATATCATCTGCCTGTACTCTGCACAGCTCCATAGACACCATCACAGATGGAAATCTCAGGCATCAGTTTGGAGAGGAAGAGCCGAGCAGGCTGGGATGTTGGCTGAGGACCCTGACAGCCACTGCTCGGCTCCCCTCTCTGCTGACATCTTCCTGGGCAACCTGGAGCAAATTACCTCTTCTCCCCTTGCCCTAGTTTCACCCGTCATACAGGGAAATGCAGATTATAATGTTTCCCAATGTCGGTGTGATGTTGTGACATATCATACTCAGATGCTGCGTAATGGGGACACTATAAATTCCATAGTTACTTTATCTGATCCAGCAGTCATGAGTCTGCCTGTCTGAAAGTTGCTGCTGTTGATAAGAAAACATTCCTGCTCTGAAATTCCTTTTTGAGAGAAGAGTAAGGAAGGTCTCCGTCATGTTCTGGTGAGCAGGTGCCTCCTCCACAGCAGTGGAATGGTCACATGCTGCGCTGCCCCACACCACGCTGCGCGAGAGCCCCTGAAGTGTGCACCGCTGACCTGCAGAACCCCTGCTGCCTTTCTGCAGGGCTGTGGTCATCCCTTCACAACAAACCATGCAGGAACTGTTCTCATGTTCCTTTTTTTTTTCTGAAACAGCAAAACGATGGACATTAATTATCATAAACCCATTTGGAAATTAAAAAAAATAAGCATTTAAATATGCATAGAAGGTATTGCTTTTATCTGCTTTTTAATGAAGCTGGTTTTATTGCATTTGATCTATTTGTAGCAGTTTTGCACCAAGTTTTAGCCTGATGTAACACATCGATAACCCCCTGAATATCTTTGTTCATCATACACTGACAGTGGACTCCCAGCTCTAATATGGTGCTGCATTATTTATCTTCTGGTGTCAAACTAGCTACAGGACCTCCAGAACACATGCATGTATTACTCCCTGAGCAAACAGAAAGGGGTTTCCAAGTTACCAATACCAGTGGCAGCACTGGAGGCTTCTCTGCTGGGCAAACATCATGACAGTGGCCATGCAAATCCTTGGAGAAAAGCCATTAGTGCCACTTCGGTGGTGTGAACGTCTCAGCAGCTCCAACACTGCCTGTACACCTGAGCTTCTGACCCCGCTGCAGCAGAGTCAGAGAGACTTGTCGTTGTTGTGTGTTTATTACCAAATTCTCACCTCTCTTCTCTATTTTTTCATTTCATCTTCATACAGCCAGCTCTCAGGGAAATCTTAAATAACACATTTATCACTTCAGCAGTTCGCAAGAAACATGACTTGTCTCCTTCTGTTTACAGAGCATGTAATCATTAGAGTGAAATGACAACTAAGATCAAAACTCTGAAATCACTATCTGTATTTTAAACTGACCTCAAGTCCTTCCTGTAACAGAACCACTGCCACAAGCACTTCTGAAGCTGCAGTATTTTCCATTTTTAACAATATACATCATTGTCTTTTCTTATGGTGGTTTTTGCTGTGTACATTTCTTTATATTCTGCTGCTATGGTAGTTGCTTTGGTTTTGAAAGGGAGGGATGTACTGTCAGTCAACTGAAATCAGATTAACTGAGCTCCTTCTGAGATAAAGATCTCAAATCAATACACCGTTCCCCTTGTAAAAATCACAAATTTTGTGTTTTTTTTTTCATGCCTCCTGAGATCTGATACATCACAATCCGCATGGAACGAACTTTTCTTTCCCTTCGCACCCCCACACTTCCCCATATGTGGCTCTCTTTTTCCCCTCAGGGGACCTGTGGGAGGTCTGGAGAGCTCCTGGGAGCTTTCTTAGAATGTTAATAAGTATAACACTGCGTTTTTAGTTTTAAATTAAAAAAAATAAAGATCTCTCTTTCTAAGGATAAACAAGTGGAACTGCTAGTTAAAAACTGTTCTTAAGGAAAAGTTTCCTTCTATCATAAAAAACTTAATAGCAGTTAATTGTATTTCATAGCATTTGGGAACTATGGTATTAAGCATTTACAATTCCTTGTAAAACGTCTGGGCAACACTGACTTAATTCCCTTGAATTGTATTTTTTTTCCTCTTGATAAGTAATTTCTACCTAATGGTCCGATCCGGCCTTTTCTTTTCAGCCCTGAAGCATTTTGTTTGCCTAAGAGCAGAATCTTGTCCCTGATATCTGTGCTGATCTTTATAAACCTCTTCTCTGTGCCATGATACTTACCGTGAGCACCATGATTGCAATCACAAGTGGGAGCAGAGCTTTCTGCTACGAGTAATTCTACAGATAACAAGAATAAGCATTTACAAGATCAAACTCTGTAGCTCAAACACACATACCAGCACAAAAACACAGGCACCTTCAGATAGATGACAATTTTTTTATGGCAATCAACATGCATTAAGTTATTGGTTATAGCTGCACTCCCTCATTTTACCCTCGCTTGAAAAGTTAGCCAGTCAGTGCTTCAGATAAAGGCTGTGAAATCTGATCACTGGAACTAAAATGGATGGCTTAGCTGCCTAATCTCCTCCATCCCGTTATCATCAGCTCGCAATCCCCTCCCCAACCATCGTCACAATTGGGAAATAGCCACAGACTTATGGGAATATTCTGCTGAGGTAAAGTCAACAGTCCTCCAAGGCTGTGCGGCCCCAACCGCTGGCCATGGGTTGTCGTGGTGGGGAGACCCAAAAAGGGGAAATGACTGCTGGAGAGATTTCAGCGCTTTCGTCTGTCAGATTAGCTTGTTGAAGTGGATAACTGGTTGTGCTGGTAGTAAGAGCATCTGAAACTGTCTGATTATACATTCCAGATCTGTACAGTCTGTGTTTATTCTAGAAAACTGCCACTGAAGACTAAATTCTCACAGGCAAGAAATGCTATTTTCGGTAAGAATTGTACCTGGGAAAATCGAATCTGGCTCATTGACACAGTGCACCCATCAGTGCAGCACATGGACAGGGTAAGAAGCCTCGTTTAAAGCAGCCCTTTGAGTGATCTCCTGCAATGGGGATCACACTGTGTTCTCATGCACGACCCAGAAGCAGCTGGAAGCTGGGAGACCCTCTGTTCCTCTTGCTCCTGCAAACAGCACGAGCAGGACCGTGTAATAACCCCACTTTGGGGCAGATACAGAGCACTTGTGGGGCGGCCCCTAAAACAAACAGCCTTGTGGTACCCACCGAGCTGCCCCGGAGTCCTCCTATATTACATGCTGGAAATTCTTATAGCAAGAAAAAAAAGTGTTCTCCAAATTGCTGCAATCCCTCAGTAAGAGAACATAGTGGGGCAGAAAACTGATGGATTGGGCTCACATTCTGAACCTCTGGAAGTTTCAGCGGCCTACACTTATTAGGCTTAACTGGGCACTTTATTGGCAATGACTATCCCTCTCTGCGTCCTGTAATAACATGAGTATGCTCAGAACATGTGAGCTGCTGCTAATTAATCCAGTTGTGATTATCTGGAGTGTTTTACGGTATGTCATTTTGGCCAATGTGCCAGAGGTCTGTGAGATCTGCTCTCACCCTTCTGAATGAGAGAATGAGCTGCTCCGGACAACAGCGAGAATCTCCCAGGTCAATACATGGAACTGGGGATTTGGCTTTAGTCTTCACCCATGGCATCAGGATTACTGTGGGAGTAAGAAAGATGGTCTGTTATTATTGTATGTTCTATATAACATAATTTTTTTTGTGTTTAAATTCACGTTGAATGTCCTCTATCCAAAAATAGAGGTATTTCCTACTCTGCACTCCCCCTCCCCCTTACACAACCAAGGACATATTTAAAACTTAAGGGCAAATGTTCCATAAAAAGCTGCCCAACCCTTTGCAAATTCCCTGCATAACTCTCACATGCATCCTCTAACTTCAGTCCATCCCTACTCCAAAGTTGTAATTTGCCCTCCAGTCCTTTTCTCTCTTTTTTTTACAATCGTTGAGATGGCAATTAGCTCAAGAGAAGCACTTAGAGCTTTGCTTCAATTACAGATCCCTCCATCTCCAGTTATATGCTCGGCTGTTTGATGCTAATTTGAATGTAGTTTTGCATGAAACATCAGTCTGAATTCTCTAATTGTTCCCCCCTTATCTGAGATTTGTCTCATGCTTTCCACCCATGGGTGTGGTGATCGACATCCCACTCAGTCCCAAAGGCCAACTCCTTCGCACAGGACTAGGTTTTGTTAAAGAAAATCCCTTTAGGCAAAACGCTGAAGCTAAAGAAAAAATAGAACTAGTGCTGACCATTAATACAGTCCTCTTCTCTCTATTGAACTCAAAGCTTCACAAAGAGAAGTAGATGTTTTCAGCTGCGTTTTGCATGTACATGAACTGAGGCAAAGGGGGAAAGGGTACACCTGGGCCAAGACCGATCTGATATCGAGCCAAAGAGGTTTGGGGGTTTGGTGGGTCTGAGGACACTGTAACCCCATTTTTCCTCAAATAATTTTATTTATCATAAGGATGATATAACTGGGGAGCGCCGCAAGAGTTGCCAAAATTTTCCTTTCTTCTGTATGCCCTTCTTTTTTTTTTTTTCTATTTAAGAATAATTAATACATGAATACATGAATGTGATAACTTGAAGCAATTGTTACTCATGCTATGAACCTCAAAACCAACCCCTGTCCAGTGTAGCTCTATTAGTGCTTCCTATTCTAGCCTCCAAAAATATCCATTCTTTCTGTGAAAACACTTTGGGGCAGAACAGATTGAAGTAGCGTTTTGGGGGAGAAATATTAGTTTGGGAACCAGATACTGGAGTGCTGAGTGCTGTGAAACGCCCACTGTAAGAAGCAGTATGAGGTGCCCTTGAGAATTTTGAGAAAGCAACGAATGCTTGTCATCATGGAAGTAATCGTGGCTGAAAAATGACACTGGACTTAAAATTGTATATGACACTTTCATTCTTGGCCTTACTCTTCGCCCTCCCGCCCCCCCAAATTTCTACTGCTGTATATTAAGCATCCCCCTTGTGAAGTTAGAGTAGCTCATAAAAGTGTTAAGTAAAAAGTCAAAACTTACATGGGAACAGTTACATTTTCTCTGTGTGGCCATAATGAGGTTATTTATGGTGCATGTAGGAAAGATTAAAGGTTTTCATAATAAAGGAAAGCAAGAGCTCAAGAATTGGGTGCCTCCTAACAGCACTGACTCTCAAGACAGGATAAATCACCCAAGCAACCATTAAAACTTCAAGAAGATTGCTTGTAAACCTCCAAGCAATGCCAATAAAGCATATTCCTTGGCATATAGCAGTCCATATGGTGGAGCTCAGCAGTTTTTCAGAACTAAGGGCTATTCACAATTTAACCCTACTGTCTTTTTCCTTATAGGGCGTAGTGCCAATGAACCACTATCAAATCAATGCAATCTTTAAATGCGGGAGGGTGGGGGGCATGGAGAGCAGACTGCAATCTCAGGAAAAGTTAACTTGTCAGGAAGAGGGCTTCTCGAGAGCATGTTTTTAATTCCCGTCTTTAGGAACTCAGTGCCATTTTTCATTATGTTGCTTCTTGGGGGTCTCCCATCATAACAAAATGTTAGTGACACATTTTTATGGGCTATCAGGAAGTTAGGAAAATAGTCCAAGGCCCTTCAAGGTTCTGGTTCATTTGCATTTTAAAAAAAGTCAAGTTTGCCCGTTCCTTCCACTCTGAAAGGCCAAGGTAGTGAAAATGGCAGTAAATCACAGTGTAGGCTTGTGTGCAGCATAATATCAGCAACCGCGCGGGACAAAGCCAGAAATGCCGCCTTATGTCTTACACCAGAGACAAAAGCCCAAAGCCGATGATATTGTTTCTTTTGTTGTTGTTGTTCCTTGTCAGGAAACCTAAACCAAGAGACGTGATCCTGCAGGCTCAGGCCGTGTCAAAGTCAGCATGAGAAAACGCAGGTAAGAAGTATTATGGGTTAGCGCCGCTCCAGGGTGAGGCTCAGAGATGGACCCCGTCGTGCTGCAGAGCCAGTGGATTTCTTTTTTGTTTCTTTGTCAGCCCTTACTCAATGGAAGTTACCAAGTGTGACCTCCATGTTAGTTCTTAACCTTGATTTAAGAGAGTGCTACAAATTTATGAAGAGTCTTATTCCTGCAGCCTGCAGGCTCCGCGTGGAATCTGCGGTGCAGCGCTGGGGGACTGCTGGCAACACTCGTTGCCCGCACTGACAGCTTGATTCTCACTGAGGGGATTTCTGCTGTTGTTACACAGTAAATAACAGTGATGAGGAATACCTACTGGTATTCAAACAATGAAGATTTAAGCAAATGTTCGGTTTACGGGAAATAATTTATTTCCAGGCAGTAGTATAAGAAAAAAATATAAAGTAAGTCTAAATCTCTTATAAATACATTAATATTAGTCACTTGCAATGTAAATTGGATTAGTACATCACCAGATATAAACGGTCATCATTGTATTAATGTTCACAGAGTTGTTCTAGAACGTTGCTGTAGTAATTGTCCAATTCCCTTGAAATCATTGGACGTGCTCCTTTAGTGACTCTGTGTGTACGTGGACTGGGATTTCGCTGCAGGGGAGATGGATCCAAAATGTTTGTCCATGCATACTACAGAGCAATGCAGACTCCAGGGCAGTCCTCAGATATCACAGTGATTGCTACCATAGATTACTATCAAATCTGAATTAAAAAAGCAGTGAGCACTCAAGCTCCCCCCAGAGTGAAGGAACACCAAATTGCATGCCATGCATAGGCAAGGTATATTTTCTTTGTCTGTGGGGAGGGTCGAAAGCACTAAAGAATCAGACCTACATTAATACTGAAATAGTGAAGTGAATGGGAACCAATACTAAGAAAACGTGGCAAATGTGCCCCAAGTCCACTAAAATCTCATTCCTATTTACTTCATTCCCCCTGCCTCCTCAGAAAGCCATGCATTACCAGCGCGGTACCTGATATTTTAAAGTGCCCTTCTGATTTAACCCTCTTATTCACGTAGCAAAATCGTTCAGCGGTGCATCCAGAAATGCCCATGGGATTTGAAGGTAGCCTGGAAATCTTTCAAAGGACACCAAAGATAACTGCACTGGGTCTTCTATTGCATTTCCATTTTATGGCATCTTTTTATATTCTGTAGTCGGCTTTTCTGAATAAAAATGAGACAGCCTCTTAAGAGGCCTTTTTATTATTTGCATTTGGCAAAAACAGCCTTAATGAGCTGTTAAGAGTCATTCCCCAGTCCTATTGTTGGCGATGCATGGGAGCCTGTAAAGTGCTGAAAAGCCAAAAGACAATTTATGATCCCTGATGCTATCCCTTCCTGAGACAATTCTTCAGAAAGGAAGATATCTGGGGAGTAGGAAGTTCCATTATGTAAATGCCTGAGTAACTTTCACCGGAGTCATAACTGTGGAATTTGCCATTTTCATCTCACAACTGTTTACGCTCTCTGAGTTCCCCTTGAAAGCATCCATGCCATGTGTGCTCTGCATGGTCCCTCAGCTCCGCAGTGCTGGAGAGTAGGAAGATGAGTCAAGTAAAATTCCCCATTCCTTCCCAGGACTAAATTCCAAGCACGCACTAATTAATTTACAGATTTTTTTTTTTTTTAAGCACTGTTCATGTTTAATATCTGGCGGCAGCGGCCCCTTTGTCAGCACTGGTTGCATTAGCCTCGTCCACACAGATCTGGAAAGTGTAAAGGAGCAAGAATTCACTGACATATGGGACAAGGGGGTTATTCAGCACCGTGGGGAAACAAAACCCACGAAACAAAGAGTTTCACAAGTTCCTGCAGCAGACGGATCTGTGGTTCTTGGCATTGTTTTCTCTTTGAAAATGGACAGCAACCAGTGAGTGTCGGAGGCGTTTGTTATTGACTGAGGTGCTGAAAAGGCAATCAAATATTTGTGACAAAGGCAAAGACCTTGGGTGTTATCGTTGACACCCAGACGTCTCAAGAAAAGAGCAAATACTGCATTCATGGCATTGTCTCTTACTGTAAAGGCAAAATGACATCTTGCACCAGGTTCCTGTGTATCGATCTGCTTCAGCCCTTCCTAACTCAAATACTGTAAATGGATGAGGAATAGGTTTGTCTGTGTGACGGTAATTAAGTGATTCTCTCGCTGGCTGTCTGAACAAAGAGATGACCCGATGAGGCCTTCTGTTTGTGCAATGTTTCCTGTTTTGGGAGAGCAACAATCACTTTCTTTGGTAATAAAAAGAAGTGTGGCATTAAACTGGTGCAAGCTGTAAGCCAGCTGCAAGCTGCCCATCACAACGAGCTGGCTCAGGGCCTGGCCTCGGTGCAGCTTGGTGCTCTCTGGGGCAAGCAGAGATGGGAACAGCCCAAGTGAGCAGCAGCCCCGTGCCTTCCCCTGCTTGGGTCCTGCCAGGGCAGCGCGGCTCCAAAGGGCACGGAGGGATAAAGCCCTGGCTGCGGGTCCAGGCTGGCGGGCAGGCAGGCACACGTAGATGTGGGCAGCGAGGATTCAGGCCACGCTTACATTTGGCTTTTCATCTGGTTTCAAAGTGAACACCGTGTTCCTGATTTGCATTTGGATGTATAATTTTCAAGCTGTTCTTGACTAAACAATCAAATGTCTGTAATTTGATTGCCTTCCTTTTATTGGTACACATAATAGTCACTTATGTTCTACTGCAACAGAGTAAAGTTTCCAAAAATGAAGCGACTTCGCCTTAGTGATAGTGCCAGCCCGGGTGCGACTTTTTGCTCCTAGGAAGGACAATAAGGCGTCAGATCCTGCAGCGATTTTTCCAGATCAAATTTAGATTGATTTGAGCCGGCACCAAATATCTATCATTTTCAGTCATATTTTTCTGCTTGATATTTGAAATCCCCTGAAATGTCAAGAGTCTGATTCTGACCTCACGTCCTAAAATCAGTAGAGTGACTTTAAGACTCGCTCCTTCTTCCGTTAATAGCGATCTAACTGCAGTATAATTTTTCCCCATCGGGGAAATATCGCCTTGTTGTTTTGTTAAACCCAGAGTGCTTTGTCTGCAATGTAATCATCAGCAATTACTCATGTGCTGAGCATTTTGTCACAGTTACTTACTGCTTACAAGCCAGTTATACATAGCAAACAGGGCCCGACTCTCGCTGGTGCAAGCAGCTGTAAGGAGTGTGACAATACAGCCATGCAAATTTGCAGCAGCTGGATTCTTGGCTCCTCACTTGGCTTCTGATTATTTAAAAATGTTCTCTCCTTCTGTAATTTTATTTGCATAAAAACACAACACAATAATTTGACGACTACTCACCCTCACGCTGTGCACAGAAACAAAACAGCTCACGCCGGAACTGAGCAATCCCTTTTTTCCCCCTGAAATCACACATCTTTCGCTTTCTTTCCTATGGCGTGACTTACAAAAGTGGCTTACAGTGCAGCTGGGTTACGTGGGGAAATGAGTAATTCGGAGTTGTTAAAAGAAAAGGATTATTGTTCTGTTAGCTCGTGGAACAAAGCTGCCCAATAAGTGTCGTGTTCTGCCGGGCACTGAGTGCTTTTGTCCAGTCTGTACCGCAGTCATACTGTTCTGAGTGCTCATCCGCAGCAGTATTCTTTAATGCTTAACTCAGTGACCTCACAAAAATAATTGGTGTGAAGCAAATTTACTTAGCCCTCTGCCTTTATTTGCAGTCTGAATGGCTCCCAGAATTGTGCATATTGTTTATGGAAATGAAGAGAGAAAAGAAAACAGAAAGTTGCTCTGCAGATAAGGCGGCCCATGCACAGAAGGAAGGCAGGGGCTCCGGGCTGGGTCCCCGCCTGCCCTGCAGACACCTCAGGAAGGATGCTGACAGACTGACACCACTGCAGATCGGCTCAGTGACTGCCAAGGTCCAGGCCAGCTGCTGTGATTTAAAACTGTTAACATCTTTGACGTTATTAAGTTAAAATTTCGGGTTTAACTGTGAGCTTTGACCAGTAATTATCCCCCAGGTGCAAACAGCAGTAATTTATAAGCAGATTTCTGCTGACTTACAAGTGAAAGAATAGGAGAGACTCTCGTTTCTCTGCAGAAGTCTGTAAAAATCCTGGCACATCCCCAGTGGAATCATGGGGGGCAGAGTTTGGGCACCAACTGCGCTCCGACCCCAGAGCATCGTTCCCAGCTGCACCCCGAGCTGCTGCAGGAGGACGGGGCAGGCTGCTGTGCAGCAGGGCAGGACTCTGCCGGTCTGAGTGCAAATGCATTGACACGCATATATATGTGAATCTTCCCCGTGGAAAAATCCACTCCCGCGGCTTAAGTCGGT
Source organism: Numida meleagris (assembly GCF_002078875.1). Classification (NCBI taxonomy): domain Eukaryota; kingdom Metazoa; phylum Chordata; class Aves; order Galliformes; family Numididae; genus Numida; species Numida meleagris. Next base: position 13,120,312 of record NC_034427.1, read on the forward strand.
GATAGACATAACAGCATCGTCTGGCCTGATGTGCGTGTGATAGAACCACCTACAAAAGCAGCTTACCAAACAGCTTGCAGAGATTAGCTAACAAGAACTAAGTTATTCTTTTCAGGAGGTGTTATTAGCATATTTTTCATCAGTACTATACTTAACAGCTCCTACATAGCAGGAAGTGGTATTTAGCCTCTTGTTACAATGTAACGAGATTACTTTGTATGGTTATGTTACATTCCATTCATAAAGGCCCTCCTGTGTCCAGTTAATTAGATTCACTGTTTGGCAGCATTAGCTTGAAGAAAATGCAACAAAACGTATTTGGAATATTTAAATGTTAAGCCTTTGTTTTGCCTTTCTTCCTTTCAGGCTGTACTGAGCTATGTAAAACTTGATATTGAGCGACTGGCAATGAATGCCCGGGCTGATGAATGAGGAGCGTTAACCATTGAAATCCCCAAAGCTAATTCTCGCAGTTATCTGAAATGCGGGATGGTCATCTCTGTTCTGAGCCCAAACCAGGTGGTTTTGGAGTTGCTCGGCTGCAGCACTGCGCTGTCAGGACTCTCTTGCCACAAGATTTGTTTCCAGCGAGCTCAGGCTCGATTTGGAAGGGGCAGGGGCACTTGGAAGGGGCTGATCTGAGCTCAGAGCCTGGAATCGAGCAGGAGGGCAGCGGTTTGGAGTGCCCTGGTTCTGTCTGAGATGGCTCCTGCGATCTTAGCAGTTTTTCTGTGAGAAAGGTGTCCTTTTCTTCTTGTACTTATTTTCCTAAAGGTTTCCTGGGTTGCACAGCTGGTGCCAGGGGTGCTGTTCATCTGACAGATCCAACAGTAGTTAATAACAAAATGAGTGAAGAAATAAACTTGCAAAAGCTGCATGTACTTTGGAAGAGCTGCATCAAGCAAGGAGGAGCCAGCATCTCCCTCTTCCAGGAGCTGTTCTGTGCTCCTACAACAAAAATCTTGGGAAGCAGGTGAACAGCTCTGCTTCTCCATCTTTGCATCTCCTGTGAGAGCCCATAGGGCCTTACCTCTGTGTAGAAGCAAAAAAAAAAAAGAAGAAAAAAAGTCCCAAGCTCTGATGAAATGCAGCAATGCAGCGTAGCAGTGCCGCTATTTTGCAGCTGAGCTGTGCAAAGCCTGGCCGCGCTGTTGCAGGCAGCACTGTCTGTGTGGCAGCACAGAGGACACATCAGATCTTTTTTTTCCACCCTGCCTTCCTCCCACCTTCCCAAGGCTCACCAGCACAGCCCCCACCCTCTGCACTTGTTTTAGGCAAAAAAAAAAAAAAAAAAAAAATTGCAAGAGAACAGGAAAACCATATTTGTGTATATTCGTGCCCAGTGTTATTATTTTTTTTTAAAGTTTGTAGATAAGATATTTTTTCTGCGTGAAAACCTGATAACTGGATTTGAATTATTGCTTTGGTGTTTGTTTGTTTTTTAATATTCTGGAAGTGCTACCAAGCGGTCCTGAATGTTCCGTACAGCCCAGCACAATCCAGTTCGGCTGTGGCCAGGACAGCTCCGGCCCTGCGGCCAGCCATCACCTGTGACCTGCATTTGAGGAGCACCTTGGTGCGGATGGAGCCCACGGGCAGGACAGTGCCCGCAGAGGAGGGGGGTGGGCGGCCACCTGTGGCTGGGGGCGGCCAGGTCCCTGCCCATCTCTGGGGCAGCCGCAGCCACACGTCCCCACGCCACAGCTGCAGGGAAGGGCCCTCCCCACACGGGCACCGGTCACGCTGGACACCAAATTCCAGCTTTTCCGCTACTTCTTTCAGATAAGAAGTTCTTTAAAATATTTTGTTTGCGTGTTTCCAGACTGCAAAATTAATTTAAAGGGACACTGCCAAGGTTAGCAAGCTCAGAATTTGATTTGAGTGGCTGCGTGTGTTTCCTAATAACTTTGTAAAGTCAGCACAGTTCTTTACATGAACGCTCCTTCATTTTATTTTATTTTTTTTCTCCAGATATTTCTCCAGGGAAAATGTATCAAAGCTGCAGGTCTGGCTTCGTGGGCACTCCCGCTAAATCTGCCTGGTGTTCATACGTAATGGAGGGAAAGCAAATTAGAAAGAAGGGAAGCTTCTTTCTCAAGCTTTCCAAAGAAATGAGTTTATTTCAAAAAGAAAAAGGAGTTGAACCGAGAGTGCTGTGCAGCTCTTTAAGCAACACTCTTTGAAATTTGAAAACCAAACAAACGTAGCAAGTATTTGTCGGTGGATTACGGGGCACTTATTGACTCCTCCAGCGGTTCCCACACTTCCAGGGCCGCACTCAGACAGTCCCCTGACATCTGCTTCAGCCCTTCCAGATGCAGCCGACTAATCCCCACATCTGCTTTTCCACCGTAATTGCACTGTGCTGGGTTTATCAGTTTTTCAGTCGATAACCTGTAGGATGTGTACCCTCCTATGTGCAGTTGCAGGATCTTCCTTTCCCCGTCACCGTGACCTTGCTTGATGAAACAAGTGACACTTTTGGGTTCTTTGTTGGCCTTGCCCTCAAATACAGGGGCACAAATGTCGTTATGTCCCACTTTTAGCTCTGATAATATGTCTCATTCAAATATTTTACTGATGCTGAGGTTGTGGCTGCCAATTGATTGCAGAAATGGCCCAGGTGGAACAACAGAAGGTCCCATTCAACACAAGCCCTGGAGACTTGCTAAAGATGAGGTGATCTGCTCTTGAACTGTGAGTCATCATAGAACCAGCTATAAATAACTTCATCTTGAAGGTACATACCTTTTCCTAGGGCATCACTTCAGAAAGGAAACTCAAGGAAAGTTACCAAAATACATTCACGTGGTTGAATTAAAGAGGTACTCTTACCTCTGCCAGTTCTGAAACTTCCTAAAACCAGTAAAAAACATTTCCCATAACATTTTTTTGCAGCTTTGTGTTTTTTTGGCTGTTCTGGTTTTTTTGTCTTTATTTCCGGAATGAAATAAGGACGTGCACTTACTCACATGGGTACATACTCTTACTTGTTCAGATTCACAGAGAAGTGATGTAAGCTTGCTCTGTTAGTGAGTGCCCTCACTAAAGTTTCCCTCTGTGTCTGTTAGTTCGCAGCAGCCAGCAGAAGCATGCGTGGAACTGCGCGGCCTGACGAGCTGTCGCGACACAAGGATGGGCTGTCACCACGCGCCATGTTTGTGGGTGCGGGTGGGAGCTGTCCAGCAGGGCCCGGGGGCTGCAGGGGCTCCCAGCTCCCGCGCTGCCTCACCCCCTGGGAGCCACCGGCTCTGTTCTGCTGCACCGGGAAACACCAGGGACTGCTTTCGTCTCCTGTAAAGTGTGCAGAGTTGCAGCTGCTTCCCAAAGCAAGAGAAATGGTGCGCAGCGAGTCCTCCCTTCTTTATGAGCACGAGCACACATGCAGCCACGTGTGTTGGTGGCCTCGGTGTTGGTGTCGAACAAGCGCAGCCGTGACAGCCCTCCATCGCTCCTGGAAGGGAAGCATCCACCTGCACAGGTCACTGTGTGGAACATGGTGCTGCGCAGCCTTCTACAAAGCCATGATCTTATAGGGATTTGTTTGAGGCTTCATCGTAGCCCTTAGGTAAAAGGAGTATCTGTAGAGCTCTCTTTATTCCTTTCCTGCATCTTTCTCGAGTATCTTTTTTCCCACCTGCGTTTTAGGACTCTTCCCATTTCACCTCCTACTGGTAAACCATTGAGCTGAAGAGCAAAAAGCAACGCAGCTGCTCCTCCATTTGTCCAGTAAGAGACTGGAGGTCTGTGATGGAATTCAGCGTTGTGTCACGCACCGAAGTTTAAAAGCGTTCCACCAGGATTACAGACACACACAAAGTTGGGCATGTGCACAAGTAGCTTGTTGAGTCGTGGCCTAAAATGGCACGCTATTTCTCAGTATAAATCCTACTTTAACGCTTATGCTGGACCACCGTGGTAAAATAAATCATTATCTTAGCCACTTAGTGCTAATGAAAAACAATATTATCGATATTTTTCCTATAGCAATTCACTTAAAGAGAAATGTTGTGCAATTACAGAGGATGGCTAACCATGCCTCTTGATCAACCTGGTAATTAATAGGAATAGAAGAAAAAGCCCTGTATTTCTGAGTGCCGATCAGGCAGCAAAGGCACTCCAAACATCTGAAGAAAAAACAGTTTGTTAATTGCTGTCTAGACAGTTTATTGCTGCAATAAGATCAAAACACAGAATACTGAGGTTTGGGGTATGAATCATGCAGACTAAACAATTGTTTTATTGCATTTACAGAGCACTTGATTTATAATGCAGTCAGTTTGGTAATAAAATTCCTCTATTGTATATCCTGAATAATTTCACCTCTCTCTGCATCCCTCTGTTTTAATTCTATATCAGGATGTTTTAAAAATGTCCGCATGGAGGGGAGATTCCTGTTGTGAACATATAAAGTTACCTATCCCAGACCTCAGTTATATCATCACTGAGCACACAGTGCTCAGCTGAGCCTTCGTCAGCTGCTGGTGCTACGGACACATTGAAGAACTGATTTATTGGGCTGCTGTCTGCAGTGAGCGCACTAGAGGAGAAGTAAGACTGCCCCATTGCAAGAGGTTTCATTCCACCTCATGCTGAACCAAAAGGAATCCATCAGGCGAGTGACTTTATTTCTTTAATATTTATTACTCTGCAAAACATTTTTCCTGAAAGGAATGATTCATCTTCCTTCTTGTGTGGGTACCTCCGGAAGACCAAAGTTTAAGGGGATTTCCCCAGGAACCCAGAAATTATTGGGATGAAGTAAGTTACTCTTGTCTTTACTGAGTGTTGAACTGAGATAAGGGAATAGTTGCATGAAACTGAGTATGCACAATATGCCAGTTTTCCTGGGAACATAGGGTGTTGTTACCTGTGTCTTTATACAAGAAAACTGTGTGTTGTTTTTTTCATTTCCCAGTTTTGATCAATTGTGATCATCCCAGTGTCCATGAGATGCAAAGAAATAATGGATCGGAATGTAGCTTTGGAGTGTAATCAAACCAAAGCCCTAAAGCTTGAGGTTCCTAACTTCACAAATTAGACTGAAGCTCTGGTCCCATTGAGCTCAGTGGGAATGTTGCTGTTGACTTCATCAGGTCACAGTTGCACCTATAAATTTAGTGAACTATTTCTTGATAAATCTGACAGTGCTGGGCTAAAGCATGATGGCATTTCTCACTGTATAAAAGCCTACTTATATTAGAGTTTGAACTGAATGCTGCTTGGATAAGTTTAGAGAAGTATCTTTTGCACTTTAACTCAGTATTGGAGGAAAAATATCCTTCTGCACAGTAATCTCTGTTCTCATTGTAACATCTTGTCTTGAAACCCCTCACTGTAGTTCTTTGAAAAGGCATCTCAACCAGGCCAGACTGCTGCAATATATCTGAAGTAAAGTTGACATTCATGATGGTCTAATGGAATTATTTCTCGAAGTAGCACAGGGCCTGCATGGAGGCTGCTGCACCCACCAAGAGGACTGTATGGACTGCCTGTTCTCTCCCAGTGTAAGCTGAGTTCTGGTTAACTGACAGAAAATGCTTGGTACAAATTTTGACTCCTGCTGCCCACATTCATGCTGAGTGGAAATCAATCCTGGCTTTTTTAGTCTTCCAGGAAGGACACTGCCTGCCTGCCTTGGGATGCCTCTTGCAGCTTTGCAGGAAGACCAGCAGGGCTGCACCCAGGACCAACCTTCCTGGGTATCCTGAGCACATGAGGAGAGAAATTTGCAGGGACAGCTGGAGGAGCGCATGGGATGGTGTGCAGCACAGAGGAGGGAGCTGATGTGAGAAAAGGTAGGACTGGATAACTCGGTGGGCACTGTCTGTCTCACGGCTGATCCTACAGCTTATGTGTTCCTAGGAAGGCAGGAGCCTCAGGAACACGTTTGGATGAGGAGCCTGCTGGAGGCTGGGGTCCATCTGGTGGTTCCATGGGTTCTGGGACACCTACTGGGAGCGTGCACCCAGGCACAGACAGCACGTCCTTTGCTCCAGAACTGTCCTTGGGACAAAAGAGCAGAGGAGCTTTTGGTGGGGAAAGGCAGAGCAAGAGAATTATGTCTAGGGAAAGGCACCTAAGTGTTGTAGGTGCTATGAGCAACAAGTGTAGATGCTGAAAGGCATCAGGGACCAAAGACCAAGGGAGCTGCAGCACAGCAGCCAGCGTGCAATCCTACACAAGCCCTGTCCCTCCCTCCTCCAGCAATGCACCTTCTCTCCATCAGTTCTATGCAAGCTGTTACAAGAACACGTACCTGGGGCAGTCAGCCCTTTGTGCTTTCTTTTACATGGCTTTAAACGCTCTTAGAAGTACTTCTGTTGTTTATTGCTGCTCAATAAAGTTTTATCTTGTGAAAGCCATGATTTATTTACTCCATCTTGCAGAACTGACACGTGCTTTCTCCCGCATCAGCACCCCTTTACCAGATTCATAAAATGTGTTAACAATTCATTTAAAATTCATATAGAAGCCAAGTACAGTTCCTTCACAAAGCTGCACCAAGTAATATAAAGCAGCACGCGCCCTGACATGTGGCACACCGTCAGTGTGTGCTCGTAAGGTCTCCCTCAGCTGCAAGTACTTCAGTGTGCTTTTGCCATTGCTCCTGTGTCCAGCTGGCCAAACAGCATCTTCCCATTTCCCAGTCACCGCAGAGTTTTTGTTAATTTTTCCTCTTGGCTACCTTGAAAACACAGATTATGGGAATAGCTGGTTTAGAGAAGACTGGCCGAGAGTTTAGCTTTTATCAACTGGCTGTTTAGCAGGGCATTTCACCTGTCCAGACGAGATCAGCTTTTTTCTGGGGTACGTATGTGTTATGCAAGGAAAAGGGTAAGGTGAAAATCAAAACAAGAATTTCTATCTCAGTGTGCTCCTCTGGGAAAATCATCTTTGTAAGAGCCCTCCCGACAGCCTTCGTTCTGAAAGGTGTGATCATTGTGTGCCTTCGGTGACCTTTTACTAATGGCTGTGAAATGTCCCTGGTTATTCCCTTTCCCTGGTATGTTTTGTGTTCCTGCAGTGTAGCCACTCATACTGCTGGTATTTTCCTTTCCCAGCACCAAGAGCCATGGCTGTGAGCATGACCCAGGACCATCCAGCTCCGGGCTCCTCACAGCAAGATGCTGCTCCTTCCAGGTGGAGCCAAGGCAGGACAGCTGTGGGAACACAGCCTTTGCCTTCACAAAACTCTGGTATCTCTTGATACTTACATAATTCCCAACCAAATTATACGTAAGGGATCTGCAGTGTCTCTGCAACGCTCTTTTTTTCTTCTCTATTCCTAATTTAATAGCGCCGTGCACCAGGAGAGGCATGTTTGGGATTTCCAGAGGGAAAGCTATTGGCAGTTCTGTGCTGACCCAAACAGTAACGACACGATTCTGGGGTGTGGCCAGGCCCAGGCGCGTGCTTCAGGCTCTAGCTGTCCTTCAGAGCAGCACCCAGCTGGGCAGCTCTGCTCAGTGTGGGGTTAGGAGTCCCTGCTGCATTCCTCACAGTGTTGCTACATGTGTTTGTGCAATATTTGGCTTATTTGTGCAACATAATGAATGAAACATGTCTCATTGGCACCGGCATCCCTAGGGACCCTGAGCAAATGGGAGCCTCTGAGGCATTAAAGGGTCTTAGAAGCAGAAAATATTTACCACAAGTTTATTAAACCAAGCTTTACTGGTAATAAATTAGCAGCCTGTAGACGTGCCTTTTTCTTGCGGATCTGATATTAATCTTTTAGAAAAATACAGTAACCTCTTACCATTTTCATCGCACCTTTCTTTCTTTCAGCTCCCAAGCACTTCTCTCCCCAGCTTCCAACATTTGTAAGTTCTCCCTTCCTACAGCGAGTTCTCTGCAGAAGACAGCAGTGAGAAGAGGGACCTCGTTCGTGTGCCCTTCTCAGAAAGTTTGTGAAAGACACCAAGCCCCATACAGTGCTCGCAGGCGCATCTGAGCAAAACCCCACACCTAATACCATCGTGTTATTCCTTTTCACATAGCCGCTGATCCATGACACTGGAAGTATTTTAAAGACATTGACCCAAAGTCTCAGTAATGGAGCTGGGGGTGGTTGAAATGCCCGGTCTGTTCCTACATCTGCAGTTTAGGTTATGTGATCTTACCGTGCTGCTTCCAAGCCATGAAACACTGTGGGGGTGTTTGCGGATTTGCACATCTCTTATACTGCGCCATTGTATGGTAAGTTATACTGGAGCCTCTCCTGAGCTCATTAACAAAAGCCCATTGTGTGAGGGTGTTACATACCCCACGTGCTCAGCTCGGGATGTATCCGTGTCTCATGAAAGTACTGGGGATCTTGCATGAGAACCGCTTTCTAGTATTTCTGCTTGGCTTTTAATGACATTTGTGCAGGTGCACGGCTTGTAAAAGGAATCTTTTTCAATTCAGCTGCAGCAGCCATTCCTAGCAAAGCTGGATTTTTAGTAGCAACCTCCAGAATTGTTGCTGCATCACTTGGTGTTGCTCCTTTGTATTTGCTAAGGGTGTGCTCGAGTGCATTTCCAGTTAATAGGGTGCATTCTGTATGTGGCTGGGGGACGGCTTGTGCCGTTCCATGGAAGCTAAATCAAGTCCAGGGCAGCCGCACTGGGGGATGTGTGCAGACACGAACAAGCTCATCTTTTCAGCACAGTGCTGTTTCACATTAGCAAACGATTAAGTTTTATTGCAAGATCAAACCCTTTGTGTCATGCAGTATATTCCTGACCGTGTTTGACATAACTCGATAAGAGCTAAAGGTGTACGTGGCAGGTGTGACTGTGCTGCCATGACAGAAGGGGCCAGTGACAGGCCTGGCCTGGGCACCTCTCCCAGCTCTCACCCCAAGCTGGCTCTCCAGCCTTTTTTCCCCTTATTTTTAAGCTGGATCACTTCCCAGAAATGGATCGCAGATCGGTGGACCAGCACTAAAAGGACTGTGGGAAAAAAAAAGGTGGAGGGGATTCTGTGCTGCTGGAAGCCACAGCTGCCCCAGGAGGCCCTGCAAGGCTCAGCCGCAGACGGGGCTGGTGAGGGCCCAGCACATGGCCAGGCCATGGCAGCGGGGCTGCCCCAGCGCTCTGCGGGGCCCGTACGGTGCACCCCTCCCCCTTCCTCAATCCTGGAGGGCCCAAGCTTATTTGTACAACAAACAAGGCCCGACTGGAGTTTATGGTGCAGAATTGTGCCTCCTTAATATAATTCAGCTGCGTGCGTGTTTCGTTGCAAAGAAAATAGAGCGGTGACTTCCACGAGGTTCCTTCATCAGCAGCCATTGCATTAATGCTAATTGCTCATTTGACTTCTTCACGTTAAAAGAAGTGCATTGGGCAGGGCTCTGAAAAAATGTCCATCAGCAGTGACTCATTAAAGTATTCGGAGTTACAGGCACGAGCGGGATCAGAGTCACCGCTTCTTCTAGTCTCTGTCACACAGGCACTAACCCTTTATAAATCATTAATTTCCAGACTGTTTATTATCCGGGGGAAGTAACAAAGCAGTAGTATCACATAACACATCCTAAGAATGCCTTGTTCATTTTAAGAGCAAATAAAACTAAATAGCACCAAGTTGTTAGCGATGCAGCCTACGAGACGGAGCAGAAAGACAAAAAGGGGAATGAATCAGGCTGGGGCCACAGAACAAACAGGGGAACGGGTGGAAAAAATCCTGGTGCAAGCGAGCCTTCACGTCGCGTATCTTCACGCAGGCGCTGTTTGTTTGCTACCAGGTGGGAATTGGCTCTGCTGCTGCGTGGCGGTGCTTGCACTGGGGTGGCACAGCAGTGCTATGGGTGGGAAGCTTTCCCAGCTGCTGCTACCCCCCCTCGGCATTCTCACAGGAACAATTTAGCTCCTGTCCACGGGCAGGGAGCAGTGCGGAGCCACCGTTACAAAAAATAATAATCAAAATTGATTACTTTGTCGAGAAAGCAAACTTTTGTTGTTTGGCTTACAAGTCCCCTCTTCTAATGCGTTAATCACATGTTGCTCAGGGTGTGACGAGGTAACGACATTGAGGCACAGAAAGTGAGCGCTGCCTTCACCTCGGCTGCACCGCTCCGGAGCCGCAGCGCGGGGCGGGAATGAAAGCAGCAGCAATGGGACCGGCCTCGTAGCATCCCCAGGGACAACTGCTGACAGCAGAGCAGGGCACAGTTATTTATCCCTGGCAGTTCTGCTAATAACAGCAGTGCCAGGCACCGTGCTGTCAGGCCTCGCTAGCACAGACCGTGTTGGCTTCTTGTCAGCTTAGCTTAAAGCTGTCCCCGGTTTCAGCAGTAAAAAGCCCATTTCTGGCCAGTATTACTGGGCTTACACTGAGCCGGCCTTTTTGCTGGCCTCATTCATCAGTCAAGCATTATACTTCTAAAGGTGATGTTAACCGTAATCCAGGCCTCCACAATGATTATGGTCCATATGTTACTTATTTTAATCTCTTAAGGTTCCAAAACACTCTAGTTTTACGGTCGCTATTTAAAGTTATTGTTAGTTACAAAATATTAGAAACATAGTTTCATCTATAAAATGCATGATTAATTTAATCTCTACCATGTTTTTTTTTCCATCATCCAGGAAGCATTTTAGTCTGATGAGTACCACGGACGTGTAATTAGTGCTTTATACAGTAAAGTTGATTAGAACTTGCACTGTCTGCCCAGGCTCCAAAAATCCTTGCAGATTTTAGTTCAGTTGCTGCGCTCTCTCTGGATGAAAGCATTTCAGTTCAACTGTTCCCATTCAGACCGCACTGGTACCCTTCTGTAGGTCCGATGTGGTGGTAGTTCTGACATGGGAGTTTAGGGGAAGTCTCCCATTGGGCATTTGCTCTATATTCAGGCATCTACCAGATTTTAAATGCTGACCGTCTGATTTCTCTCGCTGAGGTTTGCCTAAGTCAGGGTTTAATGGGCATCAAGACTGGAAGGTAAAAGGGAAGGGAAACTGCTTCTGAGGTATTTCTGAATTTCAGTGAGAAGGAGGCACCTGCCCTGGCTGAATGAAAGCCCCTTTACCTGCCTATCTCCAACTGCCAATGCTCAAACACCTTTAAAAACCGGGCAGGATGCTTTGGCTAAACATGTAACAGCAAATCCATTAAAAATCCTCCTTGCTCCTTTGATTTGTTCTTTGCATGGGCTGAGAACCTTTGGCACCGAGACCCCTCTTGAGGTAGATCTGCCCTTTGTAGCTTCGGCTGACGATGACTGAGGTGCAGCAGCAGTTTTAGGGCATTAAGAAAAAAAAAAGAGCTGCTCCGATGAGCTGCGTGCTTCTGGATGAGGCATCTCCCGGGTGGCAGCGCCCATGTGGGCAAGGGGCCGGCTCCGTGCGCAGGGGCCTCGCCAGGAGGAGGAGGCAGCAGGGGGAGCGGGGCAGGCCATCCATTCTCCTATTACAGGCCATCCCTGTGTTTATATCATCTTGTTTAGCTTACTCCTAATGCACATCCTAAGACGTACCTCTAATACACATCCTAAGACATGTTTATGAAAATTCTTTATAAGCAAAATATTTTACTTCCACGGAGGAAGTTCAGATACAGAGCAGCCTCAGCGCTGCGCGGTCCCGCCGCGCTCCTGCCCTCTCTCCCTGTGCATCTTTCCTTGAAAAATTCGGCCTCCAGCCCACCCACATTACCGCAGCAAGAGCCAATAATCGTAACATATGGGTTCTCGGCCAATCTTGTTTTGCTCTGGCTAACATGTTTGCAAGCAGTAATCATTCTTCAGAAGATTAAATACTACTTATGGCTGCGGAAGGTGAGTTGTTAGCCGGACAGCCAGCAGCGGGATTTTGGATCCATTTTTGGTTTTAATTCTTTAAGCGCTTCTTCAGAGCAGACCCCCGTCCCTGCGTGCAGCACGCGTCCCTCGGTGTGATTCACCACCACCCCTGAATTGGGAAATCTGAAACATCAACTGGGCTCAAATCAGCAGCAGCATCAGACTGGCTAAACGTAAAAACACGCCTTGGCCTGAGAAGGATTGTGTGCGTTTACTGAACCCACTGACTCCATTTGTGAGTGCTCAGCACTTCTGAAAATCAGGCAAGAAGCTTTTAAAGATTAAACAATAGCCCGACTCCAGCAGGAAATAAAATCATTTAAAATTTGAAGAGAGACACATAAAAAGGGGACGTGACATTCAGGAGATATTTTATGGTGTTAGACAGCAAATTCATAGGAAATGCTTTTTCTGTGGGGTGATTTATTGCGCTGCAGGACGCACGGCCACAGAGACAAGGTTTTAAAAGTTTCAGGCGCAGACTGGATGACAGAACTATCTTTGTTTGACTGTAATTGCTAACAGCGTATCTGCAAGGGTTGTTTAACCTCAGGTTCGGGGTCTAATCTATACTCTGGTTTTCAGGTCAAGATGAAACCTAACGTGGTGGCTGGTTATCTCGCATCAGCTTAATGCAAACTCCTTCCCACTGCCCGCCCTGAGCACCCACTGCTAAAACCAAGCGCTGGTGCTCAGACCCATCAGGGGAGGTGCTGTGCAAATGCCCTGCAGAGGGATTCTGCCAGTAGAAGACAACAATGAGCCCTACAAGGGCAGCAATAACGCGCTACTTATATAAAAGTTTTCTTCCCTGATGCTATGATGTGATCCCAGAGTCTCACTCTACACAGACCCAATCCCACACGCCCAAATCTCAGATGCATCAGAACGCAGGCATACACAGCTCGCCACACTGCTGAACTCAGCCTTCTCCTGCATTATTTATGGTTATTCTCTTTGGGAAAGAAAAGAAACATCAACAAAAAACAACAAATAGTTTACACGCTTTTAAAACTCATAAATATAACGAACCCCAGGCAATTTGGCCGGCCTGCCTTGTGGCTAGTGGCCCACCTTGGACCTGCACACGCGGTTGTGCTGATGCAGAGTTCTGCCTCCAAAGAATCTGCCACTTGCAGCCAATCTATCACGGTGACACGCCGCCCAGAACGCTTCTTTCTCTTTATTCATCCATTACTTCACTTCCTGCCATCCATCTGCCTCGAGATTTCTTTTCCTTATTTTTAATACCTTTTCCAAGTTGTATCGCTGTGCTCTATTTACCCACTGTGGTCACCAGACTAAAACCAGAAAGAGGCTGAAGCCATCAGGCTGAAATCTGATTACCTGTGTCTTTTTTTGTTCACATATCATTGATGGTATCTGGAGAACTGGACGTGCACCGGGTTTGAATGAATAAATTTCACATAAGAGTGAGATAAACAGAGCATTCTGCCTCACAGGTCTTTGGGGGAAAAAAAAAGAGGTAGTAGATTTCCCAAAAAGCTCAAGAATAAACCCCCTGAGATTTTTCTGTCTGTCTGTCTGTCTGTCTATCTATCTATCCATCTATCTATCTATCTATCTAGCCAGCCATAGATACACACACACACACACACACACACACACATATATATATACTGGAAATGTTCTGTTTACTTTCTGGGGATTGTGACCTTGGGGTGAACCCCGTAGAGACCCCACATTTTCAAGATTTTCTTTGTTACCATATTTTAAGATTACTTTACAGAAGAAAAGCTTCTCATGCAATCATTTGTTTCTCTAAGAACTTCAGTTCTAAATGAAACATCAAATATCATGGGGGTCAGTAACCTGAAACCCAACAGTTTGTATCAAGAAACTGCTTGGTGCAGCAGTGAGTGCTCCGAAAGCCGTCATTCATTTCCAGAAGTGCCATCAGCTGGCCGCGTACTGCTACATCCCCAGAACTCGGGACGTTTGCATTCCTACCTCCTCAGACAGGCACTAATGAATTAAAGCTTTTTCCCTCTTTCCTTACAACTGCATGGATGGAATTTCCCTAACATTTTGCAGGTAACGCACACTTCCATGTAGAGCCTGATTAAATAAAATTGTGTTTCTTGGACAAATGCTGATAGGGAGTGAGGCAGCAGAGCAGCTGATGGGCTGTTAGTGCTGGGCCAGAGCCCAGCTGTGCCCGTTACGCTGCTGCCAGAGCCCACTTGCACCCACCCAAGGGGCAGGGCAGCCTGTGTGTGAGATGTTCTGTGGCTGTGGAGCAACGTCCCAAAGGAAAAGCTGGAGAGCCCATTCCTTAGGCTACGCAGGTGAATTTAGGGATGATTTTTGTCCTTCCCATTTTGTATTATCAGTAGCATGTTTTTGCTAGGCTGAGCATCGGGTGAGCTGGTAAATAACCAAGCACGTTCACGGTCTTCATTGGCACAAATTCAGTGTGGAGCTGTACAGAAATTAGGGGATGGGCTGCAACACCCCCGGGACGAGCAGACTGGGCTTTGCACTGTGCTATGCACGTGGGCTTCAGACACTGTCAATCCTTTCTTTGTTTCCTGAAATTTCAAGCTCCTTGCAAGCCTTAGCTATATAAAGCCTTATTTTAGCATGACTGTTCCTGATAAATCCCTGCAGATACCGAAATATGTGGAAAGCTGCTTAGCCCTGGGGAACACCCCCAGTACCTCATTAGAAAAAGATGGGGTAAAGTATCTTAAAACAAACAAAAAAGTGATGTCCCTATTATAGAATTCCGCGACTTGAGGTAAACCTACCCCAGCCCAGGAAACTGTATCCTGGGTTACTCATTCAGGGTATTCCTCCCTGAGAGGCAGCTTGTTTGTGTATGGCTGCCCCGGGCTATTGCTGCAAAATTCCTCGTGCTGAAGCAACTCCATTCATACGGGCAGGGCCTGAAATAACGCACAGCCGGGCTGACTCCCAGCCAAACAGGGTTAGCTGCACAGCTACATCCCAACTGATCCGAGCTCAGTCATCTTTACACACAGCACTATCTATTGAATTGAGAACATAGAGAAACAAAGCTGGAGGGAGAAACTGCCAGTGTTTGTCTACGCCACGCATCCAGCAGACCTCCCCCACATCTCAAAGGGTTATAGACCGTATTAACTGAGCTTCAGAATGGCTAGTAAGTACATAATTGCAAACTAATTTCCCCTTTCCTACGTGAATTTGTAATGGTGACGAAAAAGAAAAAAGAAAACAAACGAAAAGCACGGCTTCCTTCAAACTCGAAAGTGCTCTGAGTTCGAGAGCCGATGCTGTCCCAGTGAGCTGTGGTGGTGAGGGTCTGGCACAGGAGGGGCAACTTGGAGCAGGTAATGGCTCGGTCCCTCCCGTGCTGCCCTACCCCAGAGCCACCCGTGCCTGCTGCAGCCCCACGCCCGTCCCCTGGGCCCCCACACAATTTCTTTGTGGCTGTGGTCTGAAGAAACGATCCAGCTGAGTTAGCAGCTCCTTTGCTGGCTACTTTTCAGCCACTGCAGCATAAAAAGCACAGAAGAAAAGTGGGAGCACCTCGCTGCGATGCTGTTTAGTGCTGATGCTAAATGTCACCAGGCTGAGCCAGGAGGCTTTGGCTCCATGAACGTGGAAACCCATCTGAAGTCTTATGCCACCCAAACTAAAGCCTTCTCCCATCTTTATGCAGCAACTTAGCCCTGAGAGAAAACACTGATTCTCCCGATTGCATCTTTGTCATCTTCTGTGTTCATAGAGTCCTGCGAATACTGATTGGCTGAGATAGAAGAGGAAATGGGGGTGTCAGCCCGCTGTGGTCACACAGCCTCTAACGTAGGCCACAAAGATGGGGTTTGGCGCACAGGGTGCGTGATGAGCAGCTGAGCTCCCTGGGTTTGCTCTGCCCGGAGCAGAGGCTGAGGGGAGGACAAGGG